>NC_060149.1:339361967-339669467 GCF_021461385.2 Schistocerca piceifrons
AACAGTCTCACAGTACATTTACTCCCTTATGAAGTTTGTTGTCAACAGTCAATTGCAGTTTGGAAACAATGACATTCATAAATATAATACTAAAAGCACAAATTTCCTATATTATTCTTCACATACCTTTAGTGTGGCACAGAAAAGATGGGTGGCAGAGGGGGGATAGGGGGGAGAGGGGAGAGAGGGGAAGAGAGGGGGAAGAGGGGGGAAGAGGGGGGAAGAGAGGGGGGAAGAGGGGGGAAGAGGGGGGAAGAGGGGGGGGGAAGAGGGGGGAAGAGGGGGGGAGAGGGGGGGAGAGGGGGGGAAGAGGGGGGAAGAGGGGGGAAGAGGGGGGGAAGAGGGGGGGAGAGGGGGGGAGAGGGGGGGAAGAGGGGGGAAGAGGGGGGGAAGAGGGGGGAAGAGGGGGGAAGAGGGGGGAAGAGGGGGGAAGAGGGGGGAAGAGGGGGGGAAGAGGGGGGAAGAAGAAGGAAGAGGGGGAAGAGGGGGGAAGGGGGGGGGAAGAGGGGGGAAGAGGGGTAGGGAGAGGGGTAGGGAGAGGGGTAGGGAGAGGGGTAGGGAGAGGGGTAGGGAGAGGGGTAGGGAGAGGGGTAGGGAGAGGGGTAGGGAGAGGGGTAGGGAGAGGGGTAGGGAGAGGGGTAGGGAGAGGGGTAGGGAGAGGGGTAGGGAGAGGGGTAGGGAGAGGGGTAGGGAGAGGGGTAGGGAGAGGGGTAGGGAGAGGGGGATGGGGATGGAGGGGGAGGGGAATGAAGGGGGAGAGGTAGGGGGAGGGGGATGGAGGGGGAGAGGTAGGGGGAGGGGGATGGAGGGGGAGAGGTAGGGGGAGGGGGAGAGGTAGGGGGAGGGGGATGGAGGGGGAGGGGGATGGAGGGGGAGAGGTAGGGGGAGGGGGATGGAGGGGGAGAGGTAGGGGGAGGGGGATGGAGGGGAGAGGTAGGGGGAGAGGCGGAGGGGGAGTGGGGGGACGGAGAGGGGGAGGGGGAGTGAGAGGGGGAGTGAGAGGGGGAGTGAAGAGAGCCAAAGCTCTGTATCTTTTGTTTATGTACCTGTCGACAATGTAACGCTTCTGCCTTTCGATGATTTGTCTCCTTTCTTCCTAAATAATTCAATCATTGAAAGAATTTATCCTGCTCCTATGAAGAATTTCTGTGTGTGTACTGGACTACACATTCAACAGCCCAATATTTCATAGTTTGGGTATCATTATCATTTGTGCGCCATCTACCAAACAATTCACAAAAGCCCATTTATGTGCCACCTACCAAACAATTCACAAAAGCCTCATACACAACAAACATAAATCCTACGATTACGGTTGTGTGTGTGTGTGTGTGTGTGTGTGTGTGTGTGTGTGTGTGTGTGACATCCCCCTCTTCCCCATATTGTTCCAAAAGTTTTTATGTTTATGTTTATTTATCAGTTTTCCTGGGAAAAAAATCACAACCTCAAAATTAGTATTGTCTCACTTATCAATCTCTTTGAGAACTAAATAAATTTCTGGTCGGAATTTTATTTTTTTTATACAACTGTAAATAGTTTGTTCTGTTTGATCCAGAAACAAAAACCTTCAGATAAAAATGAAACTTTCTGAAATAGAGCGCCCCCCCCCCTACACACACACACACACACACACACACACACACACACACACACACACTGTTAGTACTATACAGACCAACTATGTTAAATACTTCCAACATTATATTCTATTGTAGAAAGGTAGGTAAAATTGTAATTACATTTTCTTTCTCCAGTTTGCAAAGTCTTCTTTCCTGATCGGCGGTCCGAGATGACACGTCCATAAAATCCTACAAAAGGTATTAAAAGGGTCACATTAATGAACATGAAGTAAATAAAAAGAAAGAAAGATGTTAAGGAATTTCTTCCCAGACAGGAGAACTGCAAGCTCAGTGGATAAAGGATGGTGGGGGAAAAAAAAAAAATTAGTCAAGACTATTTTGAAGTTTCATCTCCTAGAGTTACCTTGAAATCACTTGCAACTTTACATCAAAAATTGCATTACTGTAGCCGTTTTATCTTTAGAACATATCCAGCAATTACCAAAGAGTATGTGAGGGTGTTCAATTGCTTATATCTGTCAGTATGTACAACAGAGCTGTTTCTCTTAGCCTAGGTATGATAAAAACAAGTACTGAACTATAATATGGAGCACCATTCATTCTGTACCTCAATACAAGAAAGTAACTGAGCATCATTTTAGTGAGCATGGAAGCAAATAATTTTACTCTTGGTTAATAACCACAATTTGGTCACACCCAGTACCACTAACTCCTACTTTGCATGCATCCCAAATGACATTATTGCTCATTGTCAACTTGTGAAGAAGTTCCATACTGAATAGTGAATGCTGGTAAATGGGATGACCAAAAAGTTATGATATGTAGAATAAAGAATTGTTGCTTCATGCAAGATGTGATTCACCAGCTGTAGCAAAGAGAAGATACTCCTCAACAGATGCCATTTTGTTGGCTTGATCATCAACTTCATGCCCACATCTTCTCTTCATTTCCCTACATTCACCCTGTTTCTAAGGAAGTATGGCTGTCTGTACGATTTTTTCTGCAGCATTTGCAACATCAACAGCTTCTTGTGCATTCCTTATCCCTATAACAACCTCGTAATTGGCATTGGCACTCTGCATGATGCAAAAATAAGTGGCATCTGTACCTTACTGTACATGTGGCCCAGGCCCCATGGCCTCTAAACAACACCCACTATCACCCCATGAGGTAGATATTACTGCACTTGCACCACCCATGTTGATATCCACACACTTATTCACTTTCATACAACCCACATTTACTTTGGCACTGAAGTTCCTCCAGACTCCACAATTCCACATAATATCTGATATGATACTGCTGCATTACTTCCTTAACATCAACAACTTTAGTATCCTGTGCACTAAGTCAACTATGAGCAATGTCATTACCCTCTTCATTAATTACCTTTATCTTCCCATTCATAAGGTGGTCTCACCAAGTGTCTAACCAGGATTGGCAAGTTTAACTATATTCGTGCCAACTGGACATACTGTGGGAAGAGGTAAACTAGACACAGGCCTGCTTCCCTCCCTTTCAACTTTCTCCTCCTCTGCCATATCTGACTCTTCTTTCCATCTTCCCTAATATCTTCCTAGTCCTCATCTCCCACGCCATGTTTTCAATCGACCAGTTATCAAATTCTTTCTGCCTCTTTTCTGCATACTCTGCAGTAACTCTAATGCAAATATCACCACTCCACCTTCTTCATGTGATCTACTCCTAACCTCTCAGACAAATTTACATTCCAGAATGTAAAGTTTGGAAGGCAGGAGACGAGGTACTGGCAGAAGTAAAGCTGTGAGTACCGGGCGTGAGTCGTGCTTCGGTAGCTCAGTTGGTAGAGCACTTGCCCGCGAAAGGCAAAGGTCCCGAGTTCGAGTCTCGGTCGGGCACACAGTTTTAATCTGCCAGGAAGTTTCAAATTTACATTGTCTGCTCATAGCTTATCTACTTCGCCTTTTACAATTTCCAATATCTCCTTTCTGGTAGCTCCTTGTGGTACTGAAAACTCTGCTCTAAGAGGTATTATCCATGACAAGATTACCCTTTATCAATTACACAAACACCAACAACAAGGAAACAAACATATTATTATCCCAACACTTTTCACTACTTCACATACCAGCCCATATTCCTTCCTCAACACTACTGCTAGCTCCAAACAGCACACACTATTGTTCTTATCTTACAGTTCTCAAACCTTGGCACCATGTAAGCTCTATTCATGAAATACAACAAAACAGCAAACTAAAATCACATTATGAGGAAGGCACTTAAACTTAACACTATCAGAATACTTCCTTCTGTAACTTAACTACCCTGCCTAAATGGTTGCTCATAATTACTACCCTACACACTGAAAACAATGAGTATTATTTGACAGCACTCAGCTTTGCCCCTTGAACACATGACTGAAACCTTATGTAGTCTTAGACAGTCAGCCATAGTCCTTGCTCGTGATAACACATGTTACAAACCTAACATTCTTATTTATAATGGGTAGTCAGACGGAAACTGAACACTGACCACAAGGGGACCATGGAATGTTTCATTCAAAAGTAAACATCACACATTTATCCCACTGGGAGACAAGGTGATCAAGTCCTGTTTTGTAGAAAGCTGCTGTTCAGAGGATGTCACAGTGTTTCCCAACCAAATCACTGAACCATAGCCTTTGTCCGATTGCTGGTGTGGGGCGGGCATTATTGTGAAGCATGATGATTCAGTCTGGCAGCATTCTTGGGAATTTTAACTTCATGGCTTGTTGGAGCTTCTGCAAAGTTTTTCCGAATACTGCACACTGAGTGTGGTTACATGCTCAAGGAACTCAATGAGTAGTGGGCTCCTGAAGCCGACGAAAAAGGTCATCACCACCTCACCGAAACTTGTGTGAACAGCCGAATTTCTTTAGCGAGAGAGATGTGTGATGTTTGACTTGGCCAATCGCCCTCGGGGTTGTCGGACAGAATCATCCTGTTGTACGTCCGCGGCTCGTGGTCTTGCGGTAGCGTTCTTGCTCCCCGCGCACGGGGTCCCGGGTTCGATTCCCGGCGGGGTCGCGGATTTTCTCTGCCTCGAGATGACTGAGTGTTGTGTGTCTTTCATCATCATTTCATCCTCATTCACTTGCAAGTCGTCGTAGTGGCGTTAAAGAACTTGTGGAGCAGCGGCCGAACCGCCCTGCAAGGGGTCTCGCGGCCACCAATGCCATACACTCATTACTATCCTGTTGTACGATAACACCCGCCTCCCCATTGCCAATTGGATGAACACTAGGCTTCAGTGATTTGATTGGGAAACGCTGCAAAATCCTCCACACAGTCCGGATCTCTCACAGTGTCATTGTTACATCTTCGGTGACCTGAAAAAAGAAATGCACAATGTCAGTTTTAATCTAATGAGGAAGTGGAAGAGCAGGTGCGGTTGTGGATCTGTCAGTGGCCGATCACATTCTACGAAACAGGAAGTGATTGTCTCATCCCCCTATTGTCTTCTCTCCCAGTGGTATAAATGTCTTAACATATGTGGTGACTACTTTTGAATGGAAGCATTCCATGGTTCTGTTGTGCCGGATGTTCGATTTTCATTTGACTGCCCCTCATACATGCCCACAGAACATTCTGCAACTACCCTCCACATACTGTATTTACCAATATAATTACACATTTGGCAAATGATCCAATGTCTCTCTATAATACTTGCAGTAAAAACAAACATAAACAAAAGGCTGCACTAATTCCTGTGTCAACGAAACTGCAACCTCACATTAGTTTCAACCCCCCTATCCCCCCCCCTCCCCCCATCATCCCCATCCCCACCCCTACCTCATCCTCCTCTACGGACAGCAGCTGTAGGCATTGTCAATCCAATTCCTGACACCAGACAAAGCTTTCCAGGGGTGTAAGTCCACTTCTGTGTGGGGTTTGGTCATGGGGGAATGGTAAGGTTGCAGGACCAGATCGTTGGTAGCTTAGACAGATAGCATCAAAAGGCAACATGTTTTATTGGCACTTATTTGATTACACTGGTAGCATATCTGTGAAGGTGATGCTCGCACACTCTTGCAGCACATGGTGAGGATAGTGCGAGGCAGCAGAAGGTTGATGGCTGCCACGCTGCTGACTCCACTAGCTTACACAGCAGCGTGTGGCCCCATAAGTGGGACTCGGCCGTACACAGATGGAGGCAGTGGCACTCAAGACTACCAAGTTACATGAAGGTGTGTCAGCCTCCAGAGGTGGAAGCCACCTCACAGAGGGATGTGGTGTGGCACCTGGGTGCCTGTACCAGAATGGAAGGATGGGTGACTGTACCGCCCTCCAGGATTGGAGTCTGGCAGGTCCTGGAGGGGACCAGGAAGCAGCCTGTTGGTGGAGAAGTATGATCAGTGCAGTTATGGATGCCCAGACTTGTAGTGGCTGCGTGCTGTCGCATGTCAAACTACCAGCATGGCCCTCTTGACACAGTAGGCACTGCTCGACTGCTAGTCCCTGTGCTCAAATAATTATCTGCACCCATTCACACCTCACTTCTTGTGCCAACATGCTGTTTCCAGTTGTACTCTGTGTAACAAATCTGTGGCCCAGGGGTGTGAAACGGCTTGCTTTGATCTGCAAGAGTTCTTTTATACAGCTTTGGTTGCAGTATCATGGTGCTTGGCCTAATCTGCCTCATGCTGTTTGAAAAGCCCCATGCTGCAGTCGGTATGCTGGTATGTAGTGCACATCAGTGCCTTCCACTGCTGTGGCTGAACTGCTAGTTTCTGATGTACCGCCCAAAAACTATGGTTTCCATTATCTTTAAAGATTCATCGTAGTTCAACCCTATCAACCCAAAATATAGTGCTGACATTTCTCTGTACTTGAACCTTTGCAGAACCACTCACTCAAGAACATAGAAGCAATTGTCATTTCAAATACGAAGCCCAAGTTGATCTATTGATGTGTCATTGGACTGGCAGATCACAATTTTAATGTAATTTGCTGAGTCTCAGATACCCTCTGTGTGTTCAACATGTCTGACTGAGTACACAGAATCCAGTCATCCCTGCCTAGAGTTAATCTTGGCAAAATTCTTTTAGGAAACATCCGGATGCTTGATAAGCCCAGACAGGAAAGTGGTCACACAAATAGAGGTCATAAGCTATTCACTGGATAGTGTTGAAGTGCCACATGTGACTGAGGAAGAAGAGGATGACAGGTCAGTAGCGGTGATTGACTCTGAAGCCAGCATATGCCCAGCGTATTCAGTAGTGACAGCAGTAAGTGACATATGGTCTTTGTTGCTGATGAATACAGCCATTCCCACATTAGCTCCTCTACATCTGTATTATATATTCCACAAGCAACTATACAGTGAATGACAATTGGTCTGTTATACCAGCACCATCGAATTTGTCTTATTCATGTAGTAAGCGACAGAAAATGTATTATAATGAAACTGTTATTGAGGAAGTGCCAATCTCTTACTACATCAGTCTAACAGAATGTTAGCTTGAAGATAATTTCAAGCATGTCTCCTTTTCCGCTGAAATATAACTTCCACACATATAGTTCCTCAAACCATATCAGTTCCACTGGAAAATTGGGTATGTCATATCAGTAGAGCCTATATTTATTTTCTCCTTTACTTTCTGCTTAGGTGGGCAAGTATGGTAAAAAGAAGAAATCGCAAGACATTTTGTGACATATGGCAGGCATCCATATATATTCCACTGATAACCACTGAGATGTCCTTAGCACCTAACAACATAAGATATCTAAAAGATGGCTTATAGTGTAGTGTATCAGCACCTTTCCCCACTTTTTGAGAATTTTCCCTGTCAAGTAGAGAGAAGTGCGTCAGTAGATGCAGCACAATTCCTTTGTCTCATGTTCCCAAAGAGGAGGCTGTTTCAATGGGTGTTTTCTACAAAATCATAAATGAACACACTTTTTCTACTGTTTCCTAAGTAACTGGCCAGTGATGAGGAATTCATTTCAGTGGTTGAACTCTTTATCAACTTGAGTGGAAGAATATTCCAAGTTCGGCAACTGCTGTAGATTACAGATATTTTCTATTTCTGCATTCCCATCAAAATTTGTTGTTCTCATTTAGCACAATTAATAATTGACTGGACAAAATTCATTTAGTTGGCTGAACAAAGAAATTCCGTTTTTCATTTCCCCAAAAACTCATTGCTTCATCTTATCTTATACAAGTGGACTATACCAACACAGAAAGGAGAGAGCATACGAGTTCACAAGTATAATTGAGGACTCGTGGCACTGCTGCTGCATACACAACTGTTGTACATGATAATGATTATTATTTACCAATACAATGACTGACCAGTTAGCAGTGTATATTTTCCTGATTTTTTAAAAATATAGTAAATATAAAAATAATACATTCAATAAGTAATTTTCAACCAATATCACCTAGAACTGCAACTTGAACTTTGTTTTTAAAACAATGAATAAAACTTACACAATAATAAATGCTCCTAAATGCCACCCCACCTCCCCCCCCCCCCCCACCAAAAACAAGTGGGGGGGGGCGCAGGTAGATAAATTTTGGGAGCAGAATAAATAAAAGGAATATAAAAATCTTATTGGGAGACTTCAATACCCAGTTGGGAAATAGAAAGCAAATATAAAAATATAACTGGAAAGTGGATTCCAGATAACTCCACAAACAAGAATAACCAAAAATTTCTGGAAATCTGCAGAGAACACAACCTCGTATTACATCATCATACTTCAAGAGGAAGCTAAATAAGCTTAAAAAATGGAAACATCCAAGTCAGAGGAAGGGAGAATGGCAGCTAGACCATTTCTGTACTAGTTTCTACAGGGAAATTTACAATGTTAAAGTACTGAAGGAAATCAAATTCACTCCGTCACAGAAAAAGAATATAAAAACCAATAGAACAAACAACTGATGTGGGTCGTAGATCCTAACTAAAAATGACAAATATCAACAAATAAGAAACCGTTAAACTACCAGATGATATAGAATAACTGGTACAGTCTTTTAAACAAATTTAAATATTTAGGTGAAACCATACCATACAACCTAAATGAGACACCAGCATGGCAAAATAGAAGCAAAACTGAACCAAGTGAATTATAGCCAAAAACTCAACCAAAAATGCCTATCAATAGCTGCAAAATCAATTTTTTTAAAAAAGAGTTATACAACCAGTAATAAAGATTGCAGCTGAAGCCACTTTCAAAACAACTACTACAGCAGAAATTGGACAGGATACTCAAGACAGAATAGAGATAATTAGGACATGCATAAACAAACAATATGAAGAAATGGGCATTGGAAAATAGCTTCAAATGAAACTGTATACAAGAAAATAAAACACTGTGCCAATCATCAACTACCAGAATTGTGTGTCGACGCAACGTGCTATCTATAAATAACCAAAACCGTGACTTTCCAATCTTGTGCCACCATTGTGGTTTGTTCTTTAGTCTTATTCCGGCACTTGGCATGTAATGGTGTATTGTGTACAGTGTTGTTAATAAATACAGAGTTTCATATAAAGTGGTGTTCAGGTTACACTGTTCTACAAAAAAAACCTTTTTTTCTATTTCTGATAAAAAATATTGTGATCCTAGTTGTATTTTGAGCGCTGAATTGAAAACTGTTTTTGGTTTTTTTCTGTCAGAGATAGTTTATGAGTAATCGCAATTTTATATCTCTTTTCAGTTTCTGATATAGTGCAGCAACGGTGAGGCGAAATTCGACAAACAAATGCACATCTTTATGATGTTATAAGTTCATCACATTAATGGAGGGTAGGATCTAACATATAACACAGTAACCTTTGTGTATACACTTTGAAGCATTTATTTGACATGAGAAATTACAGAAAATTGACAGACAATGAGCCACTGCCTTGTAATGCACATCACTTTTTTCTCTTGTATCGTGAATCTTTCTTCTCTCGAATGATATTCCAGCAATAATCTGCTAACATAGAAGGTACCCACTTCCCTTCATAGCGCCATTCTGTGGTAGAAATGTCTTTATGGAATCTTTCCCCATGTTCATCTGATACGTCACTACAACTCTCTGTGAAGTAGTCCAGAAGAGAGTCCATAATATGTACCCTCAAAGACATATTGCACACCAAATCCTGATATGCTTTGATCGTATCCTTCACCATTGTTTTGTGGTTAGTAGCTCTTCTTCTTCCGAGGAAGTTTTCCGACACCATCTTGAAACAGTTCCGTGCGGTTTTTTCTTTATCGGTTAAACATGCTTCAAAATTTGCATCTTTCTGCAGCTCCCTGATTTGTGGGCCTACAAATACACCTTCCTTTATTTTTGCAGCTGAAAGACGGGGGAATTTGGTAGCTAGATATGCAAACCCACAGCCTGTTGGATCCATGGCCTTCACGAATTGTTTCATCAGGCCAAGTTTGATGTGAAGCGGTGGAAGTAGTATATATTCAGGAGCTACCAGACTTTCACGTTGTACATTCTTTTCGCCAACTTTCCATCTTTGCCTAGGCCATTTCTTTTTCACGTAGTGAGAATTTCGGTCTCGACTATCCCACTCGCAAAGAAAACAGACATACTTTGTGTAGCCTTGTTGCATTCCCAGTGTCATAGCAATTACCTTGAAATCTGCACATATTTTCCATTTGTGTTCATTGTATTTTAATGAATTTAGCATCCTTTGTACGAATTCGTAACTCTCTTTTGTCAAACTAGCGTAAGCTACTGGAACAGAGGGTACTTTATTTCCGTTATGGATCAAAACACCCTTCAGACTTGTTTTCGATGCATCTATGAAAAGTCTCCACTCCTGTGAAATATAACTGAAGTTCAGCACTTTCATCAGGCCAGCAACGTCATTGCAAAATGTCAGTGCTTCGTCAGTTGAAAAATAAGAAATAAAGGCATGTTCTCTGTGCCTGAACACACTGATTTTAGTACTTTGGTGCAGTAGATTATACTCTTGTAATCTTGAACCAAGATGTTCTAGATCACGTACTAAATCTTTTAAATCTGCCTGTGTTAACAAATGTGGCGATGACTCACTTTTGCAGTGATATAAAGATTCATCATCTGTGATTTCTTCAGTACTACTTATTCCACTGTTACTCGGAATTTGACCTCGAGCCCTTGAAGGTACTAGAAGGCTGTCGGAATGCTGCACTGGTATTCTCGGTGAAGGCAGATCTGGGTAAACAATGTGCCTCTTCGACTTTTTGTTTGTAAAACCCTGAATTTTTGTTAGACAGAAATAACAATCAGTAACATGGTCCTTAGGGTCCCTCCACACCATGGGAACATCAAACAACACCACATTCTCTTTACCTTTCCACCACCGAATTAGTTTGCAGTAACATGTAGCACAACAGAAATGTGATGCCCATTCTTTATCTTGGTCTCCTACCTCTACTCCAAAGTAATGTTTGTATGCTTTCTTTATGACTGAAGAAATTTTCTTCCTATTTCTGGCAAAAGTGAACTTCCCACAGATGAAGCAGAACTTGTCCGGCTTATATCGACTTCCACGACGACGTGGTATTTCTGCAAATTTAAAAATACCACTTTGGTAATACACCTGTATTAAATTAATAGTAGGGAACTAGAGGAACGCTGATGTGTAAAAACAAGCAGTCGTTTTACCTTTAGAACCAGGCTCAATCAGTTTACACACAGGAACTAAAAATTTCAACCGTACCCGGAAATATGACAGACAGTTACTTGTCAGCCAAAACACCCACTCGTTAAGACAGACACAAATTGCGGCTAACACCACTGTTGTAAACTCGATGCACCTGCCCCGTGGAAGCGCGAAGCTTTACTGCCGAGGCAGCGACCGGCTGTCGCCGTTCGAGTTAATAAGATGTTTCAGGTGGTCTTAATGACATAGGTGTGGCGGGGGATAGCCTAATGATGTCTGATTCTTCCCACCTGCTGTTGCACAAGAAATTATCACGTTCTATCACTACTGGATGCGGCAACATATCCGTTTTTCTCTATAACGTCTCTGTGTTTGCCATGAATTGTGAATATACATATATATACATATTACATAAAAAGTATCCCTGACAACGATATTTTGTTTACATATTTGAATTTCCCACGGTAAAATGGTCTAGAAGCAAATACTTTAATATCATAAATAGAACCCATGTCAAACAGTGTTATTAATACGACAATTGTGTGACCTGTTCCTCATAGTGGTGACCCCAGACTTTTTTGATACAACCACACACCTATTTTGCTACAGCTGTTTCACATTATTCATGTGCCATAAAGTACTAATCAACCACCTCATGGTGTGTGATCCAGAAGTGGCCATGAATTTGCCTACAGTCTCTTTCACTGACACACTGCCGGCAGTTCGGACATAAATAGTTCTGAGTGTATTTTCACACCTGTGAGTTCCCAAGCCGGCACAATATAACTTACCCATTACTGTCCATGAGCTGTGGCGCGCACTGACTGCACCATCTCTATGTGTGCGGAAGTCCCCAGGCTTCGTATCACAGCTACAACAAGAACAACCTTAGCCACAGTGCCCCACAACATTTGAAGGGAGCACACTAAATATACACACTAGGCAGAGATCAGAACCAACCAACAAACAGAAGAAACCCACAAAACCGGCATGGCAACACAGGCTACAGATCAGAATAGAAAAACTGAGAAAAGACATCGGACAGCTAACACAATTTATAAGAAATGAAATGTCAGACAAAAAACGAAAAAGGTTGGGTAAAATCTCACAAGAAGAAGCGATAGAGCAATTAGATGAAAAGAAGCAGAAATTACAAGCATTGGCCAAATGACTTAGAAGATACAAAAAAAGTGAAAATAGAAGGAAACAAAATCAAACATTCAACACAAACCAAAAGAAATTTTACCAGACAATAGATAACACACACATTAAAATAAACAATCCACCAAACATAACAGACATGGAACACTTCTGGAGCAACATATCGTCAAACCCAGTACAACATAACAGGCATGCACGGTGGATACAAGCAGAAACAGACACATACAAGATGATACCACAAATGCCTCAAGTGATAATTTTGCAACATGAAGTCACCTGAGCAATTAATTCTACACACAATTGGAACCCCTGGAAAAGATAAAATAGTAAATTTCTGGCTAAAGAAGTTCACCTCAACACATTCACATCTAACTAAATTATTTAACAATTACATTGAAGACCCATACACATTCCCTGACACACTTACACATGGAATAACTTATCTGAAACCTAAAGATCAGACAGACACAGCAAACCCAGCAAAATATCGCCCCATAACATGCCTACATGCCTACCAACAATATACAAAATATTAACTTCAGTCATTACACAGAAATTAATGACACATACAACACAGAACAAAATTATAAATGAAGAACAAAAAGACTGTTGCAAAGGAGCACGAGGATGTAAAGAGGAACTGATAATAGATGCAGAGGTGAAATATCAAGCTAAAACTAAACAAAGGTCGCTACACTATGCATACATTCATTACCAAAAAGCTTTTGATAGTTTACCCCACTCATAGTTACTACAAATATTGGAAATATACAAAGTAGATCCGAAATTGATACAGTTCCTAAACATAGTAATGAAAAATTGGAAAACCACACTTAATATCCAAACAAATTCAAAAAATATCACATCACAGCCAATACAGATCAAGAGTGGAATATACCAAGGACACTCATTAAGTCCTTTCTGGTTCTGCCTTGCTCTGAACCCACTATCCAACATGCTAAATAATACAAATTATGGATACAATATTACTGGAACATACCCACACAAAATCACACATTTGCTATACATGGATGACCTAAAACTACTGGCAGCAACAAATCAACAACTCAACCAATTACTAAAGATAACAGAAGTATTCAGCAATGATATAAATATGGCTTTTGGAACAGACAAATGTAAGAAAAATAGCATAGTCAGGGGAAAACACACTAAACAAGAAGATTACATATTGGATAACCACAGCGACTGCATAGAAGTGATGCAAAAAACAGATGCCTATAAATATCTAGGATACAGACAAAAAATAGAAATAGATAATACAAATATTAAAGAAGAACTAAAAGAAAAATATAGACAAAGACTAACAAAAATACTGAAAACAGAATTGACAGCAAGAAACAAGACAAAAGCTATAAATACTTATTCTATACCAATATTGACCTACTCATTTGGAGTAATGAAATGGAGTAACACAGAGGGTGCGTTTCTGGATGAGGTATCGAATATATTGCTTCCCCCTACTTATACCTCCCGAGGAGATCACGAATGTAAAATTAGAGAGTTTAGAGCGCGCACGGAGGCTTTCAGACAGTCGTTCTTCCCGCGAACCATACGTGACTGGAACAGGAAAGGGAGGTAATGACAGTGGCACGTAAAGTGCCCTCCACCACACACCGTTGGGTGGCTTGCGGAGTATCGATGTAGATGTAGATGCACTCAATACACTTACATGATCACAATACCACAAATATAGAATACATCACATACCTTCAGCAACAGAAAGATTCACATTAAGCAGAAAGGAAGGAGGAAGGGGATTTATCGATATAAAAAACCTACATTATGGACAGGTAGACAATTTAAGAAAATTCTTTCTAGAACGAGCAGAAACTAGCAAAATACACAAAGCAATCACTTATATAAATACATCGGCTACACCACTGCAATTTCATAACCACTTCTACAACCCTTTAGATCACATAACATCAACAGATACAAAGAAAGTAAATTGGAAAAAGAAAACACTACACGGCTAGCACCCATATCATCTAACACAGCCACACATCGATCAAGACGCATCCAACACATGGCTAACAAAAGGCAATATATACAGTGAGACGGAAGGATTCACGATTGCAATACAGTATC
Source organism: Schistocerca piceifrons (assembly GCF_021461385.2). Lineage (NCBI taxonomy): Eukaryota > Metazoa > Arthropoda > Insecta > Orthoptera > Acrididae > Schistocerca > Schistocerca piceifrons. The sequence goes on from NC_060149.1 coordinate 339,376,437, forward strand.
AAACAATAAACAACAGATATTACAGCAAGCATATTATTAAAGATCCCAATACCACAACAGATAAATGCAGACTTTGCGAACAACAAATAGAAACAGTAGATCACATCACAAGCAAATGTACAATATGAGCAATTACAGAATACCCCAGAAGACATAACAATGTAGCAAAAATAATACATCAACAACTTGCCATACAACATTAACTAATAAAACAACATGTTCCCACATACAAGTATGCACCACAAAATGTACTGGAGAATGATGAATACAAATTATACTGGAACAGAACCATTATAACAGATAAAACAACACCACATAACAAACCTGACATCATACTCACCAATAAAAAGAAGAAATTAACACAACTAATCAAAATATCCATACCCAATACAACAAATATACAGAAGAAAACATGACAAAAAAATTGAAAAATACATCCAACTGGCTGAGGAAGTCAAGGACATGTGGCATCAGGATAAAGTTGACATTATACCAATTATACTATTAACTACAGGAGCCATACCACACAATATCCACCAGTACATCAACGCAGTACAGCTACATCCAAACGTATATATACAACTATAGAAATCTGTAATTATTGATACAGGTTCAAAAACCCAAAAGTTCCTAAATACAATGTAACATATACCGTACAGTTAAAAGGAAGTCAAGCTTGATCAAGGTCTGCGTCACTTTCCATTTTTAACCAGACATAACATCTGAGAAAGGAAAGAAATTATAACAATAATAAATACTAACACTAATTATGTCTGTGAAGACAATATGATCCTTGTGTCCTATCAACATAGGCTCAGTAACTTGGTGAAAGTGTGTGTATGTCAATATAATGGTTAGACATTTCCTGAATGGTAATTAAATAATAAAATAAATTTATAGCAGTATTCATAAAAGTTACTGAAATGAATGATAAGCAACACAACTTGCCACAAGCAACAGGAAACACAAACAAAATATATTCCAACACATTTAACTTTTGCCCTTGATGTACTAGTACATATTAGTAGTCTCATTCCATTAATGTGTTATACAGCATTCTACCTCGACAGGAAAGGGGTGGTAAACAGTACTTTGTTCTCCGTACGTCACATTTTGTCTCCATACATCACATTTTGTTAATAGTGGAAGAGTCACTATAGTGTGGGATATTATAAGTATGTCGTCCACTCACACATCAGTTATAAAATAAGCTGATATCGGTAATAGCAGCAGCAACTAATGGTATCAGCAACATTATTAAAAAGGTCTGCAATGGAAATTACCTGATTATTAACAACAGCCCATTACTTTAGCTCTGGCAGTGGTACACTACAATAGCAAGATCATACACTCTACTTCTGTACCGTGTCCAAGATAGTCTTATCCTCATGTGTGCTTCTGTAAGAGGGAAAAAGTTAATGAGTGGGAAGCAATCCAGTGTCATTATTCTCATACTCGTTATACTTGTTGAACTATAGCAGGAAGGTACGAAACCAGTATAGCACTGACATAACAGTGACATGTGCATTTCTAACATACGAAACCCTCAACACTGGATTCATACTTACTCTGTTTCAGATCTCTAGCTTTCACACAACTTTTATTTCAAAGAATGTATTTCAAGGACCCAAACAAACCTACTTCTTATTTGTATCCTCATTTGAAACTGGTAAAATCAAACATACAGCCAGTAACGTGAAAATACTATAGAAACTGAACAAGGGTCATGTGATGAACCTACGTGAAGAGCTCTCAGCTTTTGTTCATGACAAGCATTTAGGAGAAAAATTACTTAAGGAAAAAAAAAAAAAAAAAACTCTCAAGCTGAATAAATTGCTATTACTTTATTTAATACATAACAGCTATCAGTCAACTGCAAAGAATATTTGGATCCTCCATTCTTACTTGTATTTTTAATAGAAATAATCTCTGTAACTGGATCAAAGTATATGTTGGAGAAATATCTGCCAAAACTTACATCTTGCTCATAACAATTTCTTCAGAAACCATTTTGTTTCAAATATTAAAATAAACAATTTCACACTGACTGTGTTGGGTGATGTAAAGCTAAGAATTACTTAGCATTAACAGTTCTCAGTATTTTTGATGTAGCTTTTACAACATTTGTTTTGACAGTAACATACTTGGCTTATAAGAGCTGCAAAATCCTTTTACTCTAATTGTAATGACAAACATATGTGATCTGCTATAGCAGCTCGCAGCAAGTATTATATATTCTGTTACACAGTAAGCAATGTGTAACTGCTTCTCAAATTGTATAAAACACCTTTAAGGTCTGTAGTTAATATCTCACCACCAGAGCAAGAAGACTTACAAACTTCTTGTCTCATTTTTATCCCACATACAAGTAACATGTGCATCTTACAAATGCATTTCATTAGGTAAACAGCAGGAAATCCACCAGATAATGGCAAGACCATGGAAATATGCAGAGAACTTTAATGTATTTTGATACACAAATCTTTATTTATCATTCAAAATTCCAAAAATGTGTAAGATAAAATAAAACACAATGTAACTGCTCAGCTGCACTGGGTACAAGTACTAATTAGACATAGGAGCTGCTACTTTTGATTAGGAAAGGCTCTAACACTGAATGTTGTTGTTGTTGTTGTTGTTGTTGTGGTCTTCAGTCCTGAGACTGGTTTATTGCAGCTCTCCACGCTACTCTATCCTGTGCAAGCTTCTTCATCTCCCAGTACCTACTGCAACCTACATCCCTCTGAATCTGCTTAGTGTATTCATCTCTTGGCCTCCCTCTACGATTTTTACCCTCCACGCTGCCCTCCAATGCCAAATTTGTGATCCCTTGATGCTTCAGAACATGTCCTACCAACCGGTCCCTTCTTCTTGTCAAGTTGTGCCACAAACTCCTCTTCTCCCCAATTCTATTCAATACCTCCTCATTAGTTATGTGATCTAATCATCCTGTAGCACCACATTTCAAAAGCTTCTATTCTCTTCTCGTCAAAACTATTTATCGTCCACGTTTCACTTCCATACATGGCTACACTCCATACAAATACTTTCAGAAACGACTTCCTGACACTTAAATCTATACTCAATATTAACAAATTTCTCTTCTTCAGAAACACTTTCCTTGCCATTGCCAGTCTACATTTTATATCCTCTCTACTTCGACCATCATCAGTTACTTTGCTCCCTAAATAGCAAACCTCCTTTACTACTTTAAGTGTCTCATTTCCTAATCTAATTCCCTCAGCATCACCTGACTTAATTCGACTACATTCCATTATCCTCGTTTTGCTTACTTCAACTATATTACTTAATGTAACTGGATAGATAAAAAATCTACTCACCAAGTGGCAGCAAGAGAACAGACATATAAAAATGATATTATCTATGCAAGCTTTAGGAGCCAGTGGCTCCTCCACCTGGCAGAAGGTTTGAAGTGGAAGGAAGAGGGCTGAAGGAGGAGGACTGGTGAGGTTCAGATGAGGGGGTAGAGTTCGGAAAAGTCACCCAGAACCTCAAGTCAGGGGAGACTTATCAGATGAGATGAGACGGAAAGACTGATTGTTGGGGACTGCACCGGACGAGATTTAGAAACCTGAGAGCTTAAAGGTGGAAGATATGGTAATATGCAATACAAAGATTACTGCTAAAACATCATGCAGGAGTTAATAAGAGCGAAAAGCTAAATGCATTATATGTGATAGAGGTGGGAAGGAGATGGCGTAAAATAGACAGGTCAGAAAATGAAAGATGTAGAAAACTAAAACAGAGTGAAGAAAGGAATAGCTACTGTGAAGAAAAGCTGATACCAAAGAAATCAACATAAATTAATGCCAGATGTGTGGCAAGAACCAGGGACATGTAGTGCCAGTTCCCACCTGTGGAGTTCTGAGAAACTGTAATCTTGGGGAAGAATCCAGATTGCACATGTGGTGAAGCAGGCACCAAGGTCACAACTGTCATGCTGTAGTGCATGCTCTGCAACAGTTAATTGTGTGTTACCAGTTTACACCCCCTGCCTATGCCCATTCATCCTAACTGATAAGATGGTCGTGGTCATACCGATGTAAAAGGCAGAACAGTGTTTACATAACAGCTACAGGGTGTATACGGGGACAAGGAAAAAAATTCCCTGATTATTCCCGGATTTCTCGTTTAAAAAATATGCTTTTTCCCGGGCGAAAATACACTTTTTCTGTTCTAAGTGACAGCAGGTTTTCCGTAGATTTTCCCTCGGAACTGTAAAACTTATCAATCCTTTGAATGGTTAACGTTTTATACAATCGCATAGAACTTCCCGGAAAAAAAAGACGGAGCAAAGAAGTTTTGGAGAGACTTTTAATAAAAAAAAAATAATAAAAAAAAATAAAAAAAAGAGAGAGAGAGAGAGAGAGAGAAGTTTTGGAAAGACCTTTGAATTGCAGCAAAATATACGTTGCATATTTTCGTATTACGAAAGTATAAATGCGAATTGCACCAAACACAGGGCGTTGGTTTCCGTAGCGTTGAAACCGAGGTTGCGATGTTCTTTTGTAAGCGAGTCATATCTCAAGCCACGAGATCTCGTCAGCCGATGACAGCAGCTATTCAGAGCATATGACACGTGTTATAGTCAGCCAATAGCAAGATCACTAGTTACATGGCGCGATCACGTAAGAGGAAAAGTTAACGGTTTACATTAATGTACACAGTACCGTATATCTACAAGAAAAGCTAAGCTTTCACATATAATGTTAGTATCTAAGATTAACACGCTACAACAGAACCTAAGCTTTCACATGTAATATTGATCTTTTTTTTGCGTGTGTTATACTTTAAGACACATCACACAAATGTGCTAGAAAAATTTAAAACTATGACATAAATGTCTCGGCTCCAAAGTCTTGTAAGTGGCTGGTCCTCAAACTGTTCAGTTTCGACCGCTCTGTGATTTAGATATCCATCCCACTTTCTCACACGTAACACAATTCATCTTGCGTAAAAAGAAATTTACTTTGAAAGTAACGCTTTTCTAACTACCGTTCGTAATACTATCCGGAGACTGTTAGAAATAGGTTCGATTTACCAGTTGCCAGAGAGCGCCAGAAAATAAGCATTATTGTGCGTGTGCAACTGCAGTGGTGTAGGAAGCCCGTATGTTCCTGTGTATAAAGCACTAAGAGAGCTTACATTACACCATAAAAAGAAACAGTGCATCAGAGTATACTCCAAAGAGCATCGGAATTTCGTAAACCATACTAAAATGCATAATTCGGCTTGAAGTGCAAATTGGCTTTTTTCCAGATTCACAATGAAGTAGGTCCCATCTCATATTAAGTTTTTCAGTGTGGTTTTTGGGATGTAAATTTTCTTGGAGTACCAGTACTCTACGATCTCATTTTTGGTTCTTTATTACGGCATTATGCCATATATGGCAGAAGATGATAACGTGCAATTGAAATTGCACTTGAAATTCAGCGAACTGTTGGAACTAGCCAATACTGTAGAATGAAACACTTCGTTTCAAATAAAATGATTGCCTCGGCGGAAAGATGAATAAAGCCAAATTCTTTAGCAAACTTGCAAAAATAACTTCACTGTTCTGCAAATGCTTGACTGCTACTAACTTGGAAACAAAATAAAGTCAGAAAACTGAAATTAATAATATACTTTTGCCCTCCGTAATTATGTGAATCTATTTTAATTCGCTTGATAGCTCCCGGCCACAGAAATCCGTTTTGTTTTCATTTGACATGGGAGCTGTACACGAAGAGAAGCAGCGAAATCACTTAACGTTAACACGGCTAACGTGGAGGTTAACCTCCTCCCCACTACAACTCAGACAACTCTGTGCAAGCGTGAATCTGGCAGCTAGGGCGCGCGAGAAAAATTTTTCTCGTTTGCATCTGGCTGCTTGCTGCTACTACCGATACAGCTAACAGCCAAACTTCAAGTAGCGGGAGAAGGTACTGCTTAATACGCGAGTCAAATGCGCATGCGCAACAGACCGCTGGCAATTGGTCAAACGAACCTAATGTGAACAGTTGTGACGTCACGCTCATAGCAAGCAGTTTATTGTTACGAAGAATTAGTCTGTGCCCTACGGCATTTGACATATTTTTGCTATTTGCAGACGCTTGTGCGTGCACGGTTTTTTGTTGTTGTAAATTGCACATTTCCTTTGCCACTAAAGTTTTATTTTTTTCCTTCTCGCTTATATTTTATTGTTGCAGCATCATTCTCCAGTAGCAGGATATAATAACATTCTTTGCTAGAGAATCTATTCTGCAGTCAAAATTACAAAAATTTAACTGAAAGCTAAAACAATGAAAAATTCCCGGGAATTCCGAAAAATTCCCGGGTTTTCCCGGTTTTCTCCCGGATGAAAAATTCCCGGGTTTTTCCCGGTTGTCCCGGGTCGTATACACCCTGCAGCTATTTCACAGGTGACTCACTTTGATAGCATATGTTTTTCCAGTTGCAGGGCTGGTATAGGTAGTGGTAGAAGGATGCATAGGGCAAGTCTTGCAGCATAGACAGTCACAGGAGGAGGAGCCATAGGGCAGGGAGATGGGTGCAGAAGGAACACAGGGTCTAACAATGATACTGCAAAGATTGGGAGACGACAAAAAGCTATTCTAGGTGTGGTGAGCAAAATTTCAGACAGGATGAACCTCATTTGGGGCATGATTTTAGGATGTCACGGTCTAGTCAAAGTAGCTGATTAATACATTCAAATCCTACCTGGTGCAGCCCCAACAATCAGTCTTTCCTTCTCATCCCATCCGGTAAGTCTCCTTTGACCTGGGGCTCTGGATAACTTTTCCAAACTCTACCCCTTTTCCTATACTTCAACCAGTCTGTTTCCTTCACTCCTCTTCCTTCCCCTTCAACCCTTCTGCCAGGAGGAGCCACTGGCTACAAAAGTTTGCATACGTAATACCTATTTTATATGTGTGTTCTCCTGCCACCACTTTGTGAGTATATTTTTTTTGTCCATCCAGTTATATTAGGTTTTCAAAAATTGATTATTTTTGTTGAACTATATTACTTGTTTACTTACTTATTCCATTTCTCATCTACTTCACCATATATAGGATACAAGCAACCTCCATCTCTTCCCGTCTGCAGTTATGGTTACTGTCTATGTCAGTGACAGTCTTCTGTCCGGCAGAGGTTCTTCTGTTACAATCTACCATGTCTTCATCTTATCTTGCCAGCTACCATTAGCTCCTTCATTTAAGCTTACCTTGTGAACCTTCGACATGTGTTGCTTATGTCCAAATCACTTCAGCTCTTGCTCTTGGTTGGTCTACTCCCGGGGGTTTTGGATTTAAATGTTTCAAAATTTGTGTGTTTTGGATACTGGCCCTTCTAAGTTTGTTTTCTATTTTCTGGAAGTATCTCATCTCTGTTGCTCGGATCTGACTTGCTTGCTCACTTAGTCAATATCCAAAATTCGCCACCATAGGTCATGATCCACTAACTATGTCCTGTATGTTCCAGCTGACTACATTAAATACACAGTCTTAGGGTGGCTCTTATTTTTCAAGTTTGACCTTTTCTTTGTTCTACCCCACAGTTTTATTCCATTGCACAAAAAATTAGACTGTGCGCTTCGCAGGAAAAGGTGAAGCCACGCCCCTAGGCATTCACATTTGAGGACGAATACAAAATTACACTGAAGGAGATGAGTAACCAATTGCTTAATTATTAAATTTGTTCTATTAACTTTAATAACTGATTATAAAACTGCTATGTGCACTGTTTGTGAAGCAAATAAGATGAGAAAGTGAAATTTTATTTTACAAATCCTTGTTCTTTGGTGAAGTCTTTTTTTATGCCCTGAAAACTTACAGCAATACTCGGATACAACCTGAAACACATTTACACTTGTTTTGCATTTTTTGTAAATAGTTTATCGCAGTCCTCGATGAGCATAAGGCCTTTTTCTGATGTATCATGCAAAACTTTCAGTTTATTGACTGGTGATAAAGTTTAAAGGGATTCTCCATTGTCATTCCACTGTGAAGGTTCTGTTACTCAAGGCAAATGTAGTAACAAATAGCCTTGTTTTATTATAAAAAATTGTTCACTCCCATTATTAATGATTTGTGGAGTTTGAGCACTTTGATATTTTCATGTGGTGCTTCTGTCTCATGATTCAATGCATTGCCCATTTTCATTTTTGGATCAGGAGACAAATTAGGATCAGAGAATGCAAAGACGGCAGATTCAGGAGACAGGGATGATAAACGAGTTTTCAGTTTGTGTAAAAACACACACACAATATCAAATACAAGCATGTTTATAAAGCTTTGGAAGAAGACTGAAACACAGTTACAGAACTTAGGCTGCAAAATGGGCTGAGAACCAACAAGGGCTGAGAACCATGATTCAACAAAAACACGGACAAAACAAATTGCACTGTCTTGTTCTGGTGGTGATCAAAATTCATCATGGAACACAAAAATTTTCAAGCAATTATGACTTTCACCATCCACCACATGTGGCATCCGATTCCTGGACTACAGAAAGATACTGTAAGTAAGTAGTTACTAAGTAAGTAAGTGAAGGTGTCATCAATCTGAAGATCATTTTCAACACCATGATGCTTTCCTAGGCATGGTCCCGTTGGAAGAGGTATGTCATTGCCTTCCTCCGATCTTTGAACTGTTTGACCTAGACAGTTATAAGGGGATCTACAATATAATGTGGATTCTGAACTGTGGTGTAACTAGGCATTTTTCACATTAACAAACACTGAACACTGTCAGAGGTAAAAGAAATGAACAATGGCAGATAAAAATCCTAGAACTAACCAGGGATCAAACCTGATACCTTAGGATCTATAGACTGCCACTTCACTTTTTATCCATAGAGCCATACTCTATGAAATCACAGTTCACCTATGAAGATCACAGTTAAATTTAAAAACTCTCTTGAATCCTTTCTAGGATGCTGTTCTCCCGAAGTGTCTCTAACAAAATCGATAATTCAAGAAACACTGCCTTGATCCAAGTGTTCCTAGACTTTTCTGAACTGAATTCCAGTTTGGAAATTATTAATGTATGTTTTGATGTTTTATAAAGGTTATTATATAGTCCGTATTTCCCTCTAAGACAACTTTGAGAATAATTTCATATGTGTGATGCCTGCCGGATAAATAAAGAGGTCATCTTATAAGAAAATACACACACACACACACACACACACACACACACACACACACACACACACACACCTCTCTCCCCCCTCCCCCTCCCTAAAAGTTTCCTTATCCTACGTTGTAATGTTGAACATACTTTAACACTGCTCTGATGACCCCATTTAGTGAGGGTTTCATTCGCAGCTCTAGCCTGTTCTCTTCCAGTCACACACTACAATGCTGGCTCCAAAAGAAGTTCCTCAGTACTACAATTTGAAACAATCACAGAAAGACGTTCATCTACATTGTTACCTGGTAATGCTAATAGCAATATACAACCCCAAGGGACAGTAGCAGCTTGCAGTTTCTTATCTTTAAAATAGTTCTTGATTTCAGTAGGCTTTTACTTGTAGAGTTTTTCTGGGTCTTGTGAATAGAGCTCCCATAGACTGCAAAATCTTCATATGCTTACATAGTACCTTGATTGCAGCCATCAGGATGTGAACTGCTTCCTTATCACTGATCCTAAATTTACCAAATACAACTGCAAGCTTGGGAGTCATTCCTGCTTGATGTCCTCTGCTCTTTTTTGCTACCGGTGATGGAAATTTTGAGTGCGTTCTCAATCAATGTTCCTTGAGGTTCCTTGAAATGAAGTAACTTTGATTCAACACTATGTGAACTTGCCATAATCATTTTGACAAGTTAGTGAGAAAAAATGACAGAAAATATATGAATGACAGCAAGTTAAATTTCTGAAATATGAGTAAAATTTTCTGCGCCAAATGAGTACTGGAATTTTACTTTCAATAACATCATAAATAACTTGTGAATTCCTGAATTTCACATCCTTTTCACTCTCACCTATTTCCAGTTACCTCTGCCCACTCAGATGCTTTTCTCTGTTTCTCAAGTAGCCGATAATCTATTCCATGCATAAATCCTGGCCATTCTTTCAGCCATTGGTTGGTCAAAAACTGTTTATCTCCTTCAATAGTAATGACATTTAAAGCATCAGCAAGTGCTATGACAAAAGTATCAAGTTTTTTAACAACGTGTTTTTTTTATAGTTGTGTGTAATTTTGGTACAGTTTCTCAGCCTTTTTTTTTTTTTTTTTTTTTTTTTTTTTAATTCGTGCTTTTTTCCACTAAATCATCACTTCCTACACAGCTAGTGTGGCATTTTCACACACAAAAATTGCAAAAGAAAATCTTTAATGCTGTTTAACAGTTGGCAGTTTGCTTCCACTTATTCCATGGGAGGAACACCGGAAAAAAAAGCCTGCTGTAAATGAACTGAAGCCATTGTTACCATTGCTACAACAGCTACCCCTGCAGAAATGGTGGCTATTAGTGTGCTCTGCATTCGGTCACAAAAAGGGAATTGCTTGCTCGCTATGCCCTCTACCTGTCTTGGCATCACTACCAATGACACTGGTGAAATGACAATATATTCAACTAAAGCAAATGAAAACGAAAACAGTCTATTTTCATTAATGAATGGATTTTTCCTGCAGATATAATATTTTGCATTATCTTACTGAGCCCAAATTTTACACAGCTCATTTTTACATGGGATGAAACCAAATTGGAGGGTAGACCTAGAAAATTTATAAAAAATTAAAAATGTCACGTATGAGCCACCAAACATGGCCTGCTACCCTAACTTTCACTCTACTTTAATCTTCCATCTTCCTAACTGCACTGATGATAGAGCCTAAATACTTAAATATAAACCTTTAGCAACTGTCCTACAACTGTGTTGTTATGCCTTTACCCCATTTTTTAATAATCAGTGTATTTCCACTTTCCTTTCTCCTCAAATTTTTCCATTAAGACAATGCCATTTTACAATTTTTCTTCAATAGCAGCTACTATCACAAGGTAGTCTGTGAAAGGTGAGCTGGTCAACTGAACAAAGTTTCATCTGATATTTCTGATAGTTAGCTTTATAGCTTTGGTATTACATGCCTACATTACCCAGGTATATTACAAAAAGCAGGGGACCAAGGCTACAGATTTGCTGGATTCCTCTTAATGACTTTAGTACACATCAGATTCCCTATTCTCATGTAGTTTGTGCAGTTTTCACACAATCTCATGATTGATTTTGATAAAGCTGGGCCAAAACACATCACACACTTAAAAGTTTACTAAATAACAAATGTAAATGTTTCATCTTAGCTTTAGTGAAATCTGGAACTTAAGCGTCCATCCAGTTTCATACTCCTCCTGCAGCAATTTATATGAAAACATTGTTGACTGTCCTGAAGCATATGATCTTGGGCCAATGCCATGTAATGTGCTATGTAATGTGGACTGCAGTGGTCATATTGATGAGGGGAAAAATTGGAAGTTCAGTAATGCATTAATGCTCAAATCTAAAGAGTATTCTTATCCCACACCCTTCAGCTCACTCTGTTTTCCCTTGACTTCTCACTAGCGTTATCCCTTCCTGGTTTCCTTATTAAAAATTCATTGCTTCAAGACAATTAAAAGATGAATTCTCTTTCTTTGCATGAATTTGCATTCTTCAACACTACTTAGGCCTATGAGTAAATTTTTATTGTTCTGACAACAGTACATATGACACTTTATTTTAACAGTGTTTTTATTTCAAATACAAATTCATATAAAAACATACCTATTTACTGCCAGCTTCCCCCTTAAATATATTGTGATTTTAAAATTTAACAGTCTAACATAAATATTAATTTCTGATAGTCATTTCCACCAACTTAAGTGCACAAAGAAGGCAGTAGGTCTGAAGTAGGTTTTATAGAACCATCAAGGATGCTTCCATTTTTGTCCTAGAGTATTAATTCGGTACATAGCTTGTACAGTTGGAAATTATAAAGTTACCACTCGTAACGATTATTTAGTAGGTACATGCTTTGATCACTTAGCCTGTTTATTTCACCAGGAAGATGATTATTTCTGGGCACCTCAACAATATATTTTTTTTCTGTTCTAAAAATATTCGCGAGTCCACTAATTTTAGTGATCCACTGGGATGAGTAAAACAAATTCATGAACAAAATTTCTAGTTTGTCTTCTCGTGCCTTTTTCACCCTGAAAAACAGTTACTGGTGAAGTTTCTACAAACAAAGTATTTCCTCAGACTTAGAGTTAACAGTCATTGCATTACTGGCCATACCATCTTTATATTACCTGAAATGATATAAGGAAACTGACAAAAAGTTTGAACTGAGCTGCTCCTGTTGAATTGCAATATTTTACCATGCTTTGCTCTGTTGAAAGTATGCCACGAACAAGTGTGATTTTGGAGGTTGCAAAATACAATCATTGACAAAATAATCAGTTTCATATACAGTGGAACTACCAGTTTGGCATGCCATCCTGGCAACTTTGAAAGCATGCCGGAAAGCAAGGATTCTGACCATAACCTCTAGGCACAGCTGCAGCACTGATCTCATTCTGCCACATGCCTCTTTTGCTGACCAACTGTTGCTCGCAGTCCTATAAGTTCTGTCAGACTGTGGCCCTGCTTTAGATGGTGAATTCACCTTGCGATCGTATCACCGGCCGTAACACACCATTGTTCCTAGGTTTCAGTTTCACTACTTCTTGGTTTCTCTCCTCGATTACTCACTGAAATTATTTTTTGTAGCACCATCTCCACTGTCCGTTTTCCTCATTGTTGTCTTCTGTCTGTACTCAGTGGTCCACTATTGTCATTCCCAATTTTTTTGTCAAATCCTGCTCACAATAAACTGTGCTCTTCAAATACGTATTTAATGAATAATTTACATAAAAAAGAAACAATATCTGACAGTGCTCCACTGGTATCATGTTTTTATTATATCTACCCTATGCAAATAACTTCAAAGGCATACAGACAGAAATTTGCTTTGTGTCACAGTTCTGTTTTATTTATCAGGTTGGGATGACCATCAGTGTTTCATATTGAATTCTCTTTCTTCGTTTCAAATAACCACTACTTTTCTTAATAACACTAATAATCTTCCTTGACTGGGAAACATTTTGCACAGTACATTTATTTTACCTTCATTGATATCAATAAGGCTTGTTTTATTCTGATTGAAATCTTTATTTCAGGTGTAAATAAACATACTCACTATGCATGTCAAAATTAGTTACCTCTGACAGAGTGCCTTCAATTAAAAACCAACTATATAGTTTACAGTTTGTACCTTGAGTGTAGTTCATTACATATCTCACAATATATGACCATCCAAGGCAATTCAATGGCAATTGCATCCCATAAAATGCACCAGCTTACCTCTTCTACACCAAATTATATTCAATTTCATTCTTTATGTGATTAATGTCCATTGAAACATTTGCATCTTTATCAGCATAACTTAATAAGTGTAACTTATTCCATGCATCCTATCTTTGAAATAGTATTTAAAATTGTAAATTTGGAAATGAATTCTGTGAAATACTTACTTGGAGTACTTCCTTGTAGTTAAGGGCAATCTTTCGTAATTCTGTTTCCTTGCGCTCCATATGTCCTTTCACTGTATCAATATCATTTACTAACTGAGAATTTACTCTTTTCAGTTCAGACACCTCACTTTCACGCTCTTCCAGAGATTTCCGTAGAGACCTAAAAAGCAAATAAAATATCATAGTCTAATATTATGAGTATTTATGAATCTGTTTCCAGAGTGAAAAGGTATTTTACCAAAATTCTTTATGAACAATAATTAATTTATGGGACTCTTGTTGTCCATTAATGAAATCTTGTTTTAATCATAAAACAGAAAAAGTGAAGGTTTAAATGGTACTCTGACGATGGATCACATTAAATTTTATATGCTCGTACTGTGCTAAACCTTAACATCTGCAAGTGTGAAGTTGAGATGAACAATATTGTTTATAATGGACATTGAAAAAAAACTACAAACACCAGCTATCCCTAAAAGTCTTGCTTGTGAACTGTCTGTAAAAGATATTATCACCAAATCACCTCAGTAATAGAAGCATGCACAGTCCGTCCAAGAAGTTCCACAACTGATATTTCTGGTGTAAAAGCAATATCAGCACATTAACCACAGTGGTGGCTTGAACTAACAACTGTAAACAACAGATATACATTTCACAATCAGTTGTGAGCAAGTAGTGTTAAGTAGTGAATGTGTGGCCACACTGTATCAACGTGAATGTGTCACAAATCTTAATGGAGCAATATCTCTAAATAAAGTGTTCAAGATATTCTCCAGAATGCTTTGAAGAAGAGAAAAGTGTGTGCAAAGTTTATCCCACATACCTTGACTGCCAAACAAAAATAATGATGCATGTATGTTGCAATGGAACTGATCAATTGCCCTTCTTCTGTCATGTAGTCGTGTATTCAATATACGCAACAAATTCATGACATAATCCCATAGAATGAGATCCTGCATTTTGTATAGTTTTAAAAATATTTATTAAATGTTTTTGTGTACTTATATCGAAAGTACGTGTACAAATATGTATCTGGCATGAACGAAAATGATTTGGCTATTTTTCAGCAGAATTTGATTTTCTTTTTACATATGGTAATTATTTTGAACCGCAGCGGACGGAAAACGGAGCGGCAACGCTCCAGCAGGTCACAGGGAATGGGCGCGGACCACAGAGGAAGCGCTTGCAGCCGTTGGTGGAGGGGGAAGGCCATAGGCATAAATACTGGACCAGGTCCACTCGAGGAGCAGTCTCAGGTCGCACCTGATGAAGGTCACGAGCTACGTGACCGAAATATCGTGCAAGTACGACGCTGATATCCGGCAGAACACCCGAAAACCCAAGATGTAATTATTTTGAAATTTAATTATTGACTGTTAAGTCCATTTTGACTGATTGGGACTAAAATTATTAATTAAAAACTTTCAAATCAAACTCAAACAAATTACCATCCACAAGTAAGTCATTTGTTACGTAAGAGAATCACTCTGATATGTATATAATCTTTGTTATTGTAACATGGTTGGGAGATGAGGTGTTGTGTAAAGTTGACAGGGCAGAAATACAATGAGAATGTTGGTTTTGTAACACATACTCACTGCACTGTGTCTGTAATTAAATAATTTGAAGGATAATTACTTTAAAGTATGAAATGTGGAATTTGTGAACTTCAACACCTGCAACTTATTATTACTGGTATTAAGAAATACAACAGTTACAGAATCAAATACCTTTCTGCATCCATTAGGAATCTCAAGAACCTTTAGACTATTGTGCCCACAATGACAAGAAAATTTTTACATCTTCGACAAAACAAGATACGCAAAACTAATTTTTTTCTATTTTGTGATTGGATATAACATAAAAATTCATTTCACACACATCTGTTCTCCAATTGTTCAGTACACTGAGGAGTAATTTTCACCCAAACCTGATCAACGTGTAAAATGAGGTTTGGAAAGACATTTTGAATGTTTGATTATTTTTCATATTCTGAGACGTGGTGCACATTAGAAGGTGGATGTGTCAGTTGGTGCATTAACAGCATATGTATTGGTATGTGACAAAATTAGTAAGGAAATGTGAGAGTAAACATTTTCCTAAGTTCCAAACAGTTGGCATTACTCAACTACATAGAAGTGTCTCAAGCTGAGAAGTGTAAACATTTCAACAAAATTACTGGGTCAGGCAAAACAGCCACCATGCCACTCTTAAGAGAAACTGCAAGAAATTCAGCAGAAAATTGTTAGAAGAGTGCAGACAGAACCGCCTCCGTTACTCCCGTAACATTACACAAGAGACACTAGGTAAGATGCAACAACTACCAGTGAGAATTTGACTAAACAATAAAGACTCTGTAATGATTTCATTAAGTAAATGAAGTGGAACTGAAGACCACTAACAACTCGGGAAGAGCACAATCAATTTAGTCATTACAAAAGACATCCTAGAGCAGAGCCTCTCCTTGGTGATGTAAACACTCCACCCCAGTAGCGTTTGGCACTCAATCAGTATGATCAGAGGTGTTCATGTCATTCACACTCAATCCTCTGGATCAAAGGTGTTCGTGTCATTCACACTCAATTCTCTGATTATGGTGTGGTAACATCTTGTATGCGAGATTGTCCTGGTGTTAATCTTTAACTTGCTGCCCAATGAGATAATCAGTGAACTGTAGCCACTACCAATTGAGTCCACCATCCAGTACTGATGTCAGCACAACAGAGTTAATGAGTACAATGAGTATATGGCATCCAACATCGCAGTACACCTGAGGGGGACAACATGGACAGTGACATGGAGAGATCGATAACTACCCAAAACAGCATGTGAATAAAAACACACACGTCTTCGTCACCACCATCTACTCCACAAATGTGGGCAGCTAGTACTAATGAGACAATAGACACTCTTATGGAGCAAGTTTCCAAACTGGAGAATAACGAACAGCAGAAAACACTTAATGAACAGTTAACACAAGTGCAATCAGTATTTGCAGAACAACGGTGTCAATGATGTTTCTGTGGAAACAAAACAGTAATAAGTGCTCCTTCGTCATTCACTGATCCTTCAGCCACAAATCTAATAACTTCCTTCTCCCAGAAAACTACTAAGGATGTTACTGTGTTTATAGACAACATCTTAGCCATGGTCACATTAAGTAGATAGTCAGATGAAACATGCTCGCAAAGAGCGAAGTTACATCTCACAGGTAAAGCGAAAATCTACATCTCTTAACATGAAGTGCATAGTACAGTATTCACATTCAGCGAGTTAGCAGAGGATTTGCATCAGAGGGATAGAAAACAGAACAGAACAGTACAGTACAGTACATATTTTTTAAGGAGAAACTCAATAGTTTAGCACAAAAGGTGAATGAAACAGTGGACTGATTTTCTGACCGAAAATGCAGGATTAATGCACAGACTTATGAGCTGATGCACAAGTCGGATGTGGATAGTCTTGCTTAAAGAAGCAGAAAATAGAGCATTGGACATGTTTCCCCGAGGTATCCACCTAGATTTTTCATGAGTATGAATGGAAAAACCTAAGGATTTAGCCACGGCACTTTGCATCACTACACATTTACAGGAAGAGGATAGTGCAACTAGGACATGCACTGAATATAAAATATTTAGATCCAGTAAAGAATGTTACTGTTGTGATCAGCAGGAGCATTCAAAAGCACAGTGTCACCAACCATGATGTAATAATTGCAAATGGTATAGGCATAAGGCTCGGGATTTTAAATCTAGGAAAGAGGACAAGCACAATGCGAAAAAGAAACAGTTAAACGACAATGAGAATGTTCCTTCCTTTGGGAAGCTTTCCCAATAAATCACAGTACTGCAAAAACGTATGCAGAGGCATATTGTTACTTGATAGCTTGGATGAATAATAAGTGTTGTGAGTTTTTAGCACATACTGGGGCACATGTATCAGTTGCAAGTATGGACCTCATGGACAAGAGGAGACTGAAAACGACGAGATAAAGATTATCCGTAATAAGAGATAACAAAATAGATTCAGTGAGGACAACACAACTCAAGTTTAATGCAGGAAACACATGGTTTCAGGAGCAAATGGAAATGTTGCCAACTGTGGGGCAAGGATTTTCTGCAATACTCTGATTAGACTTTCTTTTTAGGCATCATGCTAAAACTGATCTTGGGCAACAGATAGTCAAACTCAATGGGAATTTGTTTCAGATAGGTGCAACAGCTGCAAATGTTTCTGTATCAGAAGGTACACTTGCTGCTAAAGAGGTAGCAACTAAAGTGTGCCCAGGTACATTAAAAGCTGTTTCACATGACAGAGTACCAGCAGGCGCAGGAAAGCTAGTTTGGGTTGTGACATATCTATGTTCCATGACAAGCATTGCATTTAATAGAACCTCTGTCAAGTAATGACACATTGTATGAACAGCACTATTTTGAAAGAAGTAGTACAGAACACGCTAGAGAAATAAATGGCCCAGTTATGGTGCCAGTAAGCCTGGATACTTTTGAAACGAATGAAGCCTTCTGAAGCGATTGGTAGCAGCTACACTACAGGTAATCGATGAAGAAGACATCGATTGGTCAGATGTACAGTACAATCCCAAGCAAACAGTCAGCATGTCTGCACTATGTAACAAGGTTAGTCACTTAAATGGTAATGATTGTTCAGTCATTGAGTCATTATTAGTTCAGAAGAGATTTAATTCAGAAGGTGCTTTACCAGTCACAGCCATAAAATAGCATCATATTCCAGCAGGTAGCCATGACCAGTGCACCATTAACAATACAGGTTACTAAAACATCTCCAGCCATTAGCAGAACAGTTTTAGATCAACAGCTTCCAGAAGGCATAATAGACCACAGCCATAGACCTTGGTCTGCAGGTATAGGAATTGTGCCAAAAAAAGTCACTGGATAGAACAAGAAAATATTGATCATGTTGCGATAATAGATGTTTAAACGAATGTAAAGAAACTGACGCATGTCAAATGACATATATAACTGAAACTTTGGTTAATCTGGGACAGTGTAAATTCTTTTCCACATCATATTTAAGGAGTGGTTATTGACAAATTGAAGGGTTTCCAGAAGATAGGCCAAAAACAGCTTTCACAGTATCATCTGGTCACTATCAGTACCGCAAATGCCTTTTGGGTTAAAAAAAAATACTTGCAACATTATAGCATTTGTTAGATGGAGTCCTTCAAGGTTTAAAATTGAAAAAAAAAACGCATGGTCTATTTGGATGACATCATTGTTTTTTCCAAAGGTCCAGATGAATACACAGAATGCCTAAGTGAAGTATCTGATAGATTGAAAACAGCCCGTCTTATATTAAGTACTGATAAATGTCATTTTGCCCAGCCACAAGTTACGTATCTGGGGCATATTATTAGCCAAGAGGGATTCTCATCTCACTTCAGCTGAACGTGATTTTTCTGTACCACAAGCAATCAAGCAATTGCAATCATTTCTCGGATTTGCAGATTACCACAAAAATTCATCAAAGGCTTTGTGGAAACTGCACAACCTTTGACTAGATTACTGGAAAAAAAGGGACAGTGGACATCATAATGCCAAGCAATGTTTCAAAATCTGAAAGAGATACTGACTTCAGATCATCTATTAATTTTTCCTGATTTTACATGCAAACAATACAGTTTTGGGCATCATTTTAAGTCAGGCTGTGAATGGACAAGAACATCTGGTACCTTGTGTGTCTCACCAGCTGAATAAGGCAGAGTGCAATTATTCCAGAAAAAGAAATGGTAGCTTTGATACACAGTATTTCATATTTCAGCTGCTATCTCCAAGGCCATAAAATTACAGTAGTCGCAGATCATGCATCCTTGAAGTGGTTATCAGGACTAAAAGAACCTTCAAGTTGATTAACAAGATGGGCACTGAAATTGAGCGAGTTTCAATGTGAAGTACACTCATGTTCAGAAAAAAACAGAACACCTTGAATGACTAGAGATAGGATGTTCATATTCACAGGAGACATACATTAGTATGTTCTGCAGAAATGATTAGCATTTCAATCACCTCGGTTCAGCAAGTGTCCTATAGCCTAATAGGCACAGGGACCACCACAGGCCCTGATAACTTATTCCACATGTGATGGCATCAAAGCTCATAAGGCACGAACGGTGTCCTGCGGTATAGCCATCCATGCTGCATTCACCTAATTCCAAAGTTTATTTGTGGTGGTTGGCACTGGTTGACAGCACTGCAGCCATCGTTTCACCATATCCCACACATTTTCGAATGGTCACAAGTCTCATTATCTGGCAGGCCAGGGCAAAAGGTTGACATCGAGTGACACCAAGAAGGCACGTGTTTGTCCAGCAACATGTGCTCATGCATTGTCTTGCTGGAAAAAGATGTCTATGGTGTAGTGCAGAAAGATTGTGGCTATGGGTCACAAGATGTCATTCATGTAGGTCACAGTACCCTGGTCACTCACCGACGGTGATTTGTGGTTGTACTCAACAGCACCCCACACCATACGGCCTCAAGTTGGCACTGTACGTATTGTGCGAATGCAGTCACTGTGATGCCGCTCCCATCATTTTCTAACAAACAGAACCTGGATCCATCTGAAAACATCTGGTACCATTCCTAGCCCCAGTGACATCGTTCCTTACACCATTACCGTCTATCATGTTTTTGCACACTCGTCAAAGGCAGGCAGAGAAGTTGATGATGTGCACGTAACCCACGCCATAATAAACGGCTGTCACTCCTGATAGTGTATAATGTATTACATGTCGATCTTCTAGGGCAGGGGGGGAGGTTCTGGGTGGTGCGACCTGACGCATCTTGTCTTGCTCTACAAACCTTCCATGAACCACCATTCTGCACACACCAGTTGCACTGCCGAAACACTTTGTCCCACACAAGCAGCAATTTCCCAGATTATCATGCTGATAATGTGCCCCCTTTCAAACTTGCTGATATGATGGTATGGTTCACGCATATGTCTGTGACGCATCCTGCACATCCGCTCATCTGACACTGATGCGTTACCTTCCATTTATAACAACAACGAGAGCTGCATGCACATTTTACCGATAGTTGGTGTAGCGCCACAATATTGCTCTTGGACTTGAATCAGTGGGCCGACTTGGTTCATATGCCAATAATTTCTACAGAATGCACTAACGTACATGTCCTCTGAATGTGAATGTCCTACCTCTAGTCGTTCATGGTGTTTTTTTTTTTCTGAACATGAGTGTAGCTCACAAGCCTGGTGTCAAGCATACAAATTAGAACACGGTTAGTAGTAAAATTGCAGTGTTGCACATATCAGAATTTAATCTAGTAGATTTTAAAAAGGCAGAAGCAGTGAATACAGACTGCCCAGTATACAGTAGATAAACACAATTTCTTAAGCAAGAAAGTATACTCTGGAAGTCAACTAAATGTACTCCATGCATTGTCGTTCCTGTAGCACTACAAACTGAAGTGTAACGACAAGCACGTGACCATGTACTATCAGGACATGAAGGTACGAGAGCTACTGATAGAAAAGTCACAGGTTGTTTTTGGTGGAGACCACGGCGTGGTGATGTGGAGAAATATGTAAAAAACTGCATTCCTTGTGCTCAATGGGCAGATCGTGGGTAATAAACATGTACTGATGATGAGCGACCATTTCTCAAGATACCTTGTAATGATAACAATATCAGATCAGAAGGTGAGCACTGCAGCTCAAGCCATGGTTAACAATTGGTTACTTAAATTTGGTGTACCAGAAACTAAAGTCACAAATCAAGAAACAAGTTTTATGTCTGATCTGATGAAACAATTATGTCATGCCTTTAGAATAAAGAAACGATGGACTAGACCGTTCCATCTGCAAGCTAATTGTCATTCAGAACAAATATACCACACCACAGCTAAGATGTTAAGTAACTACATAAACAATCAACATTTAGAATTGGATGTCTATTTAGGCATGTTTAACTCAAAAATCCATAGAGGAACAGGTCTTTCACTGTGAGAACTGGAGTATGGGCGAAAGATGCCATCACTTTTGATTTAATGCAACCAAAGATAGGAAAGCAGGGCAAACATGTGAAGCAGTTTGAAAAAATGTAAAAAGAAAATTGGCAATGAGTGAAACACACAAACACAAAGGCATTGGAGTGTCAAGAGTGGATTGGGCAGGGTATGAGTAAATTGTCTCCTTGCAGAATAGGACCATGGTTTCTACTATCAAATGAGTAAACACCAAAGGGTAAAACCAAGTAGTTTTTGACGAAGTTTCAGGGACCATATCAGGAACTGGAGATGATTTCACCAATCAATGTCAAGTTTCAATTGTCAACAAAAACATCAGTCCTACATGTTAGTTAAGTTAAACTTTTTAGGGGTACAGTTGATGTGTTGGCCAAAATTTCTGCACCATTACCACAAAAAAAGAAATTACCATGTCAAACATGAGTAACAGAGTGTATTTTATGAGCTTAGATCTAGGGATAAATGATAAAATAGCAGTGTAGTGAGTTTAATTTTGTGTTGGGTTACCTAGCTTAATATTTTCTTTTAGTTTGCTACAGCAGTTTTCTTTGAGGTATTCTTATTGCCTAAGAAGGGAGGAGTTCCATGGTAATTCCTTTCTCCTAGGTGGTCTCAAAGATTACATTGCAATATATTAACATGGGTACAATATTCCTGTGCATATGGGAAGTGGATGTGATTAATAATCAACTCCTGGATAATGGAAACTTTTTCTCAATGCAACTGGGCATTTCCTCACAAACCACAGGTGGCTGCTAATACCCACATTTAAAATCTGGAAGCAGTTTTAGTAGGATTACAGCAAGCAGAACAAAAATTTCTGACAGAGCTAAAGCACATTGTACCTGTAGTACAACATTAATATTCCATCCTTCTTTCATGCTTCTGAGTTAAGGTTTATTATGATTGAGCCAGGGTGTATATTAACATACAGTTTCCAGTTGTAAGTTTAAATTCTTGTTAGGGGTGTTTCACAATCCATCCATATCCAGTGAAATGCAAAATTATCGATAAGTGGATACAAGTGCAAACTAATGAAGAATTACTTGTGTGAAATCAGATACATATATTTTCATGTCAGTAGGACATCTTTGCAACTCTGTCAAGGAGTTAGTCACCATCTGTTCAGTGCAGGTAGATCAAACTGACAAACAATCATGCATAATTCACTTGTTCCTAGAGAGTATGGGAGCACCAGAGTGTGGAAAATTAGTATCAATGCCGCAGTCACATTTCCATAGTGCTGGCAGTCACTAGTCTTTTGTTTGTGGTTTCACTGGAAATAGTAATAGCAAATTGTTATGATAATTCAATGTCAAATTCTGTGTAACTCCTAAATCTGGAAGACTGCTCATGTCAGACTAGGTGTTGGAACCTGCCAGCAGCCTACCCATTCCACTGAGTGGAGGAAGAGAAAACTTCAAGGGTTTCATCTCAGTCCCATGAGCAACTAGGGAAATGAAAGTCCATCTAGACAGAGCCCCCAGTCTTTGCTCACTAAAGACTGTTCCATCTCAAGAGGCATGCAACTCATGAGCATGCAGCACACCTTGAGATCCAGGAGGTCAAGCCAATATCCTCAATTCCTGGCAACACACAACGTTCCACTGCTGTGCCAGCAGAAGTTCACACGAAGATTCAATGCTTCAACAACATAAACGAATTTCAAGCCAATGTTGAACGCATGTTGAACAACATTGCAGAGGAAAAGTTTTCTGATAGTTTCATATGATTGTATGAGTGTTCTAAGCATTGTACTCAAGTGGGAGAGATTATTGAGAAAACTTGAAACATTAAATCCATCATCATCATCATCATCAAAACTTTTTTAACTACTGGGGTAAAATCAACTATTAAGTTTCTCTTTCTATTTTGAATTGTTTTCATTATTGTCCACAGTCTGAGAGCTCGTTTCACACATCTCCCCACACTTGTCTATCTTTTGCAGGTGTTTTCATATTTGTACAGGTGCTAAACACTTAGTTCATTAGTTAGTTCCATTTAGTCTTCTTCATTCTTCTACAGCACCACATCTCAAAAGACACTATTCTCTTCTCATCTGCATGGTTTATATTTCCTGCATCATTTCCATATAAAGCTACACCCTAAACAAGAGGATTATTTGGAAAGTAAGGTATCAGTCACTGTATCTAATCAAATGTTGTGTTTACACTGCAACAAGCAAAAGACTGACTCCTGGCATGCGTTACTCGTCAAAAAACACCATCTGAATTGGCACTGTCACAGTGTGCTGTTAAAAATGCCAGTTCAAAATGTTTAAAACAATTTATCAGTTCACCAACTGTGAAATATGGCCAGTGATTCAGTTTTTGACTGCAACAAACATAGCAGCAATGGAAATTCATTGACAGGTAATTAGGGTATCTGGTCCCATTGTGTTGAGAGACAGCAAAGTGTATAAGTAGGCGAGATCTTTCGAGGACTGATGGGGAAAATATGCAGGATGAACCATGATCAGGCTGACCATCATTGGTCTCAGGAGATATGGTAAAGCCATAGAAAAGACTCATCAAGACTGGCAATTCAAATTTTCAACTTTAGGACTGGATTTTCTGAACATTAATAGCACAACCTTGCACAAAAGTGTCTCTGAAAAGTTGCAAGTTCACAAATTGTGTGCATGTTGGCTTCCCAGGCTGCTTACTGAGGAACACAAATTGGAAACAATGGCTTGTGTTTTCGATTTTTTGGACTGATCTCATAATGAAGGTAATAAATTCTTAGAGAACACTGTCACAGGGGATGAGACACGAGTTTCTCCCATGACTCCAGAGTCTAAATTTCTGTCAATGGAATGGCATCACACAACGTGACCAGTCGAAGGCCAAGCAGACAACCTCAACACACAAGGTTTAGTCCAGTCAACAAACGAAAATTTGCGGAAATAAATCCTGTAGTTGTGAATTTTTGCACAGTGCGAGGGAGAATCCTGAACAACATAATAAAATTCCTGGCCAGTTTTTTAACAAAGGGGGTCACTTTTTTATGTTTTTCTTGGATAACTCAAAAACCATGTCTTCTAACGAAAATGTTTCCCAGCCCAAAATTAAACTATGTTAAATTTCCTACAAAAAAGTCCCATTCGGTTTTTCTCTAGTTTACGGATTGCAGGAGATGGAAAAATTGGAGATTATTGAAAATATTTTTTTTACCAGTATCAAATTACAGTTTACCTTTAAATGAAGTGGGTTAAAAACGAATATTAAATGTGTGTGCCACTTCTAACTGCAGCTGAGTTGTATTAATGGTTTAAATTGTGTTCTGGGGGTGTAACAGGGTGGACCGAGGGGATTGGGGGGGGGGGGAGGGGGGGGGGGATGAAGTGTGGGTAGAAGTGCAACGGAAGGTAGGTTGCCAGATTGTGTTCATGCAGTTGCCTCCTTTATATATCTGCCAGCGAAGATCAAGCTGGTGATTGATGTTTACTTTCCACAAAATGTATTAACATTACATGGAATGCAGGTATGAGTTACTAATATCACTAACACAAAAAACATATATGGGCAGAATCTACATAAATCTCTGGTCCGATGCTGATATATAAGCACCCACACTTAGGCAAGGCATTATTGTAGTATTTATGTCTTTCCAATGTGCATGCAGTAAATGTGGAAATGTGAATTATGGAGATGTTATTACCAAATGTGTCCAAACAGGACCAACATGCTGTTAGTCTTTTCTTGGCTGCCAAACAACAAACACTTTTAGACATCCATCAGAGAATGGAGAATGTGTGTGGGGCAGCATGTCTGTCAAAACCATCATCGTGGAATGGTGTACCACGTCCTGCACTCGTCACGATTCAAAACATGACACCCAGTCAAATTGGGAGGCCAGACTCGTCCATTACACCAACTCAAGAGGGAGACACTCTACCACTCTTGACCTCTCTCCATTTAATTATCATGCCTTTGGCCCCCTTATAAAACGCCTTGAAGGGCAGACAATTCCTGTTGAACACGGATTTTTAGCAGGTAGTTACAGACTTCCTCATGCAGCGGACATGGCACTTTACCTAACAGATATCTTCTACATCTACATATATACTCCGCTAGCCACCCCGTGGTGTGTGGCGGAGGGCACTATTCACGCCAAAGTCATATTCCCCCCCCCCCTCTGTTCCACCTGCGGATCGCACGAGGGAGAAACGACTGTCTGAATGCCTCAGTATGAGCTCTAATTTCCCTTATCTTTGAATGGCGCTCATTGCGCGATATGAAAGTTGGCGGTAATAATATATGCTCTACATCCTCAGCGAATACTGGATTACTTCTGTAATCTGATCGTTACATTTGAGATCATTCTGAATAGTCACACCCAGATACTTGACAGATGTTACTGCTTATAAAGACTAGGCATTTATTCTATACTCATACATCAATGGGGATTTTTGCTTTGTTATACGCAGTAGGTTACACTTACTAATATTGAGAGATAACTGCCAGTCATTAAACCACGCATTTATTTTCTGCAAATCCTCACGGATTTGTTCACAACTTGCATGTGATACTACTTTCCTGTAGACTACAGCATCATCGGCAAACAGTCTAATGCCACTATCAATAACCTCAACCAGATAGTTTATGTAAATCGTAAAAAGCAGCGGACCTATTATGCTGCCATGGGGCACACCTGATGTTACGCTTGTTTCTGTTGAAGTCTCCCCATTCAGGACGACAGACTGCTGTCTGTTAGAAAACTTTCTATCCAACAGCATATGTCATCGGATAGAGTGTAAGTGTGCACTTTTTGGAGCAAGCAACAGTGCGGAACTGAGTCTAACGCCTTTTGAAGTCAAGGAATATCGCATCAACCTGGGAGCCGGTATCTAGAGCCTGTTGTATATCATGCACAAAGAGGGCCAGCTGTGTCTCGCATGACCGCTGTTTCCTAAAACCGTGCTGTTTTCTGCAGATGAGCATCTCAGTGTCTATAAAGGTCATTATGTCTGAACATAAAATACATTCCATGATTCTACAACAAATCGATGTCAGTGAAATTGGCCAGTGATTATGAGCATCTGATTTTCTAGCGTTCTTATAGGTTGCCATGACGTGGACCTTCTTCCAATCCCGTGGAACTTTCCACTGTCCCAGTTATCTCTGATATACGATGGATAAGAATGGCGCTACATTTGTAGCATAGTCAACATAAAATCTTACGGGGATACTGTCTGGGCCAGATGCCTTCCTAACGTCTAAGGATCTTAACTCTTTTACAATCCCAGATACCAAAACACTATGTCAGCCTTCCTTTCGTTTGTTTGATAATTGAAAAGGGGAATGGTGCTGCAGTCCTCTACCATCAATGAGTTTTTGAAAGATAGGTTTAGAATTTTATACAAGGCTGTTTATTCCTCTCCCAATGGCACCGTCTTGTTTAATCTTTTCCTAGCACTGATTTGTCACTACCCGTACTGTCAGCAAGAGAAGGTATTGAATTATTTTTAGTGTTCATTGATTTTATGTACAAACAAATTTTTTTGGGTTTTTTTTAGAATCTGTAGATAAAGTATTGCTTTCAAATTCGTTAAAAGAATCTCTCATTGACCTTTGGACAGCTGCTTTCATTTTGCATAATTTCTGTTTGTCAGCGGGGCAGTGACAATGTTTCAAATGTCTGAGCAAAATTATCTGCTTTCTCAGCAGCTTCCTGATATGTTTGTTGAACCAAGGTGAATCCTTTCCCTCCCCTATATTTTTGCTAGGCACGTATTTCTCTAGCACGTGGTGGACAATACCTTTAAATTACAAACAAAGATGTTCAATATCTTCGTGTCCCACAATGAATGTCTGGAGCTGACTATGAAGATATTCATTGATGAAACTTTTATTCGCTTTCCCAAACAAGAAAACTCTATGCTTTTTCTTTGGTTTTCTTGCAACTTCCACTGACATACAAGCCACAACAACATTATGGTGGCTAATACCTTCTTCCAGATTAACTTCCTCAAAAAGATCAGGTCTGTTTGTCGCCAAGATATCTAATATGTTCCCATCTCGAGTTGGTTTTCTAACCAATTGATCAAGGTTGTATGTTGAGAGCACTCCTAGAATAACTTCACACGAGTCTTTGCTTCTGCCTCCTGTGGTAAACATATAATTTTTCCCAGTCAATGGATGCCAGATTAAAGTCTCCACCTATAATTAATGGCTAATTTGGATATTTACTTCCTATGTACCCAAGGCTTTTCCTAAAATGCTCTGCGACGTTTGTTGCGGATGCTGGTGGTCTATAAAAACATCTTAATACTATGGTCATTCCTTTCTGATTGACTGCTTTATCCAGACTAATTCACAGTCCAACCCAGTATCGATCTCAACTACGTTTAAACAGCTTTTAACTGCAATGAACACACCACCTCCCATAGCATCAGTCCTATCCTTCCTAAACATTGTCCAATCCAAGTTCAAAATTTCACTGTTATTTATGTCTGGTTTTAGCCGGCTTTCGGTGCCTAATACAATATTTGCATTACTGTTGTTTATTTCGGAGAGTAACTTGGGGATCTTGCTACAGACACTTCAATCATTTACTAACATGAGATTTAGCATATTTAAATGCTTTGGAATGACCTGTTTCGGTGAACTTACCTGGTGCATGGCGGGATGATTGTCTATGTGCTCACAGCCATTTTGCCTGATTAGCATACCGATTCTGGACTGTACGGCCTTCAAATGGAAACTTTTTAATCATCTGTTACATGTACAGTAGGTTTCAGATAGAGGATCAAATAAGCTAAAAGACTAGGCTGTTTATTCCTCTCCCAATGGCACCGTCTTGTTTAATCTTTTCCTAGCACTGATTTGTCACTGTCAACTATGTTCCACTGCCACTGCGTCCCTCTCTTTCTCTCTCACTGCATGTGTTCTTTCTATGCTACAACCACTGTCTACTATACTCCAGTATTTATTACAATTTTATTTTTGTGTGTTTTCATGGGTGGGGGTCCCCAGCCACAATGTGTTTTGAGAACGAAAACGAGGTCCAGGTCGGCTGTATTCTTTTTATTATCTATGTGCTTGGCCAATTTCAATCTCTGGTCATTTTAAGCACATATCTTAAGCTTCCAACTTCATTTTACGTTATAATATGTCACTGGGACATGTGGACAGGAATACACCTGACTTCTGTGTGTACTTGGCACAAGAACCACACATTGTTGTACACTGTTACATCTATTGTGTTGGCTAATAGACATAGCCATGTACAATAGTTTGTTGTTTTTGTGCCACATGTGCACGGAATAAAGATATACTCCTGTCCACATGCCCCAACGATATATCATAATGCAAAATGAAGCTGGAAGCTTAAGATACATGCTTGAAAATGACCAAAGGCCACTGGCATAGATAATAAAAAGAATACACCCTAGCTGGACCATGTTTTCATTCTCAATATTTATTACTTTTCCATCTCTTTCCCATTCCTCTTCACTCGGCATAAAAAAAGCTCAAACACATTTGTAAGTCAAAACTTTTGGGAAAATTGTTAAAGGTGCAGAGGAAGGTAGAATGGGGCAGATGGTACTCACTTTTCAGAGTATTTTTCTAGCATATTAGCCTTTTTGTTTTCAGATAGGACCATTTTTCTGCTGGTTGCCATCTCTTCACTACCACAGCAATGCATGTCACTCATACGAAAAGAACTTTATGGGTCAGTGAAATTTTGACAGTTTGAAATAATGCAAAACTAATTTTACACCTTAGATCAGATTTTACATGCACAAAAATTTTTCAGGTGCTTGAGTACTACATTACTTTTCCGGAACCTTTCTGATGATAACCGAGACACTTTATGTAACATTTCTCTGTGCTAAGTCACTTTATAAGCTACGTTTTCGCGTCACACTAGATTTTACATGTGTATTTTACATGTACAAGTAGTGTAAATTTGAACCTCTGTATCTCTGAAACTGACAAAGATATCAAGAAAAGTTTCCAGGTTGTTTGAGGTTGGGGTCTTAGAAATTATCATAAAAATTACATCCATATGCTATACATAGTGGTCTTGAGATCTGCAGCTCGGTTTTGGTACCCAAAAATTGTGTTTTCTGGGTGTTTCTTGATAACGGAAAAAGATTTTTGAAAAAGGGAAGATGACACTTCTACATAAATACCTATAGAATACAAAGTTAAAATTTGAGAAATTTTCTGCAGTTATTTATTACTTAGATTCTGCTTCACACAGGATTTTATGCGCATATTTTATGTACACATGTAATGTAACTTTGAACCTCTATATCTCAGAAATGGATAAGATACGAAGAAAATTATCAACACTGTTCAAGATTGGGATCTTAGGCACATATTGTAAAAATTTCATCCATTTGCTGTGCATAGCCATCTTGAAATCCATTGCTCAGTTTTGCTAGGAAAAAGTGGTAACAAAATGCTTGTTTTGTCGTTTTCTAAGGAACCACCAATGGACTAATGGTGCCTCCATAAGCCCCTTAAGGCACACCATGGACCACATCAAATGCAAAAAGAACCAACTCATTTGCTCCATTTGCCGTAGCAAGTGGAAGTATGTAATATTCATACTTTGACCCTGTAGTGTTGCGTAGTGATACTAAGACTATCCTTCTGTTGGGCATAGGAATGGTCCCTAGCTCAAGGGAACCAATAGAACCTGAGGTAGCAGCCCTGGAACACTCCTCTTAGAAGGTACAATGAAGAAAGGCAACGCAATGTTTATAGCATTTAGAGTCTTAGAAAATGCTTTTGATAATGTTGAGTGGAATACTGTCTTTGAAATTCTGAAGGTATTTAGGTACAAAATAAAGGAAGCAAAGGTTATCTTCAGACTGTATAGGAAACAGGCTGCAGCTATTTAAGTCTAAGGACACAAAAGGGAAGCAGTAGTTGGAAAAGAGATTAAGATAAGATTCTAGCTTATCACCACTGGTATTCAATGTGTAGCATTAGCAAGCAGTACAAGAAGCCAAGAAGAAATTTGGAAAGGGAATTAAAGTTCAGATAGAAAATAAAAACTTTGATGTATGTACACAGACTGAAGTGGTGAAAGAAAATTTGTACCAAGGCTGGGATTCGAATCCGGGTCTCCTGCTCAATAGGCAGATGCGCTAACCACTAGGCCATCCTGCCACTGTGGGTTTGCACAACTGCACCGACTATCCTAACATGGTTCCCTCCTCAATCAAAATTGCCATTGAAACCTCAGCCCATTTGGTATTCCCCCTAAACTCTAACAGCATTGTAGATGTTCACTGACTGTATTAGAATAGCTCCTGAGCATCAAACATAATGGGGGATCCTGCCAGAGTCCCGGGTGCAGGTGCTTTAATCCAATGAAGCTAAATGGTTCCAGAGACCTTTCCAAGTCTCAACATCTATGATGGATGTTGGAGACTTGAAAAGGTCTCTGGAACCTTATAGTCTCATTTGATTAAAACTTTGATATTTGCCAGCAACACTGTCATTCTGTCAGAGACAGCCAAGAAATTCGAACACAAATTGAAAGGAATAGATTGTGTCTTGAAAAGATGTTATGAAATGACCAACAACAAAAGTAAAACAAGGGTAATAGAGTTTAGTCTAATTTACTCAGGCAGTCCAAAAATAATTACATTAGGTAATAAGGCACTAAAAGTAGTAGAATAGTTTTGCTACATAGGGAGCAAAATAATCATGGTGGCCAAAATAGTGGGGATATAAAAAAACTTTAACTAGTTAGCAAGGTGCTTCTTAAGAAGAGAAAATTGTGAACATCTAATATAAATTTAAGTGCAAGGAAGTCTTCACCAAAGGTATTTTTCTGCAGTGTAGCCATATATGGCTGAGAAATGTGGATGATAAACACTGCAGACACAAGAAAGTAATTTTTTGAAATGTTCTACAGATGAGTGCTGAAGGTTAGACATGTCTGTGTGATATATCCACTTGCAGTCTTTCTCAGCATATCCCACTGATGAATTCTTCTCGGGTTATCAGCCTAGTGGTGGCATCGTCTTGTCGCAACATTTCGATGAGTTTCGTACCCGTCATCTTATGGCCAGAAGATGATGGGTACGAAACTCATTGAAACGTTGCAACAAGACAACGTCACCACTCGGCTGATAACCCGAGAAGAATTCATCATGTGTGTGTGATATCTATTCTACTATACAAACGCAAGTCAACATTTAATATTGTTACCAGAATCTCAAAAAGTACTTCACCAATTTACTTCAAATTTTTACACCATACTCTAATATACATTTGGACAGATATATCAGTATGCATATATTTATATTTTTAAATGACTGTATAGGTCTTCCGGTAAAGCCAACTGAAAGAAAGAAAATATTGGGTTGTGAAAATAAGTGGTTTTGACTTCTTTTTCGGTTTTGACTTCTTTCTCACAGTGCTTCAACTACGACAGGAGGGCATGTAAACCCTTAGACAAATTGTTTCTCCAATAGACATTCTCTCTCCTTATTTATATTTTTATACAAAAATTGTACACAAAACAACGTGCTTTTTTATTTTCTTCCGTGCTATTGGTTTTACAGAAAATAGGAAAGTTGTATGTATGGCTGATAATAACTACTATGGAATTTGAATGATCCAAAATTTTGTAATCTTACCTATTCACAGAGTAGAAACTGTGCGAAATACTGCCATTGAAGCTACTTTCCTCACACATCCATCAGCTGGATAGGTGTGTCTTATACCCCATATACCAATGATCCTGAACAATTTACCCATTCTTTTTAGGTGTCAATTCCCAATCAATATTTTGTCCACAACAACAATAAACAAGGCTCAAGGTCAGAGGGAGGAGGAAGAGAACAGAGAGGAGGAAAGAGGAAATGAACAGGGGGGGGGGGGGGGATGCAACACAGAGAGAGAGAGAGAGAGAGAGAGAGAGAGAGAGAGAGAGAGAGAGAAGGGGGGGCGGGGGAGGGAGGATGATGAGATGGACACAGAAAAAGGAGGGAGGAATTGAGGATGTCTACCCAATTCCCAAACATATGTCGCAATTGCGAAGCATTACTGTGTTCACTAGTAACTAATAAAGATGTACTGAATCGAACTGGGGTGACTTTTAGTCATGTTGTGGTACAAAATGACTAAAAGAAGGAATTGAATGAAAGGACAGATCCCAAGTTGTCAAGGAAACATCAATTTTGGTGTGTGTGTGTGTGTGTGTGTGTGTGTGTGTGTGTGTGTGTGTGTTTCTCTCTTGTAAATTTTGGGAACAGTTTCAACACCATGCAAAATTGTACACATGACATGTTCACCACCACCTAAAATATTAATAAAGTTTTTGGCCTGACCTCTTGGCAGTAAATAAAAAGCAATGTTGTATGCTGAAAGCACCACAAACTGCTGCATCTGTTTTCAAGAATAAACTGTCCTCTTTCTTTGTGGAGTGGCTTGTTCACAGAGATAACTAAGAACTTCTCAAGTCTCAATAGCTGGATTTATTAACCATACTTTTTGTCTATAACTTCCATATAATAAGCCTGAAAATTAGACTAGGCAGAAATTCTGATCACAGAAATCTTTCATGAAAGGTGGAAAGGTGAGAGGGGCTAGTGTAATGAGTTACAACATGTTATCTACAAGCTTTTTTAGACTACAATACTGCCAACAGATCAATTGAGATTGCGTGCATCTTGGTTCACAGTACCCATCAAGAATATCGTCTGGCAATTGGAAGTGGAGAATGGTGTCCTGGATGTTTGGAAAGTCTCAATAAGATGTGTAGAAGTTCTGGGTGGTCTGAGTAGGATTCAATGCTTGACCAACACACACAGTTAACCACTAAACACATTAATTTAGTTTGGTAGGCAAATCCTCACAATATGGTCAAAAGAAATAATAGAATAACCACGTGTATTGTCACCTTATTTAACCCATCAGTGTGTCCCAGTGCTTATTTAGATCACCACCATAAAATTTAAGTATTTATGCATCACAAAATTTAAGTATTTATGATTCACTGCTCTCAAATTTGAAACCAACCTCATCCTCAGTAATAACTAGTCTGAATATTTGGCCTAAAATTGCTTTGACAGATTTCTTTCTGCAACACTTTCAGCCTTGAAATCTGAAAACAAGGTGCAGATGAATTTAGCTTTGGTAGAAACAGATTATATTATGATATTTGGAAGCACATTTAGGGCAGGTTTTACACAAGGTACTGAATAATCAATGTGGAATAAGCACGACCATTGAGGCCGATGCAGTAACCAGCACAACCCCTCTAAGGCATAACACACACTGGTTGAGATATGAGGATACATCTTGGGTGCTTGCCAGTCACACACAAATCTGTTAGTCATCTGTAATTCTTCCTAATGAAAAAACTTCACAGATTCACATTCATTCAGCTGAGGTTTACAGTGGGCACTGACTATATCTATTGCTCTTGGTACATATGTGTCGCCTTTGACTTTCATATATCCTAAAAGTGTGCTGAATCTTCCTGTCCACAACTTTTGTTTTCTTGATAGATGTCTGATAATTAGGAAATATCTATTTGTTTAAACCAACAGAGTAAAATATACATTTGCTGCAATAATCCTGTTACTTTGTTAACATATAGCTCTTGAAAATATTTACCAATACTTCAAGCTGAAATGCAGACCATATTGCAAATAGTATTTGCTGTATAAGCAATCAAATTTTTGGTCGTCTTATTTCTTTTAATATAATGATTATAAGGAAGTAAGTTTACGATTTAACACACCGTCAATGAGGAAGGAAGATTAAGGTTTAAGGTACCACTGATGACGAAGGAAGCCAGCAGCATCCTTTATCAAAGGAACCATCCTGAAATTAGCCTTTAGCAATTTAGGGAAACCACAGAAGGAATTTGGATGGTCACAGTGATTTGAACCATTATTTTCCCAAATACGAGTAGAGTGTCTTACCACTGCGCCACCTTGCTTGGTAATATAGTGGTTTTGTCTATAACATTTTCTGATGACAGCTATTTGATTAAGGTTTCCTTTATCAGATGTCTAAAATGCTAAAACTGGAAACCACACATTTTTCATATCAAAAACCTGTAGAATCACTATTGCTGAAATATCCATTTTTGGGTGTTCTGGTAACTGTGTTCTTTATAGCCATGTTATTCCTGACATGTACGTTTATTGTCTTGAGCATGCTTTGTTACATACTAAGTAACGGACAGCTCAGATACACTATTGGCCACATGGAAATTCCTGCTGTATGAAATTTTTGACCAGAAATAGAAGTCTGCATGCCATGAAGTGGAACGTTCAATTGCTTTAGCATCTACTGCTGGTGCAGATTACTTTATAATCTACTGCTAGTGCAGATTACATTATAGTCCTAATGATGGCTACCTGAAACATCAGTCACAACAATGGAACACTGTTAAGCCACAATATCGGCATATACCAAGACGACTTATGGAACTTGGTAATGATCACAGAAGCCTACTCCTATGTCTGTGCTTAATGTTTTCTTCTTTTTCTCCTCTTCTCCCCACATTAGTCTGGAAAGCTTGAGTGGGTTAACTGTTCTAGATGCTGTTGCCAGAGAAATTTTTTTGAGTTTTGCTTCACAAAATACAAACTGCTGAATCTTGCTGTCACTTCCAAAATGCAAAATTGCCAGCTTATCCATCTTAAAACTGGAAAATACTTACACATTAATCACCACCACCCACTGATTATCATCTTCTTATCACAATACATAGCTAACCATTGTAAATGAATTTTACTCACTTTTCATGTACTGCCAACAAACCAATCTGCGCGTGTGCTTTGGTCAGAAGTGCAGACCCTTCATTAACTTGACGTTCCCAATAAATTTTCTTGGTTTGCATCTCTTCATCTTTAACATTTAATTCTCCCTGGTACTGTTTCTCTCTCTCAGCAAGTAACTTTGAAGAAATAAACAAGACACATCTTTACTTCTTTCAACCAACAGGAAAGAAAAAAGTCAAACCAAACATACTTTGCTTTAATTTCATAAAGAGATTCATATTTTGCTTTAATTTCATAAAAAGATCATCATAGATTTTATACTTTAGTCACAACACAGTAATCTAAAACTATCAAATACAATTACTGTTTCCACAATAATATGCAAACACACTGTATTACTCAACCAAAGAAGTTATCCACAATATTTATTCCTTTAAGCATGGCTGATGTGCTTTAGCAAGCAAGTCTCCTATAAAGTCAGTCAGATATATTCAAGATACACGTCATGTGAAATTAAATTTCCTGAATACGCATTTCACTGATGCAAGAGTATCTTCTTCAGTTTTCTCAGCCCTCAGCGAGTATTCTGCACAGCACTATTGGCTCACACGTTTCCTACTACATTGATTATATCTCCTGGTCTCCAATAAAAAAATATTATATATCACGTTAGCATAACTTTAAATGAATTAATCTGTTATTTAATGCTAATCAGCTAGATATTAATGAAAATCAGCCACACTGTAAACATGTAAGTAACAATAGTGCACCATATATATAAAAATGACTTCAATTACAATCAAAATAGAATTCATTCTTATATGAGAAGTATGTGAAAGGAATACTTTCCTAAATATGCAGATACAAATTTAAAAAATGCATAAAATTTGCCTTTTATAATTAACCCTCCTTTTTAAACTTCATATATCCTATAGTGTAAAGCCTGGCTAAGTCATATGTTCTGTGCTGTGTTCCCACACTGCTTCAAATATCAAGCCAAAAGTAATACAATAATTTTACGTGAAACAGGTAATTTGTGTACATACTTTTACACTTCCTTACTCAGATTTACTAGCTTTATCCTCGCCTGAGGAATTAGAGTCTGACATCTTCCTCTCAATGCTCTCTTTAAGATGTAAGAAAGTGGAATCTTGTGCATCACTAGATTTTTGTTTCATAATGATTCATGTCAAAGCAATTTTTGGAAGGGTGATGAGTTGCAATTAAATCTCTCATTTAATGTCATTGTGACTGTTGAAACACATACCTAGGTATCTGAAACAATCTCTTTTGTTTAGGCAACAACCTCTGATTGGCAGTGTTTCTGTCTATACAGAGCTCTTCAAATCTCCATCAGCCTTGTGGGTTTATAAAAAAAATTTCTGCCATTTATGGTTGTGTTTAGTGCAGAGACATGGCTTAGCCATTCTGGAAACATCCCCCAGGCTGTGGCTAAGTCATGTCTCTGCAATATCCTTTCTTTCAGGAGTGCTGGTTCTGCAAGGTTCGCAGGAGAGCTTCTGTAAAGTCTGGAAGGTAGGAGACGAGGTACTGGAAGAAGTAAAGCTGTAAGGACGGGGTGTGAGTCGTGCTTGGGTAGCTCAGGTTGGTAGAGCATTTGCCCGCAGAAGGCAAAGGTCCCGAGTTCGAGTCTCGGTCCGGCACACAGTTTTAATCTTCCAGGAAGTTTCATATCAGTGCACACTCCGCTGCAGAGTGAAAATCTCATTCTGAACTGCAGGCAGTTAGTTCAGTACAAAGTTCTCCTTCAAAACAATGACTGCACTAATTCAACTCAGTTTTGTGTTGTATTCCTGTAAAAATATATTCTGTTATGAAATTTTTGTCTTTAATGTTTTTCAGCTGATACTGAAATGTATTATTACACATTTTGTAACACGAATAAAAATTTTTCCAAGGACTTTTTTAGTTCTTCACCTAAGGAAGAACTCTCCTAAATGCCAGTCAATATTCATGGGGAGAGTCCATAATTTTTGCCTTTTATAATGTACGGTGTGACCCTTTCAAAGCCACGGAAGATTATTGTCCAGTATAATCTGATGTCGCTGAGGGGAAAATTAGTATATATTTGTATTTTTCTAGACATGGAACATTAAAATGACACAAGGGACTTTCACTAAGCCTGAAATGATCACTAGTACTTCATTTTTTATATCCTGCAATGTTTGACACTACTGTAAACCATCGAACTTCATAGGCTTGTCATCATAGCATTGATGCCACTCAAGAACTTGCAGTTACTTGTGAAAGGAGACCGATATCAAGATCACAACCAATTCAAAAACTTTTTTGTACTTCTAGCTATATTTCACTCACAGTAATGTATGTTCTAAAACTTATCTAACCGTAAGCTAAACACTATCAAACTTTTTCCATCACTAGATCTGCACATCAAGTGCACATGGTTGACAAATAGTGTCATTTCGCAATGACTGTTATGAATTATTAAAAGGTAAATGGTTTATTAAGAAGCTAAGATTCTACACTACACCTGCACAAAAATCAGATTTTTTAACTGTATATTTTTTTCAGAATCGATTGAGAAACATTACAGAACTAAAAAACAATCACACAAAATGAAAAGTAAGCATTTCTGTTTTCACGAGGAAAGTAAAACTTTTAAGGAAAAAACAAGTTCACAAAACGATGTGGTGTAGTCTTCTACACCACCATGAGCTTTTAAAGTGTGAAAATCGGGAAGTTGATTTATCCCCTTCTTCATCCTCCCGGCCCAGTGCACAGTGTGAACACCCAGGGTGGCATTTTGAGCAGGCTAGGTGCATCCTGGTCCGGTGCATACAATCCTGGCCCTGATAAGCACACAGTGTGAACATAGCCTAATACTTTGAGAAAAATAAAACAACAGATTAACAGGAAGACAAACTCCACCAACTATTACAATGAAACTGACTACACATCCACACCAATGACAGTTCCACTCAAGCAAACTGGGAAATTGATAAAAACCTTAAATCATTAAATAAAAAGTAAAGTCCCATGGACTGTTTCAGTACATCAGTTTTAGTGGCTTACATGTTGAGTCCTCTCTCTTTCTGCAGCCAGGTCTTTTGCATGGTTCTCTGATATCTGTGACATCTTCTCCTCATATTCATGAATAATTTCTTCAGTCTTTGCTTTCTGTAGGATGATTTCAGCCTCAAACTGCAATATTTTTGAGTCATAGTCTTCCATTTTGAGCATGAATTTTCTTCTTTCCTCCTAAAACGAAGTTACAAATACAGAGTAACATAATTTCACTTGCTGTTACATTTTCGCATGTATATAATTCTTAAATGCAGAAGAAACTACATGTAATGTAGATATTGTAAAAAATTAAAGGAACTTAAGTACCATAGATTAATAGCACGATAAGTAATACTAAAAAAGAAGTTTCCAGGCCACAGCAAAAATTTTTATGCTGATACAAACGTAAATAAAATAAAAAGCAACCGACCACAATATAACCATATGTAGATTTAAGAAATATTTGCTTACAAATTAAAAAGGCATGAGCAGATTAATAGTTAACATGCACCATAGCAGAACTGATTCACAACTTTAGGTGTATGAGTTCCTTTTGCCAGAGAAATATAGATGGTATGGAGAATCATGGAACTTTTAATGGCTTTGCTGTCATATAGTGTAAAGAGATCGCACTATCATATGAGAAAGAAATAAAAGACCTTCTCAGATATGATGAGTCCCTTACATTAGAGCAGAAATCAAGTAAGGACAGTACAATGTTATGCATGTAATCTGTTTTGTAGACAAACTGCAGTTTCGTAATATCCTACAAATGAATCTTGACCTGTTATATGCTTTACTTACAGCTGATCCTATGTCATCATTAAACTTCATATCTTTACATTTGTATGGTATGACATACTTCCTGTGACCCATTAATTCTACAGTAAAATGAAGCCATACTACTTCTACATTTTGTAAGGTTCACAAATTTCTCTTCATTGAGGGTTCATTGCCAGTCTTTGTACGAGGCTGATAGGTTGTTGAGATATAAATTTTTACAATTTTTACAGGTAGAAATGACCTTGGAGATAACTGTGTTGTCTATGAAAATACTAAGATTGCAACTAATACTATCTGTTATGACATCAACATATAACATGAAGTCATTAACTTATTACACTGCCCTGGGACACACTAGATTTTACTTCACTATCTGTAAATTACTCTCTGCCAGTGATAATGTGTCACAATCTGTCTGATAAAGTTTACAACCCAGTCACAAACCTGGTTACCTGCCCTAAAGGGACATACTTTCTTTAGAAGATGTAAACTTGCAACTAAATCCACAGCTTTTCAAAAGTCTGCAAATTCTAAATCAGTCCAGTTTTCTCTATCCGTGACACTAAGGATACCATTTGAGAAGAGCGTAAGTTGTGATTTGCACACTCAATGTTTTCAGAATTTATGCACATTTCCATGAAGACACAGTTGTTTTCTTACAAGCAAGACATACTGCTTGAACTTCGAATTTTGTCTAGTACTCTGCTACATGCAGATGTTAGTGACGTAGGACGGCAATTTTTGTAAATTAGTTCTGCTTCCTTTCTATGTATCTTGCTCTGCTCATGAGATTTGTTGCATATTATGGTCAAGAAGAAGATAATACACTTACAAATTGTATATAAAATTTGACAGATTCATTATAGTCCCCCATTCGGATCTCCGGGCGGGGACTACTCAAGAGGACGTTGTTATCAGGAGAAAGAAAACTGGCATTCTACGGATCGGAGCGTGGAATGTCAGATCCCTTAATCAGGCAGGTAGGTTAGAAAATTTAAAAAGGGAAATGGATAGGTTAAAGTTAGATATAGTGGGAATTAGTGACGTTTAGTGGCAGGAGGAACAAGACTTTTGGTCAGGTGAATACAGCGTTATAAATACAAAATCAAATATGGGTAATGCAGGAGTAGGTTTAACAATGAATAAAAAAATAGGAGTGTGAGTAAGCTACTACAAACAGCATAGTGAACGCATTATCGTGGCCAAGATAGGCACGAAGCCCACACCTACTACAGTAGTACAAGTTTATATGCCAACTAACTCTGCAGATGATTAAGAAATTAATGAAATGTATGATGAGATAAAAGAAATTATTCATGTAGTGAAGGGAGACAAAAATTTAATTGTCATGGGTGACTGGAATTCGAGAGTAGGAACGGGTAGAGAAGGAAACATAGTAGGTGAATATGGATTGGGGGTAAGAAATGAAAGAGGAAGTCGTCTGGTAGAATTTTGCACAGAGCATAACTTAATCATAGCTAACACTTGGTTCAAGAATCATAAAAGAAGGTTGCATACATGGAAGAATCCTGGAGATACTAAAAGGTATCAGACAGATTATATAATGGTAGGACAGAGATTTAGGAACCAGGTTTTAAATTGTAAGACATTTCCAGGGGCAGATGTGGACTCTGACCACAATCTATTGGTTATGAACTGTAGGTTAAAACTGAAGAAACTGCAAAAAGGTGGGAATTTAAGGAGATGGGACCTGGATAAACTGAAAGAACCAGAGGTTGTACAGAGATTCAGGGAGAGCATTAGGAAACAATTGACAAGAATGGGTGAAAGAAATACAGTAGAAGAAGAATGGGTAGCTTTGAGAGATGAAATAGTGAAGGTAGCAGAGAATCAAGTAGGTAAAAAGATGAGAGCTAATAGAAATCCTTGGGTAACAGAAGAGATATTGAATTTAATTGATGAAAGGAGAAAATACAAAAATGCAGTAAATGAAGCAGGCAAAAAGGACTACAAACATCTCAAAAATGAGATCGACAGGAAGTGCAAAATGGCTAAGCAGGGATGGCTAGAGGACAAATGTAAGGATGTAGAGGCACATATCACTAAGGATAAGATAGATACTGCCTACAGGAAAATTAAAGAGACCTTTGGAGAAAAGAGGACGACTTGCATGAGTATCAAGAGCACAGATGGAAAACCTGTACTAAGGAAAGAAGGGAAAGCAGAAAGGTGGAAGTAATGTATAGAGGGTCTATACAAGGGTGATGTTCTTGAGGACAATATTATAGAAATGGAAGAGAATGTAGATGAAGATGAAATGAGAGATATGATACTGCGTGAAGAGTTTGACAGAGCACTGAAAGATCTAAGTCGAAACAAGGCCCCGGGAGTAGACAACACCCCATTAGAACTAATGACTGCCTTGGGAGAGCCAGGCCTAACAGTACTCTACCATTTAGTGAGCAAGATGTATGACACAGACTAAATACCCTCAGACTTCAAGAAGAATATAATAATTCCAATCCCAAAGAAAGCAGGTGTTGACAGATGTGAAAATTACCGAACTATCAGTTTAATAAGTCACAGCTGCAAAATACTAACACGAATTCTTTACAAACAAATGGAAAAACTGGTAGAAGGCGACCTTGGGGAAGATCAGTTTGGATTCCGTAGAAATATTGGAACACGTGAGGCAATACTGACCTTACGACTTATCTTGTTGTTGTTGTTGTTGTTGTTGTGGTCTTCAGTCCTGAGACTGGTTTGATGCAGCTCTCCATGCTACTCTATCCTGTGCAAGCTTTTTCATCTCCCAGTACCTACTGCAACCTACATCCTTCTGAATCTGCTTAGTGTATTCATCTCTTGGTCTCCCTCTACGATTTTTACCCTCCACGCTGCCCTCCAATACTAAATTTGTGATCCCTTGATGCCTCAGAACATGTCCTACCAACCGATCCCTTCTTCTGGTCAAGTTGTGCCACAAACTTCTCTTCTCCCCAATCCTATTCAATACTTCCTCATTAGTTATGTGATCTACCCATCTAATCTTCAGCATTCTTCTGTAGCACCACATTTCGAAAGCTTCTATTCTCTTCTTGTCCAAACTATTTATCGTCCATGTTTCACTTCCATACATGGCTACACTCCATACGAATACTTTCAGAAATGACTTCCTGACGCTTAAATCAATACTGGATGTTAACAAATTTCTCTTCTTCAGAAACGCTTTCCTTGCCATTGCCAGCCTACATTTTATATCCTCTCTACTTCGACCATCATCAGTTATTTTGCTCCCCAAATAGCAAAACTCCTTTACTACTTTAAGTGCCTCATTTCCTAATCTAATTTCCTCAGCATCACCCGACTTAATTAGACTACATTCCATTATCCTTGTTTTGCTTTTGTTGATGTTCATCTTATATCCTCCTTTCAAGACACTGTCCATTCCATTCAACTGCTCTTCCAAGTCCTTTGCTGTCTCTGACAGAATTACAATGTCATCGGCGAACCTCAAAGTTTTTATTTCTTCTCCATGAATTTTAATACCTACTCCTAATTTTTCTTTTGTTTCCTTTACTGCTTGCTCAATATAAAGATTGAACAACATCGGGGAGAGGCTACAACCCTGTCTTACTCCCTTCCCAACCACTGCTTCCCTTTCATGTCCCTCGACTCTTATAACTGCCATCTGGTTTCTGTACAAATTGTAAATAGCCTTTCGCTCCCTGTATTTTACCCCTGCCACCTTTAGAATTTGAAAGAGAGTATTCCAGTCAACATTGTCAAAAGCTTTCTCTAAGTCTACAAATGCTAGAAACGTAGGTTTGCCTTTCCTTAATCTTTCTTCTAAGATAAGTCGTAAGGTCAGTATTGCCTCACGTGTTCCAGTGTTTCTACGGAATCCAAACTGATCTTCCCCGAGGTCGGCTTCTACTAGTTTTTCCATTCGTCTGTAAAGAATTCGTGTTAGTATTTTGCAGCTGTGACTTATTAAGCTGATAGTTCGACGACTTATCTTAGAAGAAAGATTAAAGAAAGGCAAACCTACGTTTCTAGCATTTGTAGACTTAGTGAAAGCTTTTGACGATGTTGACTGGAATACTCTCTTTCAAATTCTGAAGGTGGCAGGGGTAAAATACAGGGAGTGAAAGGCTATTTACAACTTGTATAGAAACCAGATGGCAGTTATAAGAGTCGAGGGGCATGAAAGGGAAGCAGTGGTTGGGAAGGGAGTGAGAGAGGGTTGTAGCCTCTCCCCGACGTTATTCAATCTGTATATTGAGAAATTTGTTAATATCGAGTATAGATTTAAGTGTCAGGAAGTCGTTTCTGCAAGTATTTGTACGGAGTGTAGCCATGTACGGAAGTGAAACATGGACGATAAATAGTTTGGACAAGAAGAGAACAGAAGCTTTCGAAATGTGGTGCTACAGAAGAATGCTGAAGATTAGATGGGTAGATCACATAACTAATGAGGAGGTATTGAATAGAACTGGGGAGAAGAGGAGTTTGTGGCACAACTTGACAAGAAGAAGGGACCGGTTGGTAGGACATGTTCTGAGGCATCACGGGATCACAAATTTAGCATTGGAGGGCAGCGTGGAGGGTAAAAATCGTAGAGGGAGACCAAGAGATGAATACACTAAGCAGATTCAGAAGGATGCAGGTTGCAGTAAGTACTGGGAGATGATGAAACTTGCACAGGATAGGGTAGCATGGAGAGCTGCATCAAACAACAACAACAATGGGGCAATGTACAATTGTGCTGAGGAGTTCCCACTGCGTAAATGGGGCATTATAGGGTTCACAACTACAATGGGAGGCACCAACTTGGACATGGAAAGTATGGAGCGACAGGTAATTCTGGATAAAAATCATGAGCGGGCATCAGAGACCCCACCCATATAATATGGCAAGGATATGATGTTGCCAGGTGATGTCATACGCTTTGCATAGATCAAAAAAGACGGCAACAAGGTGTTGGCATCTGGAAAAGGCTGTTCGGATGGCAGACTTGAGGGATACCAGATTATCAGTGGTAGAGCGCCCCTGGTGGAAGCTGCCCGGACATGGAGCTAGTAGGCCATGTGACTCTAGGACCCAACCCAACTGCCGACACACCACACATTCCAGCAGCTTACAAACAATGTTGGTGAGGCTGATGGGCTGAAAGATATCCACATCAAGCGGGTTTTTACCGGGTTTGCTCTCACGCCATAGAAATGGAAAGACACCA
This sequence comes from Schistocerca piceifrons, assembly GCF_021461385.2. Lineage (NCBI taxonomy): Eukaryota > Metazoa > Arthropoda > Insecta > Orthoptera > Acrididae > Schistocerca > Schistocerca piceifrons. The sequence goes on from NC_060149.1 coordinate 339,420,758, forward strand.
TTGCACAAAATCCAGTTGAAGATGACGAGAAAATGGCACTTGTAGTCAGATGAGAGATGTTTAATCATCTGACTGTGGATCCGATCCGGCCCAGGAGCTGTGTCGGGGCAATGTGCAAGTGTGCTGAGGAGTTCCCATTCCGTGAATGGGGCATTATAGGGTTCACTGTGGTGTGTAGTGAACGAGAGGATTTTCCTTTCCATCCACCGTTTGAGGGTGTGAAAGGCTAGGGCAGGGCTTAACAAATGGCCGGTTTTGAACGCAAGCACTTGCGTATGCTCAGGCACGTGCTCACAAGCAGATGCAAGGTCGCGGAGTAGGGAGGGATGGGAGGGAGGGGAAATGCGGGCGCACGTTTGAATAGGGCCGCAGCGTGCCTATTGAATTCGCGCCAACTGTGTAACGTTTAAAGTACTACGATCAGCTCTAACAGTCACTTCGCTGGTTAAGAATCATGTCAAGTCGCCGTTGTGTAACCCCAACCATGCTTTCGCAGTTCAACCCCAATTAGGAGGAATTGTATCTGTTTACAGGAAAAGATGGTGTTGCAAAATGCTTAGTATGTCACAAAACACTGAATTCTTTTAGGAAATTTAATTTGCAGCGACATTACATATCGTACCACGCAAAAGACTATGGAAGTGGAAAATGTGATGGACCAGATCGCACAGGAAGTTATTAAACTTAAAAGGAAGCTATCCGAAGAAGATCTGGACGACGAAAAAAAAATCAACTGAGGCAGCTCTCAGAGTGAGTTACAAAATTGCTTTGCTTTTAGCAAAATCCCTGCACCCCTTCACTGATGGCGATTTAATAAAAGAATGTTTGACAGTTGCAGCGGAACATTTGTGTCCATCTCAAGTTGAACAGTTCGGATTGTGCCATTATCTAACATGACCATTATGCGTCGCATACAGGACATGGCAGACGACGTCCAGAGCCAGCTTGCAAATATCTGTAAAGATTTTATGGTGTATTCTCTAGCTCTGGACGAAAGTGTTGATATCACTGGAACAGCTCAGCTTCCCATATTTATTAGAGGTGTTAACAGAGATCTTCAGGTGAGGGAGGAGCTCCTTGATGTGGTAGCCATGAAGAACACTACAACAGGAGGTGATATTTTAAGTAGTGTTGAAGAAAGTGTTGAAAATATAGGACTGTCGTGGGATTCTTTAGTTTCAGTGTCTACAGACGGTGCACCAGCGATGACGGGGGAAAAACTCAGGTTTCGTTGCGCTGTTGAAGGAGAAAATGCAAAAACTGTGCCGAATGAAATAAGGGGCGTTCACTGTGTGATCCACCAAGAAAAATTATGTGCAAAGAGTATCACTCTAAAAAATGTGATGAGTGTTGTTGTTCGTACAACCAATTATATAAGGAAGCATGGGCTACAACACAGGCAATTAAAAGCTTTCTTGAGGATGTAGAAAGCCAGTATGGTAGCCTGCCTTATTACAGCGAGGTCCGCTGGCTTAGTCGTGGCGAACTATTAAATCGATTTTTTTGCCTATTAGATGAGATAAATATGTTCATGGAAATAAATAACATGTGCATTCCTGAATTGAAAGAGCCTTCATGGAAATGTGATCTCGCGTTCTTAGCAGATTTAACTAGCCATCTGAATGCTTTGAACATTTCACTACAAGGTAAAGATCTGATGATTACTCATTTCATAGATCGAATACGAGCTTTTAAAATGAAATTGACACTTTGGGTGAGTCTGCTGTAAACAGGAAATCTAGCTCATTCTCCTAAATTATCATCCATGCAAGATGTTCACAAAGACTGTGAACGTTATTCACATAGTTTAGTTGCCCTTAAGGAAGAATTTGATCAATGCTTTCAAGATCTGACAGCACTAGACAGTGATTTTGATCTGTTCTCCTCTCCATATTCAGCGAATATTGAAGAGATTCGTCCTGAGCTGCAACTAGAAATTATTGACCTGCAGTGTGACAGAGAATACAGACACAAATTTCAGAACAAGAAAAACATTTTGGAATTCTACAGACACTTCCCTCAGGATAGATTTCCTTGTTTGCACAAACTGGCGGCTAGAATAATATCAATGTTCGGTTCCATGTATGTTTGTGAACAACTGTTCTCTGCAATGAAATGTAACACGACGCACCTGAGAAACGCATTGTCTGATTGAAATTTAAACTGCACGCTGCGCCTACAATGCACAAGAACAATTACTCCGAACATAGACGCAATTGTAAAGGGCAAAAAGTACGATAACCGAGAATCCAACACTTCAGTGACACCTTTTATTGTGTAACAGTTCACAAATTAATACGAATGTAGAGGCATACACTAAGCTAATAAAATTATGTGGCACGTGTACATTCTCCATTATTTGTTTCATTTGTCGCAGTAGTAATTCGTGAGTGATATCCCTGCAGGTGGCCGCGGATTTACATTGACTGGCGGCAGCTGTTGTGTGCCCCACGTGACTCTTCCCACTCTTCGCTCTGGTCCGGTAGTGGGGGTAGTGTGCTGGCACTACTCCGTGCTCGCGCCTTGGTGCTCACAGCTTGCTCCACGAGCACTTATGTTGTGAAGCCCTGGGCTAGGGGGTAGTTCTCTGATGCAGAGGCTCGAGCATAGTGCTCAGCAAAGTGCTCGGCAATCGCGTTTGCGTCGGTACATAGCACGCCACTGGTGGTAACGCCAGGGACACTTGTTGGGGTCTGGTACCCCAAAAGACACCTGATCTTCGTCCATACTTGGGAAGGTGACGTATGCCACCCAATGGTTGACACGCATCTCTCCCAACAATCCCGTTTCCGTTGTTTTATAAGTTGGCTTACACGGGCACAGAGCCGTTTAAAGGCTATCAGATGCTCTAGGGAAGGGTGCCACTTATGTTGCTGTATAGCTCACCGAAGCTCTGTAATTGCCTCCGACTTCCAGCAACCACCAAGGAATTGTCTTTTGCCGGGGGCACCATAAAGAGCAAAGGATCGCCTTTTCTGCCACAGAAACAATTGTGGTAGTCAGCTGCTCAACTATCACATCGATGTTACCATGCGGGGGAGAGTCAACGGTGACATCAGAGGTGAAAGTTTACCAATTTGCCTTGTTTAAAGTCCATCTGGGCAGACATCCATGGGCCTGACGTCGAGGCAGTGACAGGAAGATGGGCAAGTGGTCACTGCCACACAGGTTGTCATGTGTTCTCCAGTGGATAGATGGGAGAAGTCCTGGGCTGCAAATTGATAAATCAATGGCCAAGTAACTACCTCGAGCCACACTGAAATATGTGGCAGCCCCAGTATTTAAGAGGAACAGGTCGAACTGAGACAGTAAAGTTTCGACATCTCTGCCTGGGTGTCACCTCACAAGGGTTTAAGGGCGTTAAAATCTGCCAAAAGTAGGAAAGGTTTAGGGACTTGATCAATCAGGGGTACTGCACCATCTGGAGGAAGATATACATTGTGGACAGTTATTTTCTGCAATGTCCGTATTCTGACAGCCACAGCTTCAAGAGGGGTTTGAAGGGGCACAGTTTCACTACAGACTGAGTTTAGGACATAAACATAAACTCCACCTGACACTCGATTATAGTCGCTATGGTTCCTGTAATATCCCTTATAGCCACAGAGGGCTGGGATTCGCACTGCCAGGAACCAGGTTTCCTGGAGGGCAAAGCAGAAAGCAGGTGTAAAGCTTAACAGTTGCCATAGCTCAGCCAAGCGGTGGAAAAAACCACCGCAATTCCACTGGAGGATGACATCATCGTGAGACTGGGAAGGCATGGAACATTCAATGAGGCAGTTTATGCCTCAGGGTCGCCTGCTGCCACCGACTTCTTGCCTGAGCAGTCTATATCCATTGTGACCGAGGGTCCAGTGAGATCCAGGTCCTCAGTGGATGCCAGAATCTCCACCCCATCCTCAGACGCAGAGCTTGAAGGTGGCGGTGGTGTGTGTGCCACCGCAAGTTCCTTGTTCTTGGGGATCTTCTTTTCCGATTTCTTGCACTGTTCCTTGGGTTTCGCTGGCTGGGAGGACTTCACTGAATCAGTCTCCAGGACTGAGGATGAGCGTGAAGCCCTACGATCAGCTGCTTTTGGGCAGGTGTCATCTTTCCCACTAGCAGTAACCTGGGAAGGAAGTCACCCAAGGGACCCCTTCCTAGCAAGAGGAGCCGAAGAAGCCTTACGCGTCTCTGGCTCAGAAGTGGGGACTGAAATCCCTGATGGCTAGGGTGGGGGTGTTGCTCCTGAAGTAGGTAGTGAGGGAGCAAGACGGAGGGAAGTTACCCCCACCATCAAGGCGACAGGTGTAGTCTCCCGATTCTGAGAGGCAACAGGAATTCAAGGAACTGATGGAGTGACAACTGTTCTCTTAGCGGCGGCATATGAGGAGGTCATAGCCACAGGATGTAGGTGCTCGAATTCCCTCTTAGCCTCAGTGTAGGTCAATCGGTCCAGGGTCTTATTTTCCATGATTTTCCTCTCTTTCCGTAAAATCCTGCAGTCTGGTGAGCAAGGTGGATGATGCTCTCCGCGGTCGACACAGATGGGAGGCAGGGAACATTGAGTATTGGGATGCGATGGGTGTCTCCAATCTCTAATGTGACGCTGAAAGTACAGTGGGAAGACACATGACCGAACTTCCAGCACTTCAAACACCACATCGGGGGAGGGATATATGGCTTTACATCACAGCAGTAGGCGATCACCTTGACCTTCTCGGGCAATGTGTCACCCCAGAAGGCCAAGATGAAGGCACCAGTGCCAACCTGGTTATCCCTCTGACTCCGATGGACGTGCCCGGTGAAATGAACACGTCGACGCTCTAAATTGGCACGCAGCTTGTCATCCGACTGCAAAAGAAGGTCCCTGTGGAATATAATACCCTGAACCATATTAAAGCTCTTATGAGGCATGATGGTAACAGAAATATCCCCCAACTTGCCACAAGCGAGTAATGCCCGTGACTGAGTAGAGGATGCTGTTTTTATCAAAACTGACCCAGAGCACATTTTGGACAAGCCCTCTGTGGTGTCACCGCCAGACACCACACTTGCTAGGTGGTAGCCTTTAAATCGGCTGTGGTCCGGTAGTATACGTCGGACCCGCGTGTCGCCACTATCAGTGATTGCAGATCGAGCGCCGCCACACGGCAGGTCTAGAGAAACTTCCTAGCTCTCGCCCCAGTTGTACAGCCGACTTTGCTAGCGATGGTTCACTGCCTACTTACGTTCTCATTTGCCGAGACGATAGTTTAGCATAGTCTTCAGATACATCATTTGCTACGACCTAGCAAGGCGCCATTATCAGTTACTATTGATATTGTGAATCATGTACCGTCAAGACCGACATTCATCATTAATGGATTAAAGTTAAGTATTCCACCAGCTACGTCCGTTTTTCTAAATTCTAATTTCCTTGTCCTGTTCCACACCTCACGCCAGCCTGCGTGAGCTAAAACGTGTGCATTTCGGCCTCCTCTAGTAACACGGTGTTGGCTCTCCTGCCAACCACAACATTGGCAACGGGGCAAAACCGCGTTCTTCTCTAAACTGCCCTGATTTACTTGTGTAATGGCTTCACCACAATCTCCAGATGTACTGTCCGAATTTTATCACTCACAAAATCAGCAGACACAGGCATTACTGGGTGCTCTTGGACAGCTCGTCCAGAGTCAACGTGCAATGCAAAACGATGCGGCAGCCGCCGCTCCACCGCTAACGCAGCCACAACACGCTGTTGCACCAACTTTTCGCCCTTTTGATGCTGCACTGGAAAGCTGGACGGAGTGGTCACGCCAATTTGGATTCCATCTCACCGCCTACAGAATTCAAGGTAACGAGCGGCAGCCTTATCTCTTATCAGTCGGCGTACAAACATACCGTGTGATAGACAAATTATTTCCCCGACGCGACGTAGCAACTCTGTCCTACAAAGAAATTTTGTCTGCATTAGACACATATTTCAAAGAATCAGTCAATGTAGTTGCGAAAAGGTATACCTTTTTTCGTACAAAACTTACGGCAGGTCAGACTAATCGGGAGTGGGTTGCAACCTTGCAAGGCCTTACTAGGGATTGTGCTTTTGAGTGTCAATGTGGACTCCCTTATTCAGATACTATGGTATGTGATGCAATTGCACAGAACGTTTCTGATGTTCGTATAAGGGAACAGATTTTGAAACTAGTCAATCCCTCCCTTCAACAAGTGATGGACATATTGGATCGGTAGGACACACTTGACTTTGCTCAGGAATCATTTGAAACTTCACCACCCGTGTGTCAGGTTAACTGGCTCGCCGGGCGAGCTGCACAGAACAGTAAACAGTCTTTGCGCTCGGCCGCGACGCTGCCGCCAGGCTCTCATCCATGGGCGCCACGCCGCCAAGCAAATGCAGGGCTAAAATCATGCCCGCGGTGCGCTACTAGACATTCGCGTGAGAATTGCCCGTCACGCCAAGCTATTTGCTTTTACTGTAATAAAAAAGGACATGTTCAGAGTGCTTGCCAGAAAAAGCTCAGATCGGAAACTCAAAACCATTCCGGGCCCTTTGCTTCGCGATGGAATCGGAATCGAACCAAGGATACTCAGGCTCGCCAAACTTCGCCCATGGAAATTCATGTAGTTCATTCCACTCCGCCCAGTGCCACTCTCTCTAACAGTGACTGTGTTCGTCCCATAAATAGTGTGTGTCGACATTGCCGGAACTCCCGTCAAGTCGCAAGTTATTCTGTACCAGTGTCGGTTCACGTTGCACGAGACAGTCGGTCTTGTCGTCAGCAGGACAATAAACTTTTTGTGGACTTTGACATTAACGGCCAAGTGATACCATTCCAGCTCGGGGCTGCAGTTTCACTGATCAATCACGACACTTACAAACTGCTGGGCACACCTCCGTTGCGTGCCGCAAATGTTAACCCTTAAATGCATGATTTTTTATTTCAAGCTGTAAAAATTACCATGTTTAGTTTATAGTGCCTACATTTCGAAAAAAATATTGAAAAATTTTTTAAATTAAATTAACAAAGCACTATTGTTGAAAATCGCTTTGTAGCTCATCAGCTACATTTTGAGTTAACACCTTACGAGCCACAATAAATGTGCTTATTTTGCTCCCTCAATTTTGACCAAATCTCTCGTAATTTAATTGTTGATTATGATTAAATACTTTGTATAGGAAGGGAAAAATCCTAAAATAATAAATAGGACATTAATGTTGTAAATATTGAGCATTTATTGTATATTTTATACACTTTTATATATGAACAATAAGGTATCTAGTTCCAACAGGTTTGTACCCAAGCATGTGATAATCACTTTACATGAAAAGTTTGAAAACAGTTCTTTTGTTTGTGCAAACACAATGCAACTGCACATTTATTACACTGAACCCAGGAAAATCCCTTGCATCCTGGCATTTTGCACCTCTGTCTCACTTGCAAGTACGAAGGCAGGTGACCTACTTGATCCAGCCTTACATCTTGTGGAGGTACATGTGCTGTGGGCCCCTTTGTCTTCTTAGCTTGTATTTGGTTTTCGAGTTCATTACTTGGCCTTCCACATTTTGCTGAAGTTTGACCTGAGCGACACAAACAGTGAGCAATTTCCATTCGAAATTCGGAGAGTTTCATAGTTCTCCTAATCCCTTTGGTTTCTGCTACTCTCCTATACAACAGCCAGGAATTGACTACTCCCATGTCCAGGAGATGGTAAAACAATCTTATATACCATTTTCGACTTTTCACAAGAATTTTATGTCGACCCATTATGCTGTCAAGAAGGTCAACACCTCCCATATGTTTATTGTACAGCTTAATTATTTGTGGACAAGGTATTGTTATTCTTGACTTTGTTTTTTTGTCATACCTCCCTGCTTCATGAATAGGCTGCTGTCCAGCAAGTGTAGAAAGCAACATCACACTCTTGTTATCTTTCCACACTACATTTGATATGTCGACACCATCCACTGTTGCGACGCGCTCTACTGATGCACCTCGTGCCATTTTCTTCAGCTCAGCTTCTGAAGGGAGCTTGCAGTCTGGCACTCTGTTTCTTCTGACTGTCCCAAGTGAGTAAATTCCTTGTTTATGTAACCATACAAGCAGTGGCAGACTTGTGTAATAATTGTCACAGTACAGTTTGTGGTTCATATTTCTTGGTAGTATCCTACTGAGTCGAACTACAACATTTGCACTTGCTCCCAAGTCTTCCTCCCCAGTCACTCTTTTTTCTGGTTCATTTTCATCTCCAGTGAAAATCTCAAAATCGTAGGCATAACCAGATATGCCACTAATAACAAATAATTTGTATCCATATTTATGAGGCTTGTTTGGCATGTATTGTTTCAAATAACTTCTAGCCTTTGTTGAACATATCTGTTCATCAACAGAAACACACTCCTCAACAGGTATTGTTTGAAACCGAGATCTCATCAATTCTATTATGGGTCTTATCTTGAAGAGTCTATCATGACCTTTTTCATCCCTGGGTATCATTGCACTGTTGTCATTGAAGTGAAGAAACTTACGTATTTGCTCATACTGATTCACTGTCATTGTTGTCTTGATCAGATGAGTACCAGTAACTTCTCCCCAGTAATCCCTCGTATTAGGTACATGAACTATTGACATTACGAGACAGATGCCTATAAATTTTTTTATGTCATCACAGGATAAATCTATTGGTCTATCAGGATTACACTGCACACTGTATCTATGAGACTCTTCGACAATTAGATCAAACAATTTAGATGGAAATATATGTTTGAAGAATTGGTATGGAGTATTTAAGTTTATTACTTCTTCTGGTAACGAAGTATTGCCATGAAATTTTGACTGCAGTTCGGGAATAATCAACTGTTTATCTTTCCAAACCACACTCCTGCTGTTTTTGGTAACATTTTTGCTGCTGCATGGCAGTTTCAGAGCATTATCAGACAACTGTGACGTCGATTCCTTCATTATAACATCAGATTGTCTTGTTCCAGAAACATCTTCAGTCCTAATTACTGGTACTTGACTTTCTTCGTCACTACTGTCACTATCACAATCAACAGATTATGGAGCAACATATGTCTCATCTTGAATGGAATCGTCAGAGAAACACTCAAGATCGTCATCACTGCTTAGTGGAATCTCTAACCATTCCATAAGCATTTCTTCTTGACTCTTTCGAGACATTTTTACGTCAGCGCCTGAAATGCAGTAAATGAAAAATGTAGCTGATAAGCTACATACACAAAAACAGGCCTCATTTCAAATCTATCGCAAAGACACTCGAATTAACTGTTTACACCATATCTACTTACGTTTTCAAAATGAAAAAGTAATTTTCAAACCCAGAAATCAGTGCACAAACACCAAAAACACACCTCAACTTTCCGCCAAAACACACACTTGGCAGTATGTCCACACAGCTCACTGTCGAACTGCTTCAGCTCGTCCTGCCATCTATGATCGCTATGAAGAACTACTAGAAACTGCAGCGGAGTGTATACACTTAGCTACATAACGAATTTGATCGAAAATGTTTCTCCATATGGAATAAATCGAAGAAATGAGGTCTGTAGCTTATCAGCTACAGTATGCATTAAAGGGTTAAGTTAACTAGCTATTCCGGTCAAGAGATCCCTGTGTTAGGACAGTGCAGCCTTCTTGCAACATACAAAGGACAAACAAAACTTGTGTCATTTTACGTCCTTCGTTCTTCTTCTGCAGTGAACTTGTTTGGTTTAGATTTATTTCAGTTGTTTAACTTGTCTATAGTAAATCAGGTCCTATCAGTGAACCAGACTGTGCCTTCAGAAAGTGTTTCTCGTCTATGTGAAGAATTTGCAGACATTTTTGCACCGGGCCTCGGTTGCGCTCAGAACTATAAAGCACATTTGGAACTGAAAGTAAACGCGCAACCGAAATTTTTCAGAGCGCGCAATGTTCCCCACGCATTGCGTGATGAGGTCGAAAAAATTACTCAATTTGGAATCACAAGGTGTAATTGAACGCGTGCAGGCTTCTCTCTGGGCATCACGCTTGGTAATTTTGCCAAAACCTTCCGGAAAATTGAGACTTTGTGTGGACTTCAAGGCAACAGTGAATCCACAACTAGTGATTGCAACTTTTCCTTTACCCCGCCCGGAAGATCTTTTTGACAAACTGTGCCCGGGTGAATATTTTTCGAAGTTGGACCTAGCAGATGCGTACTTGCAAATACCGGTGGACGAAGAATCCCAGCACGTTTTGGTGGTTAACACGCATCTTGGGTTGTATCAATTCAAACGACTGCCATTCGGGTGTGCATCTGCCCCTGCATTGTTTCAGCAATATCTACAAACTGTTTGTGCGTCAGTCCCTACTCCAGCAAATTATCTGGACGATATTGTGATCTCCGGAAAGATGGAAGAAGAACATTTGGCCAATCTCAGAACATTATTTCAGGTCTTGCAACAAAATGTTCTTCGCTTGCGGAAGGACAAATGTGTGTTTTTTGCTCGTGAATTGCCATACCTGGGACATGTACTCAATGCCCAAGGCATACATCCCAGTCCCAAGCACCTTCGTGCCATACAAGACTTGCCTTCGCTGCAGAATATGAAGCAGCTACAGAGTGTGCTGGGAAAAATAAATTACTATAACAGATATGTGTCACATGCCTCTTCCATTTTAGCTCAGCTTCATTGCTTACGCCGTAAAGGTGTTCCGTTCGTCTGGACGACGGAATGCGAACACACCTTTCGCCAGTTGAAATCGGCGTTGTTTTCCAATACTTGCCTTACGCCATTCGATCCCCAGAAGCCCCTTTTGTTGATGGTGGATGCATCGGATTTCGGGATCGGTGCTGTGCTTGCGCACAAAGATGGATCGCACGATCGCCCTATTGCCTTTGTGTCCAAATTGCTCTCGTCAGTGCAAAGAAACTATTCACAGATTGAGAAAGAAGCATTGGCTCTCATATTTGGTGTTACACAGTTTCATGATTTCTTGTATGGTCATCACTTTACCATAATCACAGACCACAAAGCTTTGACATCACTTTTTCATCCGACCCAGGCTGTACCTCCACGTACAGCGCAGAAATTCATTCGCTGGTCTATTTTCCTCTCGTAGTACCGCTACGATATCTTGAATCAGTCCACTGCTAAGCACGGAAATGCCGATGCATCGTCCCGTTTGCCTGTTGCTGAGGATAGGGCATTCGATTTATCCGAACTTGCTTGCATGTTCATTGATGCAGAAACAGATGACGTGGTCGAATCGTTTCCGATTGATTTTCGCCGTGTAGCTACAGCCACATCTGCCAACTCTGTCCTTGCTACCGTTCTGCGTTTTGTTGCTACGCAATGGCCCTTGTCAAAGTCACAGAGCGGGGATCCGTTGGTTCGCCAATTTTTTGCTCACCAGGAGAGACTTTTCGTACAACGTGGTGTTTTGCTGTTGCGTTCTGATAATGATCAGTCCAGGGTCGTGGTACCACGTTCATTACAGTCCTCTGTCTTAAAGCTTCTCCACCAAGGACATTGGGGTATAGTGAGAACGAAACAACTTGCTCGTCAGCACTGTACCTGGTTCGGAATCGATGCCGCGATTACGAATATGTGCTCCTCTTGCATGGTGTGTGCCAAACAACAATCAGCACCACCGCGGAAATTCTTTGCATGGCCAAAAGCCACTTCCCCTTGGCAACACTTACACATCGATTTTGCTGGTCCATTCTGGAATGCTCAATGGTTGGTTGTGGTAGATTCATTCAGTAATTTTTCTTTTGTTGTCCGGATGTCTTCCACGACGTCATCTGCCACCATCCAAGCATTATCTGCTATATTTTGCATTGAAGGTCTTCCACAGACTATTATTTCCGACAATGGCCCACAATTTATGTCCGCAGAATTTCAGTCATTCTGCAAGGCCAATTGTATTCAACATCTGATGTCCACGCCATTTTCGCCGCAGTCAAACGGTGCCGCTGAACGATTGGTCAGGACTTTCAAATCACAGGTGCTGAAGCTGAAAGAGTTGCATTCTCGGGAGGACGCATTACTGCTCTTTTTGTACTCGTATCGCTCTCAGCCCCAAGATGGTCACTCGCCGGCTGAGTTGCTCCACGGTCGCCCTCATCGAACCTTGATGTCTTTGTTACATCCGCCGCATCAGGTTCCTGTGCAGCGGCAGACACCTGCCTTTGCCCCGGGCGACGTTGTCTACTACCGCCACTATCGAGGTTCACGGCGTTGGCTTGAAGGGCGCATTCTTCACTGCCTCGGATGCGCTATGTATCTGGTTTTGGGGGCCTCTGGTGAGGTGGCTGCCATCTCACTCAGCTGCACCTCTGTCGTCGCACGGGATCTGCTGCTCGCAGTCTGCTTTCAGCGATGGTGCCGTCCGGTCAGCGTCCTGGGGACCCATCTACTGGCTCGCCTCAGCCCCAGGTGTTACCGACGCTGCCTCCCATTTTGGCCCATGGCGACGCGCCGCCGCCGCCTGTTCTCCAGCCGGCGACGCCCGCAGTGGACGCGTCGCTGCAGCCACCGTGCGCCTCTCTGGGTTGCGAGCCGCCGATCGCTTCCCGGGACCAGTTGTCCTCCGACATGGAACTTTTGCCCACTCCGGACCATGTGTCGTCTTCGCCCGTCGGGTGCCCCGGCCCAATGGAGGTCGACCCTTCGGCCCCTCCTGTCTCTCTACGGGTGCATACACCGCATGTTGGCGTGCACCCTGGAGCAGGTTTTCAGGCGTTTCCTAGCTCCCCGCAGTTCGAATCGCAGGGTGCGGGTGGCACAGCCTCGCCTGTTGTTAGGCTCCCCACCTCGTCGCATACGTCAACATGGGGTCCTCCCCACGCGGAAGCCTTATACCACAACCGTACGCCGATTTGCGGGGAGAGGAATGTGGTGTCACCGCCAGACACCACACTTGCTAGGTGATAGCCTTTAAATCGGCTGCGGTCCTGTAGTATACGTCGGACCCGTGTGTCGCCACTATCAGTGATTGCAGACCGAGCGCCGCCACACGGCAGGTCTAGAGAGACTTCATAGCACTCGCCCCAGTTGTACAGCCGACTTTGCTAGCGATGGTTCACTGCCTACTTACGTTCTCATTTGCCGAGACTATAGTTTAGCATAACCTTCAGCTACATCATTTGCTACGACCTACCAAGGTGCCATTATCAGTTACTATTGATATTGTGTATCATGTACCATCAAGACCGACGTTCATCATTAATGGATTAAAGTTAAGTATTCCACCAGCTACGTCCGTTTTTCTAAACTCTAATTTCCTTGTCCTGTTCCAGACCTCACGCCAGCCTGCGTGAGCTAAAACGCGTGCATTTCGGCCTCCTCTAGTAACACAGTGCTGGCTCTCCTGCCAACCACAACACCCTCCACCTCCCCAAACTTGTCCTCCAAATGCTCCTTAAAAGACTGAGGCTTCATGGACATTAATGATTCCCCATGAACTCTCATACATATGAGGTACCGGGGCGAATAAGCTTCACTGCCATCCTTAGCCTGGCATTCCTCCATGGTGTGGCCAGGGAGGGGAACGACTTGGGATCATATTGCTTAGCATTAAAGTTAGACTTTGCCTGCTTAGAGACTGCTGACGGCAGACCACCAGCAAGAGATGACGTACTACGCTTCATGGCGTGTCATCCGCCCTGATGCCACCCACTCCGACCAGGTGCCCTCTCCACGGGCGCCACCCAGCCACAGCAAAACCACCAGGCAGGATGGCCATTGCCGGGAGTCCCAATGCCCCAGGGTGACGGGCATCTTCTACTTGGCATACATGGGGAGTTAACGGCACAGGCATCAGCAGAGTGATCACTGTGTTGTCAGGGGGCTACAACCAACAGGGTACATTGCCACCCCACCACAATGGACTGGCTGCCATGCTGGATATGAAGTGCAGAGAAGTCCACAGTCATCATCGGCACAGAAAGTGACATTGCATAGTGCATGGTGGAAAGCACACCCAGGAAGGTGTCCTCGCCAAAGAGATGGAGAACGAGCGGGACTGCAATGTAACGCCGAGAAAGTGGGCTACAGATCTCAATGCTCGATGGACATGATGCACCATGTAAAGCACCATTCCCCAGTTGGTTCGCTCTTTCGGAAAATTTTAAAAAATGAAGGTCAAAACATAGAGGGGACCATCACATGAAGGTTGAAATATGAGACTCCTTTTAGTCGCCTCTTATGACAGGCAGGAATACCTCAGGCCTATTCTAACCCCCGGACCCGCAGGGGGAAAGGGAGTTCTTGTCACTTGGTGGCCAGGATGTATGGGAGGGATTTTTTGGTGTGGAAGGGATGGCAGCTGTCAAAATACAGGTACTGTTGGTGGCTGGTGGGGTTAATGTGGACAGTGGTGGGGATGGAGCCGTTAGAGAGGTGGCGTGTTGGGTTAATGAGAATTAGGTGATGCGGAGGGAACAAAATATGTTGAGGTTGCAAATAATCAATTAACGTGAACCAGATAGGGAGGGTAGATAGGTTCCCTAGCCCATAGAAATGGTGCATAGAAGGGTTTCGTGCAGGTGCCCATTTCTGTGCTATGGAATTATTTTATTTTTTTGTCAGGATGTAGTTGGTAAGGTGTACGAGGAATGTGGGGTGTGGAGTCTGAAAGACATAGGGAGAGTTAATGTTCGATAGCAGCAAGGCCATGAATGTGAGGTATGTTGTTGAATAGTAAAATGGCATCAACAGTGACGAGTAGAGGCTCAGGAGGCAAAGGGGTGAGAATGGTGCAGCCACAATGGGGTGTCCAGGACTATCAGGTTCAAGGATTTTGGGGAGAAGCCAGGTGTATGGTGTGCCATTGGGGTGAGGAGAGAGATGGACTTAGGGGAGAGATTCTGCGACAAGCCCCAAGGATTCCAGTAAAGACTGGAAGTTATGATGAAGTTTTGGGCTGGAATCACTATGACAGAGTTTGTAGGTGGAGGAGTCAGGCAGGTGGTGGAAACGATCCGACAGGTAGCCACTGCAAACCATCACAGCAGTGGTGGAGCCTTTGCCTACAGGGGGGATGACTAGATGATTAACGATGAGGGCCAGTGTGCTGGCCAGCCTGGATGTGGTTTTTAGGCACTTTTACACCTCACACTAGGTGACTACCGGGCTGATCCCCACGTCCTGTCTCATTTACAAGACTCGCAGACATTTGAATATATTCACACTATTTCATGGCTTACACTAGACGCAGACAGCTGGGGTACACTAATTCCGTCCCGGCAGGTATGAGATGGCGACAGGAAGGGCATCCGGTCACCCTCTGATACCAAAATTGCCAAAATCCATAGTGCCACAGCTCACCCCATGTTGAAGTGGGACAAAGGCCCGAGACTTCTTTTAGTCATGTATTGCCATAAATTTTGTTTCTCCCTAATTCTCTTCAGTACCTCTATATTAGTTATCCCACATCACTATCTAATCCTCAACATTCTTCTGTAGCACCATATTTCAAGAGATTCTATTCTCCTGCTGTCTGAAACGTTTATCCTCCACATTTCACTCCAATACATGGCTACACTACAGACAAATATGTTCAGAAAAAGACTCCCTTACACTTCAATTTATTCTAGATGTTAGCAAATCTCGCTTCTTAAGGAAGACCTTTCAAATTAGTTCCAGTTTTCTTATATCCTCCTTACTTCGGCTACCATGAATTATTTTGCTACCCATATAGCAAAACCATTCTACTCCTTCTGATGTGTATTTTTCTAAACTAATTATTTGAGGATCACTCAATTAGATTAGACTACCCTTGTTTTACTTTTATGGCTGGTCATCTTATAACATCTTTTCAAGACACTACCCACTCCTTTCAATTCATGTTCAAAGTTCTTGGCTGACTGACAGAATTACAATGATGTCAGCAAACATCAAAGTTTTTATTTCTTCTCTGTAAACTTCAGTCCCCTTTCCAAATTACTCCTTGGTTTCTCTTACTGCTTGCTCCATGTACACATTGCCTACCAGTGAGGATAAGCTAGAACCTTGCCTTACTCACTTTTCAGCTACTGCTTCCTTTTTATGTCTTAATTCCAACAGCTGTAGTTAACCTTTTGCTCCCAGTATTTTATCCCTATATACCACCATAATTTTAAAGACAGTATTCCATTCATCATTGTCAAAATCTCTCTCTCAATCTCTAAATGTTATTTTAGTATCCCTGGCAGTGGACATCACAATGAAAGCATATGAGCTGGCATGGGTAGCCCGGCAGGATAGCATGGAAACCTGCCATGGATGGTGCACACAACATGTACCATGGGAAGACCAGCTAGTGGAAGTGTTTACCTGCAGGTGGCAGCAGGCCGGGCAGGCCAGTGTTTACTATGAGTTTGACCACCGCAGACCTCACCTAGCATATTGTGCTACGTGTTGTGCTGAGTGCTTGGCCTTAACCATCCTCACCAGCCACATTCTGAGTTCTACATGTGTTCACCTCTACATGGGTTCGGAGTCACACAGTGAGTTTATTACTTTAGGAGGATCTATTCCCTGGTCAACATCGAGCCCCTGTCAGCTTGTGAAGTATCTGTGCTGAATGTGTAGTGAAGAGGCATTGTCATGCCTGTGCAGACACAAAGCGACAATGAAGGACGTTCTCATGCATCTGACACCCCTTCATTTTCTTTTCCCTTTACCTAGTGTTCACTTCGGCCATCATGTACCCAGGATTTCTGAAATGCTGGCAGGAACAGTTACACTTTCAGAAGAAGCAGCAACAGCTGTAGCTGTAACTGCAGTAGCAGCAGCCACTGATAACCCAAAATGCGGACTTGTTTTACACCCTTGCCAGTCGAGGTATGGTGGGGGAGGGGGAGGGGGAGGGGGAGGGGGAGGGGGGGGGGGGGGCAGGCACCCAATGTTCCATTTTCTGCACTGCCCTTGCAACCCGCAACACAGTTTGCCAGTTTCAGTGAGTTGAAAGAAAGATGAGAGAATTGCCTGCACTAGTTCTTGCTACACTGCCAGGTAATGTGTACTGTTGATCATGTTGACAAGGGTGCCTTACATTGTCTAGCAGTGCAGGTTTCCACAAAGTTGTCCAAAATTTGAAGCCCTCCATTGAGCCCGAGACACTTCCCTTTGATAAGTCTGTCAGGTGCTTATGCAGTATTTTGGCCATCAAACACATGTGGTGGGAGCACTACTGGAGTTTAACTAACATCACTGGCACCCTTGGTAGCCGCATGTGGCCCGGATCACCGATTTTCAGGGCCTCTCATGCAAGTGTCATTTTGAGTGTCCAAAATGTGCTACCTCTTATTCAGACTCACTAATTCAGGATGTGATTGTCGGGTTAGTTCCCGCCCCAGCTGAGACTAGGGTGATGGCCATGTCCAACCCTTCTTTAACAAACACCCAAATTACGGAATCACATGAGCTTACAATAGCAGCACATCCTTTCTTACAATTGGCAGGGGGTGCAATTGGATGTGCACAATAACCAACGCCCAGTGCCCCACACAATAACCCAAGTGGCCTCGCTTCCCAACAAGTTGCCAAGCATTGCTGACCATCCTCACTGATGCTGAGCTCGGTGGGTTTGCGCTATCCGCAGTGTCACAATTTCCACCAGCTGCGCTTTCGGGTCCTTGGTTCCATTCTCCTTCTGCTCATTGAGTGAGGCAACAGTCTTGCCCCAGTTGTCATTTGTTACGTGTTTGCCACACTGGAGGCCATGTTTGGGGTATGCAGACAGCTAGGTCATTTATCAACTGTCTGCGACAGTCAATGTGCCGTGAATCAGTCTTTGGATGCTCTGCTGTTTTCACTCAACTCTGGGACTGTCTATAATGCCCTGTGTGTGTTGCCCCAGCATATTTTGATGAGGTTGACACTGGATGAGGAGTCAGTCAAATTTTATGTAGACAAAGGAGCAATAGCTAGCCTAATTAACTTATACTGCGGACTGTCGATGGTCAAACCCTGGACTCCAGAGGGCCGAGCTGAAGCCGGGACCCACCACACCGTATTTCATCAGGAGGCCGAGGAAGTTCAATAGAGTCAAGGGGCACTGCAGAGTGATACAGCGGTATTCAGAAGTATTCCCTTATTCAGCTAGTTTACAGAACCGTAATGTCGGCGAGCCGCCCGCGTGCTGTTCCGCGAGTCCGGCTGTCTCAGCACTCCTGGACTGCCGACACTGCTACTGCGGTCATCAAGGCCGCCCGACAATGGAAGTCAGGCGCGCTCGCCCGGTCGCTGCCCACCGAGGTGTCATGTCTGGCGTCGCGTAGCTGCCCGTTATTTCGGAGACTGCAACAGTCCCTGGTCCTCACCGGCACCCTCCACCCCATTTGACCTGCTCTGTCCAACCATGGGACAAAGGTGGTTATACTGGTCACCCGTGGCCCTCGGTCACTGCTGCTCCCAGGACAGAACCGGACTCAAACCCACGCCCTCCTGGACGTTGTGCCTAAACTTGCTGCTAGTGGTGCCTGCCAGATGGCAACACCCGCCACTGTTCCTAACACTGTTTCAGCGCTGCCACACCTCCCGTAGTGTACGCCTTGCCCAGACCCTGGTACGCCAGGTGGGAAGTGAACGTGGCCCGTCCTGGACCCGCTGCAGACCGCTGTCACTGCCCTCCTTCAGGCAAGTACCCGGCTGCCGTTCCATCCAGCTCCTGTGTTGTGTCCCCGGAGGCAGAATACAGTCCAAACAAGTACACAGAAACAAAGTACAGGTTTACACAGAATATTTACAACATCGCCGCCAGACTGGCCCCTATGAGTGTAGACCAGCACAGGTCCAATCCGACTCTCGACTAACCTGGCACACACCCCCAAAGGTAAAAGTGCCTGACTATTTATACTGCTTTTCCCCTCGCTTCTGACGTAGTGTCAGAGAGAGAGACAAACTATGGCAGGGGTAAATTCCCATACATCAGTCACTTACACATCGCCACTCCTGGCTCTGGCCTACTGCCTTCCCTCGTACATCACAATAACTTAAAGCAATACTGCAGTTCCCTGCCTCACTGTTGTTTCACTCCAAACAAATCATACGTGCAATACGCCGCTGCAGCTCCATGCCATGTTTACCCTGTCTGGCCTCCTGGCTGCCGACTATTACCACACACTGCCAGTGGCCCCAGACTTCATCGCCCAACCTCGCCTTTACTGAATTTTAACAAAATTCCCCTTTCCTGTGACTAAGACTAATACTAGCACAGCACTTAGATACGTACAAGCTCTTGGGATGCCTCGAGTTGCAGTGGTCGCTCCATCACATTTTGTCTTCTACTAAACAGAACATTCCTATGTGGGTGCAATTCTCTCTGCGCATTATAAGATGCATCATGTTTACTGATACTGCTGTTTTTGCTCTTGAAATCCTCCCTTGTGCTAGGTATATTTTATTTGGCAAGTTTTATATATTTGGAAAACCAGTGTGAGCTGTATTATTGTAATTAGAGCATGTTCTCAGTATGTTGATGAGGTTGATGTGCAGTTATATTTCTGGAAGATCTGATAATCTGAAGATGACATCTAGTTACTGTCAAAACTGGTCATGAAATAAACTATTCCACATCAGGCAACCCTGGCTTCTAATGTTACGACATTATATCGCAACAACAACATGTGTACATTATATCCAAATTTTATTGTCCCTGCCCATTCCCTTCACTATCTGCAGCGACGTAAAGGCTGAGTTGCAGCATTGGCAGGCTCAGGAAGTTATTTTTCCTATTTCATCACGTCAGTGGGCCAACCCTTTGGTGGTGATTCAGAAGTCCAACAATTTTAAACAGATGATCAACATGCAATCTGTCCCAGATTCATACTCCATTCTGTGGCAAACAGAGTTGTTGGTGAAGTTATCAGGAGGGTGGGAGGATCGGGGGTAGCCAGTATTTTCCTAGACAATATTTTTCCCACATCAACTTGTGCAGTATTTACCTGCAGTTGCCACTGGTCACCAATTCTCTGACTTTCCTGGTCCTCAACACTACCTTTGGACTTTACCAGTTTGATCACTTTCTGTTGGAATCTCATATGTGCTAGGAGTCTACCAACAGTATTTGGAGCAGTTGATTCAGGACATTTCCTGTTGCATCCATTATCTTGACGGCATCTGTATCATAGGCCCTACTCAGGAAGAGCATTTATGAAACGTTCAGCCAGTTTTTCAATGCCTCCTGGAAATGGCCTCTGTTCCAAGCTGGGGAAGTACAGTTTTTTCTCCCCTAATGTGTGTTTTGTTTGGGTTGTGTGCTTAGTAAAGATGGTCTTGTCCCCACGGACAACTACATCAAGGCCATTGTCAACCCTCCGGCAACCAAGAAACTGAAGGAGTTACAGTCTCTTTTAGGAAAGATTTCATATTATGCTCATTTCATTCCCCATGCCATTCATATCTGCTAGTCTCTTAACTGACTTCAGCAGAAGTATGTTAACTTTGTCTGGTCTGCGGACTGCCAATGGGTTTTCCAAACTCTCAACAGCGTGTGTTCTGCTTCCTGACTAGCTTCCTTTATGCCAGGTATGTCTTTAACCTTGGTCTGTGACAAATCCCAGCACAGAATTTGTGTCATCCTGTCCCATCGGAATCCAGACGGCACTGAACAGCTAACTGCTTACACATCGAAGATGCTTTCTGTTACACAGCGTAATTATTCGTAGGTGGAAAAGGAGGTTCTTGCTGTTATTTTCGGGGTTAAAAAGTTCCATGTTTTCCTGTCTGGGGTGAGGTTCCTCCTCATCACTGTCCACAAGCCACTGGTTTCCTTATCTGGCCCTTGTCCCAAGGTGCTGAATAGGACTTGTATGGCAAAACTTTTGAGTAAGACTGCTGCAGAGACATGTATTTAACACACGTTTTCACATAAAGGAAAAATACGAACTCTTGTTGGAGTTGGTAGTATACATGAAATAACACATTCACACATAGCACAATATTCCATCACACCATCTGGAAAATTGTTGGCTAAAGTTTTCCTATACTCATAAGAAACTAACAGGTATAGTAGAGATCAATCGCTAACAGACTCGTAAAAAAATGTTTATGTCACTTGCTCCAAATCCGGAAAACCAACAATTTCAAATCACAAAACATATCTTTGAGAATATTTTAAAACCATACATTGCCATTACAAGTTTTGTCTGATATAGCATTCCTATGATGGACAAACTAATACTGACACTTATGCAGCAGGTTTATACATGTCGAGGGTTAACTGGCTTGCATGGTAGAAGTAATGCTGCCAAACTGCACACCTGTGTACCAGCCATGTGATGTCTATTTTTACCACCAAGTTAAAAACTTTTCTTCGAGGTTTAAAAATTGTAATCTGCTTCTGGAAACCAACAGCAATTGCACAACTGCATAGAGGCAATAATGATTCACAATGTAATTCGAGATCAGCTTTCAGCAACAATTTTTCAGGTATTGTTAATATATAGATGCTATGCACCAAAATTAACTACTGAAAAACAATTTTTTTTTTTGAATGAAAAGCTAGTCTTTTTTCACTGACTCTTCAGAAGGAATGATGTAGTTATGTGATGCCTGCAGTCATTAAATGTTCTTGGTGCCAGGACTAAATTTGCTTCAAATGTTTATACGATAATTACCATACACCTAGTTCTTCGAAGGAAACTGAGGACATTAAACAGAGTGAGGAAAGAGCCACTGTAAGATGACCGCGATTAAATTTTTAATTACTAATCCAAATTATCTGAAAAATTGATTTGTCTACTGAGTTATTTTTCCTTATTGATTTACTTACCACATTAACTGTGCTACTTGTACCAATTTCGTAACAGGGACAAGTGGGCCTGTAGTATGCATTCGGGAATCAAACAAGTTCTCTGTTCCGCATCAAGATGTCTTGGTCACTATGCCACCAGCATTTACCTCACGCACACATAAGTGGCAGTCAGTAAAGTTTCTTTCCTCGATTTCAGGAATAAATGCATTTACAGCCCACGTATATGATGATGAAAAATTAGGGGTAGCTTTCTCAAAAACGTGTGTGTGTGTGTGTGTGTGTGTGTGTGTGTGTGTGTGTGTGTGTGTGTGTGTGTGGAGGGGGGAGGGGGGGGGGGGTTGCGAATGAGCTTTACACACGCCAAATTGGTTGCCTTTGTCTGAAGCAGCATTGCATCATGCCATTTCTCCATTTCTCAGAAAGACAAACTGATCTTCCTCAATAGAAGCTTCTATTATTCTTCCGTAAGTAATTCATGTCAGTATTTTGCAACTGTAACTTATTAAACTGACAGCTCTGTAATATCAACAAGTGTTAGCATCTGCTGCTTTTCGAATAGTAATTATTACACTCTTCAGCAGTCTGTGGGTATTTTACTTGATTCATATCTTGCATATCAGGTGGAATATGATTTGTTGTGGTTTGATCTCACCAGGATCTCAATAATTCTGATAGAATGTCGTCTACCCCAGGTGCGCTGTTTTGACTTCCAGTGTTTTGTCACAATCTTCTCACTGTATCATGTCTCCTATCTTAATCTACACTCATGCTCATAAATTATGGATAATTGCAGAATGTGGTACCACACAATGTGGCACTACACAAAACTGGCATTAATAGCATAGCCACATGTACACAGGCCGCACAACGGGTTGGCGTACTCTGGATCAGGTGGTCGAGCAGCTGCTGGGGTATGGCTCCCATTCTTGCACCAGCGCCTGTCGGAGCTCCTGAAGTGTCCTAGGAGCTTGAAGACGTGCAGCGACACGTCGACCGAGAGCATCCCAGATGTGCTCGATGGTGTTTAGATCTGGAGAACAGGCAGGCCACTCCATTCTCCTGATATCTCCTGTTTCAAGGTACAAGTGCGCGTCATTTATGTTGGCGGCCGAGTTTAGGTTTGTTCTGCGCATCTGACGTCACAAAACACAGTCAGCCAATGAACAGAGAACGACGTTGCCAGATCTCAACTGCAGAGCAGAGCACGGACGAGTGTCTTCAGTTTCAGAAACGTTCAGTCATAAATAAAGTAATAGAACAAAAGCAATGTCTTGATAGCAGACTTTCTTTTATAGAAAGTTTGGAAAAAGCATTCTTTATACCAATTGCTTCATATTCTATTAATTAATTAAACCAAACAAACAATAAGACTCCTAATTCAGGTGATAGCAATCTCACGAACCACTTTTTCGCAATAAAGAACAGCGGTAATTGTTTATTTCCTATTGTAATTCGATGAAGTGTGAGTAATTCGTAGTCATACCAATAGTGTTTGTCAGTATTTTGCGTGACGTGTTAGACTCCTCATTGACCTACGTTATAGGACGAGCTGCGGTAGCGTAACGGTTAAGGCGTTGAATTAGTAAGCGAAAGGTGAAGAGTTCAAACCTCGTGCGGTTTTCAATATTTTCTTTATTTAAAAACAGTATCGAAGTGTCTTATCTTATCTCACGAATTTTATTCGTTTGAATGCAATTTTTTTGAAATTTCTAGTGCTTTGTCTCTTCTTTAACCCTTTTGCTGCTGCAGACACGTGCCCCCTGCATTCCGCGCTGTGCGCGACTTTGTCATCACTGCACTGCTTGCCTGCTTGCCTGTGCAGACACATGGTGTTCCCACTGCTTTGACACACGTATCATTCGATTTCACAAAATCTATTTGGCCCAAAAATTAGATTTTTACACATCTTCTTGACTGATACCTTCCCCCCATAAATGACTTAATTTTGTTTCGATGTTCGACCCAGTTATTGTGCAGCATTAAATGTAGTAAACCATTGCACGAAATTTTGAAGAGTTTGCAGAGGTAAAAGTCCATAGCGTATACTTTCCGTATGGTCGATTTTAGTTGCCACAATGTTGAGAATGAAATGTGGATAAGATACCTAAATTTCATATAAAATTTACTGTATAACAATATCTCATTTAATTTAAGTACCACATAGGTGCCGTATGTAGTACTGAGAAATATTCCGTCTTTCGCGACTGTAATAAAAGTTTTATTTACACCGGGCGTGTTTGGCTTTATTTTAAAGCACTTCAATCAATCAAATTTTATATGAAATTTAGGTTGGGGTTGGGTTGTTTGGGGAAGGAGACCAGACAGCAAGGTCATCGATCTCATCGGATTAGGGAAGGAAGTCGGCTGTGCCCTTTCAAAGGAACCATCCTGGCATTTGCCTGGAGCAATTTAGGGAAATCACGGAAAACCTAAATCAGGATGGCCGGACTCGGGATTGAATCGTCGCCCTCCCGAATGCGAGTCCAATGTGCTAGCCACTGCGCCACCTCGCTCGGTATGAAATTTAGGTATCTTGTCCACATTCCATTCTCAACATTGTGGCAACTAAAATCGACCATATGGAAAGTATACTCTATGGACTTTTACCTCTGCAAAATCTTCAAAATTTCGTGCAATGGTTTACTATATTTAATGCTGCATAATAACTGCGTTGAACATCGAAACAAAATTAAGTCATTTATAGGGGGAAGGTATCAGTCAAGAAAATGTGTAAAAATCTAATTTTTGGGCCAAATAGTTTTTGTGAAATCCAATGATAAGTCTGTCAAAGCAGTCGGAACACCATGTGTCAGCACAGGTGAGCAGTGCAGTGACAAAATCGCGCACAGCGCGGAATGCGGGGAGCACGTCTCTGTAGCAGCAAAAGGGTTAATGCGGCCGTGGTGGCTTTACTTCATGAACTGCGTGCTCCCCCCTAAATGTTAAGTTTGCGAACTATACTATACTATGGTGCTGCTTCTCTTGGTGCGTGCGTCGTGTGCAACTGGCAACGCAGCAATCTCCCGCGTCTGGGCGGGCATGCGCGAGCCGCCAAGATAAAAGAATTGAACTATAGTCCACGATGGCAGCTCGGTGGGACCATGCATTATTATCCATCAGGAGGAAGGTGGGACCCACTGCACCCCTGAAAAGGCGGACATACTGATGCAAAATGACGTCCCGATACACCTGTCCTGTTACAGTTCCTCTGTCAAAGACATGCAGGAGTGTACGTGCACCAATCATAATCCCACCCCCCACCATCAAACCACAACCTCCATACAGGTCCCTTTCAGGTAAATTAAGGGGCTGGTATCTGGTTCCTGGTTCACTCCAGATGAAAACCCGGAGAGAATCACTGTTCAGACTACACCTGGACTCATCCTTGAACATAACCTGGGACCACTGTTCCAATGACCGTATACTGTGTTCTTGACACCAGGCCTTATGGGCTCTCCTGTGACCAGGGGTCAGTGGAATGCTGGAATGCACCTTGCAGGTCTCTGGGCAAATAAACCATGTCTGTTCAGTCGTCTGTAGACTGTGTGTCTGGAGACAACTGTTCCAGTGGCTGCAGTAAGGTCCCGAGCAAGGCTACTAGCAGTACTCCGTGGCCGTCTGCAGGCACTGATGGTGAGATATCAGTCTCCTTGTGGTGTTGTACACTGTGGACGTCCCGTACTGTGGCACCTGGACACGTTCCCTGTCTGCTGGAATCGTTGCCATAATCTTGAGATCACACTTTCTGGCACAGGGATGGCCCATGCTATAACCTGTTGTGTTTGACCAGCCTCCAGTCGCCCTGGTATTCTACCCCTCATAACGTCATCAATATGTGTTCTTTGAGCCATTCTCAACACACAGTCACCATTTTCACGTCTGAAAACATCTGCACACTTACTCGCTGCACCGTATTCTGACATGCACCAACACACCTCTGCGTATGTGGACTGTTGCCAGCGCCACAGTGCAATGACCGCAGGTCAAATGCACCACATGGCCATACCCCAAGGTGACTTAAATGTGCAAACTGCCCACCAGAGCGTTGTTTCACCATGTATCAGCATTATCTTTAATTTATGAGCATGAGTGTACTACCTCTTCTTTTTATTCAATATTGTGCTCCACGTTCATTTCCCTAGTATAGCTCTTCTATACATTCCTTCCAACTTCCATCTTTCCCTCCTCTGATTAATACTGGCTTGTCGTTTGAGTTCTTGACACTGTTCTCCCAAGGTTTTAATATTTTCCTAAATGCAAAATCTATTTTCCCCATAGTCATGCATGCTTCTAAAGCTTTGCATTTATTCTCTATCCATTTCTGCTTTGCTATTTTGTGCTTTTTGTCAATATCATTTTTAGACTTCTGTATTCCCTTTCGCCTATTTCATTTGCTGCATTTGTATATTTTCTAGTTTATTCAGTTAAATTCAATATCTCCTGCATTATTCAGGAATTTTTACTAGTTATCTTTCTGCCTATTTGATTCTCTTCAGTCTTCAGTATTTCATCTCTCAAAACTATCCTTTCCATTTCTATTGCACTTCTTTACCATTTCAGTGACTCAATTTCTACTGCTCCCTTTGGAATTCTCAACAAACTCTGGTTCTTTAGATTTATCCATGACTCATATTTACTTTCAACCTGCAATTATTAACAAATAAATAATGGGCCAAAACCCATACATGCCCCTGGAAATGTTTTGCAGTATAAAATCTGGTTTTGGAATCTGTCTTTCCATTACATACTCTATCTGAAACCTTCTGGTGTCCCCAGGTCTCTTCTAAGTGTGCAACTTTCTTTCAAAATACTTAAATCAAGTGTTAGCAATGATGAAATTGTGCTGTGCGTCAAATTGTAACTGCTTCCCCTTTCAAGCTGCCCTAGTTTATGTTCTCATACTATTTTCCCTTCTCGTTATTTACCTACCATCAATTTCAGGTGCCCTTAAGAATTAAATTTTTGTCTCCCTTAACTATCTGAGTAATTTCTCTTATCTGATCATACATTCTCCAATCTCTTAATCATCTGTAGAGATAGTTGGCATATAAACTTTTAAAATTATGATGGGTGTTCTTACCTTCTATGATGCAATAGCCATGTTTTTCATAATAGTTTACCCACATTCCTATTTCCTTGTTCATTATTAGACCTATTCCAGCATTTAAACTATTTAATTTTGTATTTGTAACCCAGTACTCACCCTACCAGAGGTCCTGTTCTTCCTGTCAATGCACTTCGTTAATTCTCACTACTTCTCGCTACATCCAACTCCAACTTCAATTCCCATTTTAAGTACCTACCCAATTATGGCTTCTAACATTCAAAACTGTGACCTGTAGAATGCTAATTTTGTTTTTACTGATAACGCTATCCTCCTGATTAGTCACCGCCCAGAGATCCAAAGGGTGGGCTATTTCAACATTGGAATATTTTACTCAAGGGGATGACACCACCATTAAATCATACAACAGAGCTGTATGCCCTCAGGAAAGGTTGCTTTTAGCTGTTTGCAGTACCATGATAGCAAGACCATGTTGGCTAATGTAACAAGGCCAGGTCAATCTATACTGCAGATTGTTGGCCCTGCTAGTACTGGAAAGGCTGCTGCCACTCTTCAGGAACCACATATTAGTCTGGCCTCTCCGCAAATAACTTACGTTGTGCTTGCACCTAGAGTATTGTTAAGGTATGCAAAACACCTCACCTTGGCAAGCTCAATTGTTCCAGGGGAGGCGAGGGAGGGGGGGGGGAGGGAGGGGGGAGGGAGGTAGATACATCACAGATTTTGTTTTCACATTTCATTTTTCTATTCCTGCCTCATTTATTAGCAATAAGTTTGAACACTGACTATGACCAGAATTTCTTGGGGATCTGAGATAGGTCCTGTGATGTTATTTTGCTAGTGTCATTCTTTAAGACTTCACGTAATGTCTGCAGTTATGAACTTCCAGAAAAAAGCGATGTCCCCTCCAGTCCATTTTGTAACTCTAGTGCACAAGCACAACCAAAAATGGACGTATTTACGCACTTTGAGGGAGAACTAAATTCATATGTGTAGCTGTTTTGAGAAGTGCATGAAAATTAGCACATTATATATGTCATGTTTTAACTATTCACAGAAAATAAAGGCTGCAAGATACCAAGTTTGCTAGAGAGCAATTACACTTTCCAGCAGGTTTTAGACAGCCACATGGGGCAAAAAGAAAGCAGGTGATATTGCTTTTTATAAAAGAGTCATCCAGAAAGTAACACCAGTCTAATGAATGCACATTTGAAGATTTATTTACTATGTATAATACCCTGTTCCACATACCCTGAAAACAGAGTGCATTAACAGAAACTTCCAGTGTCTAAGTCTGATGATACGTATGTGATGTCCAGGCATGTACTTCGGTACCCACAGAGTTGTATCAAGATCAACTAACACCAATGCCTTAACACATTTGTATACAATTATGAGAATTGTTAATCTGGATATTAAATTTTCTGTAAAGTTATTTATTGTGCAGAGAGAAGCTGGAAGTGCTGTTGCTCCCTACAAATCTTTCTCATGTGCATGACTTTGAGAGGGTAGTAGAGAATATTTATGTCACAGTAAACGAGAGTGGGGAAGATGGGCGTAAGAACTACAAATATGATATGAGCGGTGCTTCTTGCCAACAGCTAGTCAAAATAACTTGTTTTTGTTAGATTCCTGGTCTGCTTATAAAAATCTTACTCCTTTAGAGCAAACTATTCCCCCTGAGAAGTACACGACATTGCAATTCATACCACCTGGAACCACTGGACAAATTCAGCCTCTGAACGTTTATTTTTCCCATACCTATAAAACATACTATCACACTATCTGCAGCTACACTCTTACGGATGGATACCTAACAGAATGTCCTGTACGGTTCATAACTCTCAAGTAGTTCAGCCTTGATCTTGATGGTGTGAACCTTTTTGATCACTGTAGCATGACATTTTTCATTTGGTTTTCATGGTTGTTAAATGTCAACAATGTCCAGTGTACTACATACGTCCCATAAAGGTTGATCTCTGCACCTCCCAGACACTCATTTTCTCTCACCCTCCCGTTGCACATGGTGAGTCATTAGCAGCTAATATTTTTCCTGTCATAATTTTTAACAGAACACTTTCAAATGAGCCTTACTAATTGTGCCCTCATACTCAAGGAGTTACTTGTGAGTAGGACATAGTTACATTACCATCAAAAATCTCCTTCAAAGTGAGGTTAAAATAATTGACTGGAATCATTATGTGATAGAAGATCACACTCAGCTGATTAACTCTCTCAGTAAAGTATGTTCATTAGGTCTTTGAATTGACAGCTTCACAGAGTCTGACTCGTAGAACAACTAACTGAATAAATCAACTTTATTCTGCTGGTTATCCAACTGCTGGTAGACCAACAAATTTAGCAGACATTCTTCAAATAGTTCTTTCATATTAAACAGTGTTAATTCAGAAGACCTGCAGAGTTCAGTCACTTCATGAAGCTGTCTACGACAATCCTTCAGTTACAGTAATGTGCACTCTAGATACACTCGTATATTTGAGAGGAAAGTTTAGACCAAATATTCTTAAAAAACAGCAATCCTCAGTAGAAGGTTAGGCACATTTTCGAAAGGAGAAATGCAGAAATGCAAGATATAAAAGGCACTGCAAATAATCCAAGACACATTTTTATTTTATGAAATAGACCCACCCACCTGCAGCAAGTTTATTCTGTCTGTGACAATCTTCTTGACTTCATCTTCTGAACATTTTTGTATTTTAATGTAGAGGTGAGTCATCTGCCTCAAGTCATTTATCTCGATAATTTTAAGCAAAGTTTCTCTTTTCTCATACATAATGTTCTCTTCAATACGCAGAACATACCTGGAAGAACAGTGTTATGATTTAATCTCTCTGTTCTAGTCATTTAGAGCTCCAAAAACAGTACATATTAACAGTAACACCTGAAGTAAACATAAAACGACAACAACAACATGCACTTTCTAAAACTAGGTAAATTGAGTGATCCTTGAATTTTGAGCACTTTGTGAATCCTTAGCGGAACCCGTGACTGGTACCTAGTATTACCATCCCATTATAGACTCTGCACACAGCAAAAAGTCATCAGTCAACATGTAGTGAGACTCAGCATGATGAGGAAAAAGGAGTGCTAGTTCTGCAAGGTTCGCAGGAGAGCTTCTGTAAAGTTTGGAAGGTAGGAGACGAGGTACTGGCAGAAGTAAAGCTGTGAGTACCGGGCGTGAGTCGTGCTTCGGTAGCTCAGTTGGTAGAGCACTTGCCCGCGAAAGGCAAAGGTCCCGAGTTCGAGTCTCGGTCGGGCACACAGTTTTAATCTGCCAGGAAGTTTCATATCAGCGCACACTCCGCTGCAGAGTGAAAATCTCATTCTGGAAACATCCCCCAGGCTGTGGCTAAGCCATGTCTCCGCAATATCCTTTCTTTCAGGAGTGCTAGTTCTGCAAGGTTCGCAGGAGAGCTTCTGTAAAGTTTGGAAGGTAGGAGACGAGGTACTGGCAGAAGTAAAGCTGTGAGTACCGGGCGTGAGTCGTGCTTCGGTAGCTCAGTTGGTAGAGCACTTGCCCGCGAAAGGCAAAGGTCCCGAGTTCGAGTCTCGGTCGGGCACACAGTTTTAATCTGCCAGGAAGTTTCATATCAGCGCACACTCCGCTGCAGAGTGAAAATCTCATTCTGGAAACATCCCCCAGGCTGTGGCTAAGCCATGTCTCCGCAATATCCTTTCTTTCAGGAGTGCTAGTTCTGCAAGGTTCGCAGGAGAGCTTCTGTAAAGTTTGGAAGGTAGGAGACGAGGTACTGGCAGAAGTAAAGCTGTGAGTACCGGGCGTGAGTCGTGCTTCGGTAGCTCAGTTGGTAGAGCACTTGCCCGCGAAAGGCAAAGGTCCCGAGTTCGAGTCTCGGTCGGGCACACAGTTTTAATCTGCCAGGAAGTTTCACCAGAGCTTCTGTTACAAAAACCAAATGAAACCCTCACAGATGCTTTCAACTGAGCTGTATAAAATAAATTAACATTTAACACAAGGAAGAAAAACAGTATGCACTTCAACATAATGAGGGAACACAACTCTGACACAATGAGCATATACAATAAATCTATATATTGTAACAAATACAAAATTTTTAGGTATGAATTTGATTGTCATTAACATAGTTATACATAACATTGGAACAAGTGCCCTTTTGGACATTTCAAATTTTTTAATAAATTTCCCTAAGACATGAAAAAGTTACTAAAATAATGGGTGTCCATAAACTGTCTTTACTACTTAAGACTTCAGTAACTTTAAAGCTATACTAGATATTAACAAATGGTTTTTCAGCACTGATAAGATAACTCAATTTTTTTTTTTTTTTTTTTTATTTTTTTTTTTTTTTTTACCTTCCAGGTAACCCAGTTTTGACACAAAATTGAACTTGAAAACCAGATAAAATGTGGACACCACAAGAGATAGATCAGTGTGGGGCCTGCTCATACAAACAACATCCGTTGCCCAAATGCAATGAAACTTTCGAACACAGTATGGAAGGCAACCACTGTCTTGACCAACTATTTGGGCTTGGCATATGTCATTTATGAAAAAATGATAGTGTTCTCCATAAAAAGGGGGGGGCAAGTCACCCATCTGTTTCAGACACCATTGTGGAAAAGGTGCTGCAGGCATTTGCAAGAAGTCCAACAAAACCTGTGCATATGACCGCCAGAGGGTTGGAAATGAGATGCTCAACAGTGTACAATGTCTTCCCTAAGAGGTTATGGCACACACTGATGTGTATGAATGAGGAAACAAAACTTTATGAGTTATCTTATCACATGTTAAACATTTTTAATATCTAGTATAGTTTTAAAGATCTTGAAGTCTGAAGTTCTAAAGATAATTTATGGACACACTGTACGTCCATTTAAAAAGGCAGCTAAAATGTTCTTCATAAATATTGCGTACTACACAAACATTACTTCAAGGAATCAGTGTGGTAGTTAATAATGAAAGGGAAGAACAACAACACTATGTCACATGACCACAATGTAATGCTTTTACATGAAAACAAAGTGCTAAGAGCTACAATGCACAACACTAATGTCTTGTCATTCTCTTGAGCTCAACATCTCACTCGTCATGGGGAACACTGACTCAGTTTTTCAGGCAGACAGATGGGAGGACACAAGGACATGCACAGGGACACTGTTGCTTATCTGCAGACCTGAAGGCAGTTTTCCGAACAGACACGAGGGAGTCCAAGAAGCATAGCAACATGTCTGTAGTCCACGAGTCTTCAGCAGCTGTCATTGGGTGCAGCGATGAAACACAAAACGCTTTCACATTATAAATTCCACAGACCAACGATGGAAAAACTTTTTTGCTGATTCTTATGTTTTTTAGGGTGGGAAATCCAAATATGATACTTAAAAAACTGTATCACCCACCATTTCTTCACATTTTACAGTTACATTTATTAAATTAAGCAATTTTTTAAAGAATTTAACAGCTTTTATATACTTAAAATATAAAAAGGAGGTGTAACTAATGTAGATGGCGTTGGTAGCACTGCTGAAAAACATTTGCTGGCAAACAAAGGTCAATTCTATTTTTGTTTTAATAGATGGTGTTTTGTTTACTGTCAACATAACCTCACTTTCCCATTTCCAGTACCTGTGCTCAGTACAAGGTCTAATCGTGGTTGTAAAATCTCTGCTGACAGTTTTTGTTATATTTGTGGTGAATTTGTGATTAAAAAACACCAAAGAAACATTACAGACTTTGTGAAAAAGGTTTATCTATCATACTTTGGATTTAAACTTGGTGATCAAGATAAATCTCAGGTGCCGCATAAGGTATGTTATGTGTGTGTTGGAGATCTGAGAAAATGGTCCAAAAAGGAGAAAAAAGCCTTTAGATTTGCTGTTCCTATGATATGGAGGGAGCCAAGAAATCATTCTGATTATTCCTACTTTTGCAGTCTTCATATTACTGGTCATAATTTGAAAAACAAGAAGGTAATAAGCGACCCTAACCTTCCATTCGCCATCCAACCAGTACGGCATGGTGTAGATTTGCCGGTTCCTGAACCACCAGATGATACAAATTCTATTCCAATAGAAGTATTTTCTGATGTACAATGTGATTTAGATGAACCAGATGATGACGAATTCCATTGTAATACAGAAAGTCTAGAGCCCAATTTGTTTACTCTTACCGAGCTTAATGATTTAGTTAAGGATCTGGGCTTAACGAAAGAAAAAGCTGAATTGCTTGGCTCTAGGTTAAAAGAAAAGAACTTTCTGGCAGTTGGAACCAGCATATACATGTATAGAAAGAGAGAGCAGCAATTTTTCAAGTTTTTTCAACAAAAAGGTGATTTAGTGTAATGCTCAGACATTCCCAATCTGATGAATAAGTTTGGTATTGAATACAAAAAGGAAGACTGGAGGCTGTTTATTGATTCATCCAAAACTAGTTTAAAGGCTGTTTTACTAAACAACGGTAACATGTATGCATCTATACCTGTTGGGCATTCTGTATATATGACGGAAAGCTATGAAAACTTAGAAATAGTGCTAAATAAAATAGGATATTCAGCTCACGGTTGGATGATATGTCGTGATCTAAGAGTAACACACATGCTCCTTGGTCAGCA
Organism: Schistocerca piceifrons; assembly: GCF_021461385.2. Classification (NCBI taxonomy): domain Eukaryota; kingdom Metazoa; phylum Arthropoda; class Insecta; order Orthoptera; family Acrididae; genus Schistocerca; species Schistocerca piceifrons. Next base: position 339,454,135 of record NC_060149.1, read on the forward strand.
AGGTGGCTTTACCAAATTTCCATGTTTCTTGTGTGAATGGGACAGCACGGCTAGGGATCAACACTGGTGCACAAAGAACTGGCCTGTGAGGGAGTCTTTAAAACCTGGTGAGAAGAACATTCTAGGCAAAAACCTTGCACATCCAAAACATGTACTCCTAGCACCCCTACATACAAAGTTAGGCCTAATGAAACAGTTCGTAAAGGCTTTGCCTAAAGATGGACCATGTTTTAAGTAAGTATCTCTGTCAAAAGTTTCCACGCCTTTCAGAAGCTAAACTAAAAGAAGGCGTCTTTGTCGGACCTGACTTTAGAAAATTGATGTTTGATGTTAACGTTGAATCGACAATGACCTTAAATGAGAAAGAAGCATGGGTATCATTCAAGCAAGTTGTTACAAAGTTCTTAGGACATGAAAAAGACCCAGAATATGTTTCAATTACAGCTACACTGTTAAAGAAGTTTAAAACTTTAGGATGTTTAATGAGCCAGACAGTTCACTTTTTGAACAGTCACCTTTATTACTTCCTGGACACTATGGGAGATGTTAGTGAGAAGCAAGGAGAGCATTTTCACCAGGACATTAAAGTGATGGAAAAATGCTACCAAGGCCGCTGGAACACCAACATGATGCGGGACTACTGTTAGTCACTTCACCGAAAAGTTTAGCACGCGACTCATAGTAGAAAAAGCTACACAAGAAGCCTCAAAGAAAAAAGAGAAAGAAAATACAAATCAATTACAGCTGACAAGCGAAACCTATATTAACACACATCATTGCTTTAAGTAGCTTACTGTAAATACAAACCATACTTATGTTGCAACAAAGCTTTTCATTAATTTCCCTGTTCACCGTATAGCATAGGATTTTTATACTGTATAATAAAAAGCATATTGCTAAAAAAACTATGGGCGATACAAAAGAAACTAAGGCTACATTTGGATTCAGCTCATAAAAATATTTAAAAGATCAACTATCAAAGTAAAAAAAGTTATTCAATAAAAATTTTTCATTGGCTTGTGTTATATGGAGCAACTTGTGTGTAAGCCAAAGACAATTATCTAACAGGAACCAACTAAATGAGGCAATGCAGTTAAGACACTGACGTGATATTCAGGAGGATGGAATTTGCTCTGTCTGGCCATCCAACTTTTTTCAGTGGTTTTACCACTTCATTTCAGGCAAATGCCGCAATGGTTTCTTCATCAAGGCCTCGGGTGACCACTTTTCCTATCCTCATAGATGAATACTTACACATTTTCTGTGAAAGTGTATTTGAGCTACCCTATATCATTGTGAGATGATCTTTGGATGGATTAATTAATTAATTGTGTCACTTTTTGCATCAAAAATCTACTGCAACAGACACTCACTCACGTACATTTCAAGTAGGTTTCTCAATAAAAATAGCTTACCTGGCACAAAGTGTGCCAAATGAATAGATGACAGCCAAAGAAGCATCTGCTGGTCTGATAAGTCTTAAATAAAACTCCATTTCCTGCAACTGCATGCCTGTTTTGTGTGTATTGTATCATACATGTTGCAATAGAGTGTTTTGCAACCCCCCCAGTGCCAATTCTCTTCAGTGGTAATGTGGCCACTGCATCACAGTCTCTCTCTCTCTCTCTCTCTCTCTCTCACTCACTCACTCACTCACTCACCATATAACATGCAGTTTGGTTGGCTATACCTGGATGAAGGAAGATAGTTGATAGTTGGTATGAAGTAAGTCATAATAATTTACAGATCTCAAAAGCTGAGGAAAGAATCTAGTTTCGTGACCCACCTATAGCAATAATTCCTAAATCCTATCATTAACATCATGACGTCTATGTAAATTATCACTTGAAAGTCCAGGTTGAAATATCAACAATTTTGAAAAGGATGGACTGCTACTCACTGTAAAGATGACACACTGAGGGTGGCTTTTTTTTTTTTAGGGTGCAAAAACAACTGGGGTCATATGCACTTAAGTCGAAATTATAGAACACAAAGACAGAGAGGAGTCAAAAAAGACTATATGTCTGTCCCAATTGACAGAACAGACAGCAAAAAACAGGGACGTGGAGAAAGGGATAAGAAAGACACCATACAGAAAGGGAGGTCCAAGACTAAAAATTAAATGGCTTTCACCATATTGCTTTGGCAAATGAAAAGTAAAATGGGGTTGACAGTCCGCACACCATTTGCTAAAACGGTCGATAACTCAAATGGCACACCCAAGTGGGACTGTAAATGGTTAAAAAATGGGCATTCCATCAGGAAGTGGTGGACAGTTAAAACTTGGGCATAATGTGTACAGAGAGGTGTGGTAGTGTCACTTAGCACATGACGATGGCTAAAAAGGCAGTGCCCAACACGCAACCTAGTTAAAATTACCACCTCCTAGCAAGAGGGCCGAGAGCAGATCGTCCAAGCTGCAGGGAGAGGCTTAATAAGCTGGAGCTTATTCCCGTCAAGGGAGGACCAGTGGTGATGCCAAAGGGACTCCACCTCCTGACAGATGGCAACACAGAGATCATCGGAGAGAATATAAGAACGAGTGGGCTGAGGTATGAGAACTGCAACCCTGGCAGCAGCATCAGCAGCATTGTTTCCTGATAGACCAACATAACCGAGGGCCCACATAAACAACACAGTGGCTCCACAAAGAGTGAGCAAGTGACAGTTTTCCTGGACCCGTTGCACTAAGATATGGGCAGTGTACAGTGCACGTAGACTTTGAAGAGTGCTAAGAGAGTCTGAACAGAGGACACAATTGAAAAGCCTGTGTCGTCGGACGTACTCCGTGGCCTGATACAGGGCGAAGAACTCGGCTGTAAATACTGATCAGTGTGCCTGAAGTCGATATCGAAAGACATGGGCACCAATGATGAAGGCACACCCAACACCATGGGCAGCCCGAGAGCCATCAGTATACACAAAGATACTATTGGGTAGTTCCATGCAAAGGTTGTCAAACTGAAGACAATAGACTGAGGCTGGAGTAGTGAATGTAGGCCAAGGTTAACATGGCCGCTTCACAAAGCCGGGGTGTTCTCCAGCCGAAATATCAGCAGTCGCTGAAATTGTTACCTGGCTGAATTCTCGGAAGTTATTTGAAACATTGAGGACATGTAGGACACTGAGGGACCACATACAGTGGGGAGGACCACGAGAGTTTCCTATCGAGCATGAACCCCAAGAATTTCATAGTTTCAACATACGGAAGGACAACAGGCCCAAGATGTAAAGATGGTGGGAGAAACCATTTGTGCCACCAGAAATTCATACAGACAGTTTTGTCAGTGGAAAAACGAAAGCCTCTGTCGATTCTCCAGGAGTGAAGAAGATCAATACATCGCTGAAGACGCCACTCAATGAGACAGGTCTGTGTAGAACTGAAATAGATGACCAAATCATCAACAAAAAGGGAGCTGTAGATGCCCAGCAGGAGACAGGCTATTATAACATTAATGGCAATAGCAAAGAGGATGACGCTCAGGATGGAACCCTGAAGCACACCGTTTCCCTGGATAAAGGTGTCTGGAAAGGCAGAACCCACACGCACCTTGAAAACTTGGTCTTTTAAAAAATTCCTGAAAGAAACAGGGCAGGCAGCCACAGAGGCCCCACATGTAAAGAGTATGCAGGATAGCAGTTCTCCAACAGGTGTCTTACACCTTCTCCAAATCTAAAAACACGGTCACAGTCTGGGATTTCCGCAGCAAACCATTCATGACATGGGTGGACAAAGTAAGGAGATGGTCAACTGCAGAAAGCGACACTCAAAATCCACACTGTATAGTCATTAGTAAATCACGAGACTCAAACCACCACACCAGCCAGGCCTGACTCATATGTTTCATAACCTTGCAAATGCACCTGGTGAGAGAGATGGGGCAGTAGCTAGAAGGGATGTTTCTGTTCTTACTGGGCTTAGGTATAGGTATGACGGTGGCTTCACGTCGACATCCGGGAAATGTGCCCTTTGCCCACATGCGGCTGTACGTGTTAAGCAGAAAGTGCTGGCCCACAAGAGAAAGATGCTGCAACATCTGAATGTGCTCAGTGTCTGGCCTTGGAGCAGAGGATCGGGATGAACTGAGAGCATGATCTAGCTCCCTCATAGTAACGGTGGCATTGTAGCACTCACGATTCTGAGAAGAGAAGGGTAGAGTCCAAGCCTCCTCTGCTCGTCTCCAATGGAGAATGGCAGGGTGATAGTGGGAAGAGCTCGAAATTTCTGCAAAATGGCGGCCCATGGTGTAGGAGATAGCAATAGGGTACACAATAACCTGGTGTGCTACTGTCGGGCCAGAAATTGGGGAATCGATCTTGGTCCCAGAGAGCTGTCGGAGGTTGGCCCACACGAGAGAAGCGGGAGTGGAACGGTTAAAGCAACTAGTGATTGAAATCCAGTTAGCTTTTTTACTATCCTCAAGAACGCGACAACACTTTGCATGCATCTGTTTATAATGAATGCAGTTTGCCATCATAGGACGCCAGCTAAAAACGCAGAGAGCATGTCTCCGTGCACAAATTTCACCACAGCATGCCTCAGTCCACCAAGGGACTGGGACACGGCATGGTAAAGAGGAAGTGTGCGGAATGGAATGTTCTGCAACATTAAGGATAACATTTGTGAGATATCCCACCTGGTCATCGCAACTGGGGAAATCTTGTCTTCGAAGGTCGCCAGGGAGGAGTAAAGCTGTCAGTCAGCCTTAGTAAGCTGCCACTTAGGTTTGCACCCAGGTGGGGTAGGAGTCAGCAAACGGATAGCACATGGGAAATGGTCGCTCAAATAAGTGTCAGAAAGAACAGACCACTCACAACGATGGACAAGCTGGGCAGTGCAGAAGGATACGTCCAAATGGGAATAGGTGTGCAAGGAGTCTGAAGGTGGGTGCTCTGGTGTTAAGGCAGAAGAAGTTGAGTTAGTAAAGAAGATCAGCCAAGAGGGCATCCCTCTGACAGGTCTTGCGAGAACCTCAAAGGGGATGATGCGCATTAAAGTCACCAAGTAGCGAAAATGGGGGAGGTAGCTGTCCAATAAGCTGAAAGAAGTCTGCCCTAGTGACATTGAATGACGGAGGGATATAAATAGTACAGAGAGAAAAGGTCAGATGGGGAAGGATAAGGTGAACTGCAACAGCTTGAAGATGGGTTGACTACGAGCAGCACGACACCCCTATGAGATGGAATGCCGACCTCAGGGGGAAGGTCAAAACAAACTGGGAAGAAATGTGAAACCTCAAAGCGAATGTGAGGATGCAATTTCATTTCCTGAAGACACAGTACAAGGTGACACCGCGATACTAAAAGCAACTGTAAATCTTCGATGTGGGAATGAAGGTCGCAAATGTTCCATTGGAGGAGAGTCATGATGAGAAAGAGATGAAGGGGGTTTCACATCGATGGCTGCCAAGTGACAGCCTGTGAAGAGTCGCTGCTACAGGGCACAGAAGCAGGAGGATCCTGCTCCATGGGGTCCACAGAAGCATCAGCTTGCATGTGCTGGTGATCTGTGGAGTTCAACACTGAAAAATGGTTGGTGGTGCGCACTGGCGACACGGAGGTCGACCGGACTAAGGTATCACGTGTTAACACCGTCGAAGAGGGTCTTTGAGTCGGCAAAAGAGAAGACCATTTGCCTTTACTGGACTTCTTCGAGCCTTTCCAGTTAGCAGAGGAAGACTCGGGTGTTGTTTGGCAGGAGGGTCGTAGGAAGTCTTCACGGGAGTACTACTCCTGTCTTTTCCAGCCTATTGGTTGTGTAGCCAGTGGTTCCACCTCTTGAGGCGAGGCTTGTTGCATAGCTGGATGAGGGGATGGATAGTGATGCTACCTTGACCTCAGAGCTGAATTTGAAGTTGCATGTCTACGTGCCCACGTCCTTCATGGAGCAAGGGGTAACAGAACAGAACTATAGGTTCCAGATGGGAGAATGCAGGGTTTGTGACTAGCCAATAACTTCTGAGTGACTGGGTAAGGCACTTTTTCCTTTACTTGGATCTCTTGGACAGCCTGCTTATCAAGATACACGGGACAATCCCGAGAGGAGGCAGCATGGCCAACATTGCAGTTGATACAGAGGGGTGAAGGAGGCAATCGCCCTCGTGCGCATCCCAACCCCAAGTTACACATTTGGCTGGGTGTTGACAAGGCATTCTAGTGTGATGATGACTGCACAGTCATCAGCACCTGTACAAGGTCCCAACAGTTACACAGTAAAATTTTGTTTCACAGTCAAATCTAGCCACTGTCACAAACGATGATGGGCAGAGAAAAATCACCAACCTGGCCAGGAATCGAACCTGGGACCCCGTGATCCAGAGGCAGCAACGCTAGCCACTAGACCACGAGCTGTGGACACATTCTAGTGTGGTTGAAACAATAGCACTGGTAGCAGCACATTGGGCTCGGAATGTATGGTCTGACTGTGATAATTACATAGCCTGCTTTGATCTTGGACGGAAGCACCACTCTATCGAAGGTGAGTAAAAGAGTGCTGGTGGACACTAAGGAGGAATCTACCTTTTTCCACCACCCGATGGATGCCAACGACACTGATCAGAGAGATAAGATTGGATTTCAGCCTCGGTTAGACTGTCGAGAAGCCTAGCGTAAATAACACCACGGGAAGAATTCAGAGTTTTTTGGGCCTCGACACAAACAGAGTAGCTGCGGATGAATGAGGCGGCAAGCAGTTGATGTGCTTGAGAATCAGAAGTAGTCTCCAAAAGAAAAGTAGCATTCTGTAAACGAGAGGAGGATTTCACAGGGCCAGCATTTTATCAACTCCTTTCTGAATAACAAACGGATTTACTGTGGCGAAGGATGGACTGTCTCTTCAGTACATGAGACCAAGAGGAACTGTGGTGCAGCGGGAAGGGTCTTTGAATCGTTAGCCTCATTATGTTTACGTTCCATAGACGTTAATTGGGAAGATGATTGGCTCATCGCGAGAAAATCCCCCACAACTACAAGCGTCTCTGATGGCACACTCCTTCCATCTGGGGGCGCCCATTCACAAGGGGGCACACCCGCCTGAAGTGATTGTTCACACCTCATGTCACACCTCCCAAACACCTGACAGAGGGACCAGTCGGCAATTTGGGAAGGGTTGCAGCTCAAGCAATCACCCCTCCCTGGGCCTGGCCTGTATCAGGGGGTACATGTGAACCCTACCTGTTGACCCGGAGCTGGGAATTACATGTTACCCAGTCACCTGTTGCGCATCAGACGCATAGGCCGGCCTTCAGGAGTACACAGGGAGGAAGAAGAAAAAGAGGCACCTCAAATGCCGAAGCAGAGGAACAAGAGGAGAAGGGAAACAAAGAAAGGAAAAGGGAGTGAAAAACAGTGGTGAGACTGTTCTTACATCATCAGACTATGCACAACATTCCCAATAACACCCCAGATATGTTCCCTAAGGGATGGGAAAAAGAACAGCAAGAGGACAGACATGCAGCATGGAAAGGAAAAGAAGCTGCAAAGGCTGAGGCTCTGTGGTAGCCAAGCATGAACCTGCAAAGAGTGGCGAGGCCCCTGGGGGGACACGCTGAGTTGCAGACAGGCACAATGAAAAGATTGTTACATATTACGCTTTCACATAAAGACTTCTTCAGAAAAGAAGGGAACACACACACACACACACACACACACACACACACACACTTTCACATATGCAGGCACACCTCACGCACACATGATCAATATCTCCAGTCACTCCAGCCAGCTGCAGTGGCCAGAGAGAGCAGTCATGAGTGCATGAGATGTGCCTGCTTGTGTGAAAGAGTGGTGTGTGTGTGTGTGTGTGTGTGTGTGTGTGTGTGTGTGTGTGTGTGTTTTCATTTCTTTTCTAACAAGTTTAGTGTATAACAGTCTTTTTGTTGTGCCTGTCTGCAACTCAATGTATCATCTTTATGGTGAGTTGCAGTCCACCCTTTTCATAAATGTAATTAATCGGTAACTTACCTGAGTGAACTTCCTTGGTCTGAGTGTAAACACTGTCTCAACAAATTCAAAAATACTTCAATAAACTTAGTAAAATCAACAAAGAGACAATGTTCAGTTTTGATATTTTCATAGTCAGCTGCAGTCATTATGCCCTTGTACACAAAGAAAGGATTGCTTATTCCCACAATTTTCACAGCAATTACCTAAAATGAAAATACATAAAACATTTAATTAATTAAAGGTTTTCAGCACAAACGCTTAAATTATTTTGTTAAGTTCATCATCTGTATTCAGTCTGATATTTAAAAAAAAATGTTATTTTTGTGGTTACCTGTAATGCAACAGGTTCAAAAGTATGACATTCAGTTGGTTTCGGTTTTATCTGAGCACAAGGAAACAGAAGATTGCTTTATGCTGACACATACCAGGAAGTGAGCTATTAATTAACTGAGTCAATGCAACACAGGGTGATTCTAAGGGGACCAAACTAGAGCTGCTTCTGTTGTTGAACATTAATGACTTGTCTTTAACTGTTGCGGATTGTTTTGTAGGGATAATACAAGCATAATAACTAAATAATAAAGAAAATACTGTCTTTTTGACAGAAGCAACTATTACTTTGTAGATAACAGGCCAACCCTTACCTGCAATAAAACACCATACATCTAGTTTCATTCACAATTCTGATAACACTGAAAGCCAGCTTTCTTACGAGATAAATGAGCCAGAAAACAATGAATTTCTAGGACTCATGATATATGGGAAGTCCTCATATGAAGAAAATACTTAGAGCCTCTTGCAGAAGCTGAATGTAGTCATCTTTATTATTACAATATTGTCTAGGCAGCATTATATACACACACTTTTTTATTTCACACTTTTTTATTTCACACTCTTTCATTCAATGAAGTTCTATGGGATATTATCATGGTGCAATTTATTTCAGTCTGAACAAAATTTTACCAAAGGTGAGCGGTTCATTACTGGTGCTAGGAACTTTTGTTCAGTGTTTCCACAGCAGTTCAAAAACCACATTCCATGCATTGCTCATTTGGTATCTTGCTTCCTGATTAATTAGGTTTTCCGTCATCTTGATTTCAATTGCTTCATTGATGACAATTCCAGACTCTGGCCCAAAACTGGATAACTAACAATGATACCTTCCATCTAAAGCACGTAACAATAAATATGGCAAGAAAAGCAATAATGAGAATCTCTTCTGATGTGATAGACAATGACAGTATCAGTATAACCATGATTAAGAATGTTGTCGATATCTTTGTACCTGTCTCAACTGACATATTTAATTTTTCCCTTGTGAACGGAATATACCATACTGTATGGAAAAGAAGCATAATTCAACCCATCCCTAAGATCGAAAACCCGCAATTGCCTAGTGATTACTGACCAGTTAGCATACTGCCTTCTGTTTCCAAGCACTTGAATATACTGTTCATGATCAAATCACTGAACAGCTGCATGAATTCAGTCTATATAACAAATTTCAGTCCCGTTTCCGTAAACACCACAGCACAAACACTGCTCTAATTAAAGTAACTGATGACCTGAAATATGCCATTGACGGCCGAAAGGCAACAATATTGACACTACTAGACTTCAGCAAAGCTTTTGACACTTAACTTTGACATATTGCTCAGAAAAATGCAACAGCTTAATATCTCAGGTAGTGCAATGAGATGGTTTGAAAGCTACTTAAAAGACAGACAGCAATGTGTTGTATGCGTAAATGAAAAATCTTCCTGGAAACACGTCTCCTCGGGAGTGCCACAAGGATCAGTCTTAGGATCACCTCTGTTTTCTTTACATGTCAATGGCATTTCGCCGGTTCTGTCCTCCTGTAAATATCATTTCTATACTGATGACCTCCAGCTCTACCAAAGCATCAGACCTGAAGATATAAATACTGCAATTGCTCAAAGGAATGATAATCTGTCTTCAGTAGTGACATGAGCAAAAAACCTGGGGCTTAAACTAAATGCAAAAAAGACACAAATAATCTTAATAGCCCATCAGAAATTAATTAGTTCAGATTTCCGTGACCGGCTGCCCCCTATTCTGCTCGAGGGTATTCCAATAACATACCAGAAAACAGTTAAGAACTTGGGTGTAACTTTGGATGAACATCTCAACTGGGTGGGGAATACAGTCGCAGTGTGCTGGAAGACATCCGCTTTTCTCTATGCTCTCAAAAAGTTTCGGAACGTATTTCCACAGGACGTGAAACATCAACTCGTGCAAGCACTCATTCTACCGAACCTCCACTATTGTGATGTAATTCAACAAGGCATGAGTAGTACAAACAAAAGACGGCTAGAAGTAACCATGAATGCCTGTGTGCATTACACCTGCAACATTCGCTAATATGATCATGTTAGTGCTTCATACTCCCAGCTAGGGTGGCTGCGGCTGGACAAATTGTGCGACTACCACACTATGTCTACTTCACCGACTCCATCATGCAAGCACCCCAGTACCTTGCTTCAGAAATTAAACACCTTTCATGCCATCATAACAGAAACACGAGGTCACTCTTATTTGGTATCCTAACTGTGCCCACTCACAAAACAAAAACTTTTGCAAACTCTTCCTCAGTTGCCGCTGTCCACCTCTAGAACAAACTGCCCCTTACCCTGCTGCTTTTAAGAAGAAGTTGATGCATTTCCTACTATCATCCTCATAATGTTTTCCACAAAATTAATGTACAAGGCCAATCCTCCCCTCTGTCAAATAGCAAAGCTAATGTCTCCTATCTTGCTCCTTTCTCTTCTTCTTCCTCCTCATCTATCTCTATTATCCATGCAATCTTCTTTTCCTGTATATTTCCTTAATTATGTTTTATCATGTCTCTATTCTTCTCCTCCCTTCATCATCAGCCTCCCTCATACTCCCTGCTACTAGCACTCCTATCTAAAATCTGTCTCTTTCAAAATGTCTAATTATAACAGCACTTATCATCTATGAAAATGAAACTGTATATGTATGTATTTTTCCAAGTGTGCCTTTGTAATTGTTTATTTCACTTTTTGTACTAGATGTAGTTTAACATGCCTTCTAAAACATATGAAAGTAAAATAAGTAGAATGCCTGGTAAGATGTAAGAGAGAGGGCCTGATGGCCCTCATCTTGCCAGGTTAAATAAATCAATAAAAATAAATAAATAAAACAAATTCAATGGTAGTGGGCAACTGCTATTTACCTTCCCACAGGCCCCCTTCACTGCCATGAAGTGCCATGGTAGACCAAAGACATGGCACAGCAACTATTCAGGATCGATGAAGGGCTCTGCAACATCTCAAGTGACACCCTTCACTAACCACCCTCCTCACTTTTAAGTGGTTTTGTGCTAATGAACGTTACCTAATCAAATGCAAAGAAAGACAGTTGGAACACTATGCCTCCTTCTTGGGAATGTATACTTCTTCATCCCAGGTATGGGCCAATATTCTTCCTGGCCTCCAAAGATCGATAACCATTCCAAGTCTGCTTCTCCATGATGGTGTTTCTATGGATGTGGTAGTCGCTGCCAAACACCTTGCAACCTACTTTGACACTTTGGCATCCCCTTCTTATCTGGATACCTTTTGAATGAATAAACTACAAGTTGAAGACATCTTCTTCCCGACCATGCTAAATTATATGATGAACTTTCCACTGACGGGGAACTGCTTCAGGCTCTTCATTCATGCAAGTGACTGTGTCAGAGATATCTCCCACAACCCCAGCCATGGAACCTGACAGAGCAGGCAAAGGTGACAACAAAGGTATGTAACTGCCAGCTGGCTCTTCGAAGTGCCAAATGCGGTAAGTAGCAAATCGGATGGTGACAAAGAAGTTGCAGGAACATGAGAAAATTGTCAATGTCACAGAGATAATTGTCTAGCAACCATTGTAGCAAAACGAAAAGATTAGTAGAAGAAATAACAAGGCCGATAGCTAAAAAGTTGAAATGGACATCACTTAAGTGATTAGGACTACCATCACTGAGGACTATGGCAGCAGACAACTGATGTCAGTGTCTTTCCTATAACAGCATGACGTCGGCTGCAGTGTCTTTAATGGGCTCGTGACCATATCGGTTGGACCCTAGACTGGAAAACTGTGGCCTGGTCAGATGAGTCCCAATGTCAGTTGATGAAAGCTGACTGTAGGGTTCAAGTGTGGCGCAGACCCCAAAAGCCGTGGACCCAAGTTGTCAACAAGGCACTGTTAACTGGTGGTGGCTCCATAACTGTGTGGGCTGTGTTTACATGGAATGGACTGGGTGCTCATTGACTGTAAATGGTTATGTTCAGCCGTATGGACGACAGTGTGCCATGTCACCGGGCCACAGCTGTTTGTGATTGGTTTGAAGAACATTCTGGACAGTTTGAGTGAATTGTTTGGCCACCTAGATTACCCAACATGAACCTCATCGAAAATTTATGGGACAGAATCTAAAGGTCAGCTCTAGCACAAAACCCTGCACTGGGAACACTTTCACAATTATGGATGGCAGTAGAGGCGGCATGGCACGGTATTGCATGCACTTCTAATGACTTGTTGAGTCCATGCCACATTGAGTTCCTCCACTGCACCAGACAAAAGGAGGTCCACCTCCATTTGGGGCACTGGGACTCTGGGAACTGGCCATCACGCCAGGTAGCCTTTATTCTGGCTGGATGGAAATCATGGAGACAGCTCTCATTAAGAGTAGGTGGCATCATGGCACATATTTGGCCCAATTCTTTTTTCCCATCTACCTTTCCATTGGATGATGATCTTGGGGCTGATTGTGCTTGGATATGGTTTGAGATTTTGGACACTCTTTCTTCCCTTCTGGCATCCTACAATTTTACATTCTTGGCTAAATGGACCATATTGTTGAGTTTGATCTGATATCTCTTTTTTCCAAAAGTTACAAAAATACAGATCCTGCAGGGAAGGTCTCCCAACACAGCATATACTCCGCACCCTGTGCTTTTCTCCCTTTCCCTCTTTTCTTTCTTGCAAAGGTGCTAAGCCCAAAACTCAGCATGGTAGCCATTCTGTTGGGGCGAGGGGTTGTCAAGTACCTGTGTGGTGGTAGCCCCATAACAAGCAGGGATTGCACTATTAGTGCCTGAGCTGGGAACTCCCCACACAAGCTAAAGACTATGTGCCCATCATGGCTGGGACTTGGGGACACTGGACACTGGGCAGCAGTATACAGCCAGGTAACTGTTGCTGTGATGCCTATGGGGAGAACCCTTGTTTAGAGTGGGTGGCTCCATGGTGGAAGACTTGCACATGAAACGAATTAAACTTTCTTCTGCTGGTGGCCACATAGCCTCAGCAGCCCACATAGCCTCGGCAGTCATTACAACATGGAGAGAGATGACCCCAAAATGTTTCCTTCCCTGACTTCACCATGGGAGGAACATAGGGGACAGAAACAAAAATGGTTCAAATGGCTCTGAGCACTATAGGACTTAACTTCTAAGGTCATCAGTCCCCTAGAACTTAGAACTACTTAAACCTAACTAACCTAAGGACATCACGCACATCCATGCCCGAGGCAGGATTCGAATCTGCGACTGTAGCGGTCGCGCGGTTTCAGACTGTAGCGCCTTTAACCGCTTGGCCATCCCGGCCGGCAGGGACAGAAACCAGGGGAGAAAAACTGCCTCCCAATACATATTTCATTCTAGATCCAATGAGGATTCCTTTTTGATTACAAAGCCACTGTCCTCTGTTGAACACCTTGAGGTCAGGTATGGACAAGTGGTAGTGATATGAAAAATGAAAAGCAGTTCCACTCTGATTAAAACGGCATACCCTGCTTAGTGATGGGTGTTGCTTGCCTGTGACAAGCTGGGTGACATTCCTGTAACCATAACTCGCCATAACAACCTCAGTATGATACAGGTTGTGATCTTCCATCACTATCTACTTTTACAGACGTGACAAGGTGAGTACCAATTTGGAGTGACATTTTGTCAGTACCTACCCCTATGCAGAAAAGTAACACCCTCCCCCAGCATCTCTTACCAGGGAGGGGTCCCTCAGGATGCTCCCTTCCTAGGAATTTGCTGATCTGCAATCAGATGCCAGCTAGTGGCAGCAGCAGCCAGAGGTTGCAGGCTGTAGGACTTCATGTTACTCCACTGTCCCAGAATTAGGAACAGACAGGCCCTTGCAGACATTTAAATCATCTGAGGTTGTGGTCAAAAAGTAGTCCTGCAAGAAAAAGGAACTTCTGGTGGACCCTGTGCCATCAACTCTGACTGTTACGCCTCTGTCTTGAGGCAACATCTCTGTGGCCTTAGATCACCTGCCCCCCTGTTACGTTGGTTAAGAACCAATGTGTGTTGATGCCTAGTCTTGCAATCAGTGGCAGCAGATGGCCCTGAGGCATGAATTGCCTCCTCGGTACATTCATGCCCCACAGGTTACTGATAGCACAATCATCCAGTGGAACTGTACCGGTTTCCTTCACCACCTGTCTGAGCTATGACGTCTTCCATGTGTTTCCCCTGCTTTTTGCATCGCTCTCCAGGAAACGTGGTTCCCAGTATCCTCTGGAGCTATTGGGGCTATTTTGAAGAATCGCGCTGACAATGAAAGTGTTATGGATAGTGTTTCCACGTGTGTTGTGAACTCTGACTATAGTGAACACTTGCCACTAACTATAACTTAGGAGGCTGTGGCTGTTCTTTTGATGGCGTCTTTAGATTTTAGCGTCTGTAATATGTATCTCTCTCCTGATGATGAAATGTCCCGAATCATATTATGTGCATTGTTTTCTCAGCTGTCCCCACCATTCCTAATACTGGGTGACCTCAATGCCCACAACCCTTTGTGGAGTGGAAGTATGACCACTGGCTGCAGTAAAGCTGTCAAAAATTTGATCACAGAGCTTGATTTGCGCCTCTTGAATACCGGTGTTAACACATATTACAGTGTGGCATATGGGACTAATTCGGCCATTGATCTTTCCTTTCACAGCCCAGTCTTCTTCCCTCATTCCATTGGAGAGTCCATAACGACCTGTCTGACAGTGATCATTTTCCAACTGTCTTGACCCTCCCTCAATGTCTCTCACCTGAACGTCCACTCAGATGGGCTCTCAGCAAAGTTGATTTGGGTGTCTGTCTTTATGCCATCACCCTTCACACCTCACCACATGGAGGTATTAATATGTCCAGAGCACAATTGCTGCCATTGTAGCAATATCTGATGTAGTGATTCGGTATTCCCAGAGGTGTACCTGGTATCTCTCTGAATGGTGTTGTCTACACTGATCCATGCATTGTTGCTGAACAGTTTGCTTTGCATTATGCTCAAGTTTCTGCATCTGAGAATTACCAGCCTGTATTTTGTATCCTCAAGAATCAGGTGGAGCAAATTCACTTATCTCTCACTACATGTCAGCTGAAACCATACAATGCTCCATTCAGTCAGTGGAAATTCTTCAGTGCCCTATCTGTTTGCCCCAACATGGCTCCAGGACCGGACCAAATACACAGCCAAATGCTCAGTGACTTATCGGTGGGTTGCCAGTGTCATATCCTTGCGATTTTCAACCATATCTGGTCCAAGGGTGAGTTTCCATCTCAATGGTGAGAAAGCATTTTTGTCTAGGTACCGAAACTGCGTAAACAGCTCCTTGAGATGGACAGCTCTCACCCAATGAGTCTCACTAATGTTCTTTGCAAGTTCCTCGAACATATGGTGAGCCGACAGCTGTGTTGGTATCTTTCGTCTCGGGATCTTCTAGCTCCTTCCCAGTGCGGTTTTCTTCTGCTGCTGACAATATGGTCTGCCTAGAGTCTGCTATTCGAGCAAGTAAGGATACATTCAGCATGGAACTCTGAGGTACCCCAATGTCCTGAATAAAAAGGTCCTATTATAGCCAAACCCCTTCATATATTATAAACCTCATCTTCTAAACATTCCCTTATAAAATGGGGCAGATGCCCTTCGAAGTGCCATATGTATAATATGTGGAGGGTTTACATCTTCCAGCATATGGCTTTTACAAGACAAAAATACGGCTACCGTCTGGCACTTCTGAAGCAAATTGTCGATTATGTGCATTGACAGGGCGACAATATGGTTGACTGCAGATAACTGCCTACGAAAGCCACATTGGACACTTGTTGTTAACAATTTCTGTGACTCAAGCCACTATACTAATCACCCACTGATCATTCATTCCCTTATCTTGCAGACACTACTGGTGACGGAAATGAGACAATAGCTGGAAGGAAAGTGTGTGTCTTTATCAAGCTTAATAACAGGCATTACGGTGGTTTTCCACTAACATGTAGGGAATGTGTTGTCCTTCTTGATATAATCGTAACTATGGAGCTTGCCATCAGGAAGTAAGGGCTGAAACATCTGATGTGAATTATGTCTGGTCTCAGGGCAGAAAAACAAGACAATGGAAGGACATGCTCTAGCTCCCCCACACTAAAAACAGTTCATGACGATGCTGGATTTTGTACAGATACTATCAGACAGTACGTCTTAGCACTCTCCAAATAGTAGTGCGTGGAATGCCGGTGTGACAAGTAACTTCATGAGCGCTGACTTCACCATGTGGATATGAATGTCCTAAAGACTCCATTTCTTGCTGAACTGTCTAAGCAGCTGTAGCGCATGTGTCTGGTCACCCACTACAGAGTCGATTGTCTAAACAATCCATCACTTCGAACTTTGTGAACATTTTCTTCACTGTGACACTTGTCACTGTGTCTTCACCCATCCAAATACCCTTCATATGGTGATAGGATCATAAAGCTACAGTAACAGCTCGTCCATTCTGATAGTAAAGCTTCACTAACAGTGCCTTTTCTGATAAAGTAAACATGTCGTGATTGGTGGCGCATTTGATTAACTCTTCACTACAGCTTATTTAATACACAATTCTCACATGGCATCACTGACGCGTTACCTGTTGCAGTTGCTGCTGCTGGTGAGGTATTGAGAAATAAGACTTATTTATTTATTTATTTTAAAGAAATCATGCTTCTGTTTAATATTTTTAAAACTATGACTCCGAACATTCCAGAGGCACTCCTCTGCCTCATAGTGACAATTTCATAAATTTTGCTTCCTGTCCATTTCGTAAAGGAGCATATGTAATGGCAACACTACACTATGGAAGGAGCAGACACAAACACTAGCACTGTGTAGTGGCATTTAGCAGTAACAGACGCGAACAATGTCCTTTTAAACTATACCGAAACAGCCTTGGAACAGTGGTTTTGTGTGTTGCCAAGGCGTTGATAACACGTTCTAGCTGCAAACAATGTGCAGAACAGGTTTCCAAACTCAGTGTAAAAGCAACTTTAGTAAGCTATGGTGACAAAATCATTCATAGAGGTGTTTACTGTGTACTCAGGAAGGAAAGCATTACAATCGATAAAACATTTTACTAGTACATGATTAGTGTAACGTAAACAGTACACTTCCAGACTTTTTTAACATCAAACTGCAAAATGTCTATTCCCACAATTTTTAGTAACATCCTGTAACTTGTAAGGTAAGAACACATTTTACTTTATTTCTAGTTTTGCTATTTCACGTAAGTGAAGTGAATGTATCAGCACTGCAATACGTAGGGAGTAAGAAGCGAGCAGTAGGTTCCTACGCTGGCTAGTAGAGGCATCTGGCCCTCTGGGGCTTTCAGTGCTACTTTGATGGGGTGTTGTTGTTGTGGTCTTCAGTCCTGAGACTGGTTTGATGCAGCTCTCCATGCTACTCTATCCCGTGCAAGCTTCTTCATCTCCCAGTACCTACTGCAGCCTACATCCTTCTGAATCTCCTTAGTGTATTCATCTATTGGTCTCCCTCTACAATTTTTACCCACTACGCTTGATGTCTCAGAACATGTCCTACCAATCGATCCCTTCTTCTAGTCAAGTTGTGCCACAAGCTCCTCTTCTCCCCAATTCTATTCAATACCTCCTCATTAGTTATGTGATCTACCCATCTAATCTTCAGCATTCTTCTGTAGCACCACATTTTGAAAACTTCTATTGTCTTCTTCTCTAAACTACTTATCGTCCACGTTTCGTTTCCATACATGACTACACTCCATACAAATACTTTCAGAAACGACATCCAGACATTTAAATCTATACTCGATGTTAACAAATTTTTCTTCTTCAGAAACGCTTTCCTTCCCATTGCCATTCTAATTTTTATATCCTCTCTACTTCGACCATCATCAGTTATTTTGCTCCCCAAATAGCAAAACTCGTTTACTACTTTAAGTGTCTCATTTCCTAATCTAATTCCCTCAGCATCACCCGAGTTAATTAGACTACATTCCATTATCCTCGTTTTGCTTTTGTTGATGTTCATCTTATACCCTCCTTTCAAGACACTGTCCATTCCATTCAGCTGCTCTTCCAAGTCCTTTGCTGTCTCTGACAGAATTACAATGTCATCGGCGAACCTCAAAGTTTTTATTTCTTCTCCATGGATTTTAATACCTACTCTGAACTTTTCTTTTGTTTCCTTTATTGCTTGCTCAATATACAGATTGAATAACATTGGGGATAGGCTACAACCCTGTCTCACTCCCTTCCCAACCACTGCTTCCCTTTCATAGCCCTCGACTCATAACTGCCATCCGCTTTCTGTACAAATAGTACATAGCCTTCCGCTCCCTGTATTTTACCCCTGCCACCTTCAGAATTTGAAAGAGTATTCCAATCAACATTGTCAAAAGCTTTCTCTAAGTCTACAAATGCTAGAAACATAGGTTTGCCTTTCCTTAATCTTTCTTCTAAGATAAGTCGTAGGGTCAGTATTGCCTCACGTGTTCCAACATTTCTACGGAATCCAAACTGATCTTCCCCGAGGGCAGCTTCTATCAGTTTTTCCATTCGTCTGTAAAGAATTCGCGTCAGTATTTTGCAGCTGTGACTTATTAAACTGATAGTTCGGTAATTTCCACATCCGTCAACACCTCCTTTCTTTGGGATTGGAATTATTATATTCTTCTTGAAGTCTGAGGGAATTTCGCCTGTCTCATACATCTTGCTCACCAGATGGTCGAGTTTTGTCAGGACTGGCTCTCCCAAGGCTGTCAGTAGTTCTAATGGGATGTTGTCTACTCCCAGGGCTTTGTTTCGACTCAGGTCTTTCAGTGCTCTGTCAAACTCTTCACACAGTGTCATATCTCCCATTTCATCTTCATCTACATCCTCTTCCATTTCCATAATATTGTCCTCAAGTACATCACCCTTGTATAGGGCCTCTATATACTCCTTCCACATTTCTGCTTTCCGTTCTTTGCTTAGTACTGGGTTTCCATCTGAGCTCTTGATATTCATACAAGTGGTTTTCTTTTCTCCAAAGGTCTCTTTAATTTTCGTGCAGGCAGTGTCTATCTTACCCCTAGTGAGATAAGCCTCTATATCCTTACATTTGTCCTCTAACCATCCCTGCTTAACCATTTTGCACTTCCTGGCGATCTCATTTTTGAGACGTTTGTATTCCTTTTTGCCTGCTTCATTATTGCATTTTTATATTTTCTCCTTTCATCAATTAAATTCAATATTTCTTCTGTTACCCAAGGGTTTCTACTAGCCCTCGTCTTTTTAGCTATTTGATCCTCTGCTGCCTTCACTATTTCATCCCTCAAAGCTACCCATTCTTCTTCTACTGTATTTCTTTCCCCCATTCTCGTCAGTTGTTCCCTTATGCTCTCCCTGAAACTCTGTACAACCTCTGGTTCTTTCAGTTTATCCAGGTCCCATCTCCTTAAATTCCCACCTTTTTGCAGTTTCTTCAGTTTTAACCTACAGTTCATAATCAATAGATTGTGGTCAGAGTCCACATCTGCCCCTGGAAATGTCTTACAATCTAAAACCTGGTTCCTAAATCTCTGTCTTACCATTATATAATCTGTCTGATACCTTTTAGTATCTCCAGGGTTCTTCCATGTATACAACCTTCTTTCATGATTCTTGAACCAAGTGTTAGCTTGATGGGGTACCAATGCAGAAATCGCTCATGATGTCAGCAGAGAGACGCACAGAGCAAGTACATTTGCTCTGACTCAAATCAAATAATTGTCATTAATACGTATTTGCTAAAAATTTGGTTTTTGTCACTCAGACATTAGGAGGAGTCTATAGGTCATAAATACTATCTTTCAGTAATTTTACAGTCCCAGGAAACATTAATATTAATAAATACATAAATAACTTTGGCATAACTGAATATGTGCGCTCTTATATCAACTGAACCGATTGTATGATCAAGTTAAGGACTGTGCATGATAGTCAGCAGATAGGATGCCTTTTGATCTAGTCATGACCATGCTCTCACACTGTTAATAGTTAGCTTATAATCAGTGTGACCAACGTCATTTTACAGTTGTTTCTTAAATAAATGTACCATAATGGCACCATGTGTAAAAATTACTTGCACAAGAAAAACTTCTTCCCACTTCATTACGTAAAACGTGGACAGTGGTACTGCACTTTCAGAATCTGACTGTGCTGCTACGGTTCTGCAATGGGACACAAAACTACGAGAGCATCTCCACATAACAGGTAGGACGAATTCATATGCAACGGTTCACTAAGTCAGTTCGAGGACGGTCTGGCTTAATTATCGCAAAACTTGGGTGGGAAACTGTGGCCTGTTACACTGTAAGCTCCTTGTACCACCATCTATGGACTCAACACCTAAACCGAGACATTTCTGGATGTTTAGCAGGAGTGGGGGGAGGGGGGTTCTTGCTAAACTCTGTGATTAAGGTGATAAAACTGTGACAGTTATGGACAATCTGTAATAGGTGGCAGCCCAGGGTCCACTCTGAATGTGACTAAAAACTCTTACTCCAAGTTGCTCTATGTTAGGGCAGAGTTCTTTACCTGTTCATAGCATCATGTCCGGATGGAAGATATGAACTTTAATCCTGTCAAGTAAGTTTGTTAGTTAATTACATGTTACATGGATAATTTTGCACAATAGATTGTAACAATGTGTAACGAGTCATTTTATATTCACATTGCAAATTAATATGTACATACAGTTACATTCTGAACATTTCTAATTTCAAGAAAACAGATGAGGAGAGATGGTAACTGGAATATGCCCGAGCTTGTCACAGGCCTGAAGTGCCTGTGTTAGCATTTGAAATTTTGGCCAACTGAGATCCATTTCTTATTTTCTCTATTGCAGCTACTTCTACAGATCTACCCTCAATGTTTTCAATGAAAACCAGTGGCTTCATTGTTGCAAAGGATTTTCCATCAGTTCTGGAGCATGCCAAGAATAGGGCGAACTAGCTACCTCCATTACTCCTTGCCAGATTCTCATGCCATGGTATGGCCAAAGACAAAAATTACAAGGAGTTGTACGTTTCTGAACTGAAATCTCTTTTGCTATCTGCTGAGACAACTGTGTTAGAGTCATTGGCAAAGGCAATCTTGTTTACAATCCGCTGCACACAGATTCCTGGTGCTGCCCCAGATTGGACATGTACCTACTCCTTGGCATACATGGGGAGATTGCAGCTAAAGCATCATCAGTGCACAGTGCAATACCTGTGTTATCAGAGGTCTGCAACAAAGAGAGTACATGATGGCAACTCCCCCCCCCCCCCCCCCCACACACACACACACACAAAAAAAAGTTACTGTGCTGGGTTTCAGGTGTGAACACAAATCCACCCAAACAGTAGGTGCATGGGATCATTGTGTAAAGTGATAGATAAGTACTATGTAGGTGTCCTTCACCAAATGACCTGCACTTTTGTGAAATTTAGGAAAGTGGAGGGTGAACCTTAAATGAGGACCATAAATAATTAAGCCAAAAAGGTTGAGGTTGCAGAGAAAGCTAAAACTAATGGGAGTCCTGATAATTTCCAAGTTGTGAACATAAAAGCTTGATTGGATACAGGATGTCCAACAAAGGAGTCCCCGATTTCAAAATTAAATATCTCTACAACTGCGATCAATAGAGGGCAACAAAAGGTATGTTTATTATGAAAGCTATAAGAATGTTATATAGAAGTTTTGAAATACGTCAAAAAGCTATTAACGGGTGGCATTGTACGCTGTGCAGCTCGTACAGTACCAGCATGTATAATTAAACTCATCCTCTGCATGCAGTCTCTGCAATAACATCACAATATTTTCAGAATATCCACCACTAAGTATGGAGGTGGTGCAAATGAACAAGGAAATTTGCCATGACATCCTGTAGTGTCTCAATGGAAATGGATTAGGATGCCACATAGATCACAGATTCAAGTTCATCCAGCACAGTGGGGTGGTTCTGGTAGACAATGTCTTTCAATGTGCCCCACAAAAAGCAGTCACAAAGAGTCAGCTCAGACAAATATGGAGGAAATGACCATTCCTGAGAAATATTCATCAATAAAACAAAACACCTATTTGGTGCCTATTCGATCCTCCAATGCTAGCTGAGTGGCAGAAAATTGTACCAAAATTGCAATGTAATGTCCACTAATGATTGTTTCTCACATCAAAATGGGCCAATAATGCCTCTGCTGCATACTCCAGCCCAAACAGTAACTTTGGGAGAGTACAATGGTTTCGCTTCACACAAATGGGGATTTTTGGAACCCCAAAATGTTAGTTTTCTTCATTCACAATTTCATTAAAGTTGAAGGGGTGGGTTGATTTAAAGATGAAAGGGTCCAAACTACGACATCATCAGTTCCTCCTACCTGGAACAGGCAAGTCAACAGAACTGCACATCAAAGAAGGGCCTAGTGCATGGAGGAGAAGGAAAAAAAAAGAAGCTCTACCAAAGGTCAACACAAGCTAGAGAAAGAAAGAATGGGGAGAAAAGAAGAAAGGTGGGCGGGGCGCCGTCTAGGGAACAGCCAGAGCAGAGGGTCCCAAAGGCAGAGAGTGTGATGGAGGATATACTACTCCTGCCACTTACCAGAGGCACCCCACCCAACAATACTCAGAAAAGACTAGTGACATGGACAAGGTGAAAGAAGCACAGGAAAACAGAGGAATAACACCAAGTCAAATAGAGCAAAAACTACAGGTCAAAGAGAACATTTAAATGAAGGAAGAAGAGTAAAAGAATGGGTAGGGCGAAGGCTGGAGCAGAACAAGCCCAGACAGCCGTTGTCCATTCAGCGCAGAGGTGACACCAGGACATCCTGACAACCCATATATGGGCCGACAGGCTGAGGCATGTTCCCTTAAAGCGAGTGGTAAAAAAAACCCTTCATGAGTAAGCCATAAAACCATGTCAGCCACTGAGGCATCGTCCACTAACACCAGGGGTAGTGAGTCAAGAAGATTAAGAGTCTGCCACAGGGTGGCTAGGTTAGGACAGTCCAGCAAACTGTAGACCACCATCAAACAGGCACCACAACAACATTGGCACAGACCCTCGCAACAGAGGAGATGACCACGAGTCAGCCAAATATGGCCAATACAGAACTGGTAAAGGACAATGGAGCCCTTGTGAAAGGCCCACATGGAGGATCTCCACAAATTCATGGTCTCCTTTATCACCTGTTGTTTGTTTAGCAAAGTCAGAGTACGCCATTCTGTATTCCACATCCTTAGAACCTGAGTGTATGAGCCAAAGGTCCAGTTCTGAAATACAGATCTCAAAAGGCAGCCTGCCAGTAGCCAATATGACCAGCCTATCAGCTAGTTCATTTACGGGGACGCCAACATGACCTAGGGCACAGACAATGACCACTGAGCGTCCACATTGTTCGAGGGCAAAAAGGGAATACTGGATAGTCAGGATGAAGGGGTGGTGAGGGTAACACTGGTCAAGATCTTCAAAACTGGTCAAAGAGTCGCTACAGATGAGAAAGGACTCACCATTGCAAGAACGGATATGCTCAAGAGCAGAGAAACAGCTACCAACTCTGCAGTGAAAACACTGCAGCCATTTGGCAAGGAGTGGAGATCATTATATCCTGCATGAACGTAAGTAAATCCAGTGTGACTGGCAACCATTGAGGCACAGTATAGGCCACTTTTTAACCCCAAAGCACACCGACAATGGAGAAGAACTGGTGGCAGAGGGCGTCAGGATGAGCCGAGTATTTCAGACCTTGTGATAGGTGTCAAGACAGAGCTGTGGACAGGGGGTGGACCACAGAGGTGTACGTGAATGGAAAAGAGGTAGAGGAGAAAGCTGGAGTTCAGAAAAAAAGGACTGACTGCAGATGGCAATGGTAACCCCGGACCTGGCCACCATTGCTGGAGGTTGATCTGGAAAGAGGAGACGGTAGGTAAGGTGCTCTGGGAAGCAGCAGATGCATGACACATAAGTGATCAACTGTTGTTGATGCAGAACTTGCAATGGGGGAAACCCTGCCTCCACTAGGAGGCTGATCATAGGGCTAGCCCGAAAAGCAACACTTGCCAGCCATACCCCACAATTGTTTATCTGGTCCAGCATCTGTAATGTCAAAGTTGATACCAAGCCATATGAAAGACTCCCATAATCTACATGGGACTGGACCAATGTTATGATGAGCCTTAACAGAGCAGAGTGCTCCAGGCCACAGATGGTATTGCTGAGGCATCAATTAGCATCAAGGAATGACCAACATATCCACTTTAGTTGATGAAGAGGGGGAAGTTATGTCAACTGGACATCAAAAACCAGTCCCAAAAAACAAGGAGCATCCACTACCTTGAGGGACTGGCCATTAAGGTACAGATTCAGATGGAGATGGGCTGTACATCGACAACAGAAATGTATAACGCAGGTCTTGGCAGCTGAAAAATGGAAGCCATGAGAGAGAGTCCAATAATGCACTCAGTGTATTGCTACCTGCAGTCTATGTTCTGTAATGCCCATCAAGGACAAACAAAAATAAATGCAAAAATCATCATCACACAAACAGGGGGATATCTTAGACCCTGCAAGTGCCACCAGACCACTGATAGCCACTAAAAAGAGAGCGACACTCAAAACAGTACCCCGTGGAATCCCGCTCTCCTGTAGATGAAAGATGCCACAGCAGGCGCCAACCTGTACTTAAAATGTGTGACATGAAAGAATGTTTCGGATAAAATTTCAGAGTGGATCACAGAGATCCCACTCATGTAAGGTGGCAAAAATGTAGGATGTGGTGGAGCCATGTGGTATCATAAGCTTTATGTAGATCGAAGATGACTGCAACAAGGTGTTGATGCCAGGAAAAAGCCATCTGAATACCAGACTCCAGGTGGACTAAATTACCTGCAGTAGAGCGGCCTTGGTGAAAACCACTTTGGGTCGAAGCCAAAAGGTCCTGGTATTCAATGATCCAGAACAGCTTTCAACTCACCATATGTTCAAGTAACTTGTCGAGAGCATTGGTTAAACTGATCAAATGATAGCTGTCCATCTGAAAAGGTGGTTTGCCCGATTTCAAAACTGGAATAACATTTTCCTGCCATTGGGAAGTGAATTCCCCATCAATCCCAGAGACAGTTGAAAATGGGCAAGTAAATGACATTGGCTAGCCACAGATAAGTGTTGAAGCATTTGGTAAAGCATCTGGTCCAGTCCATAAGTCATGTCAGCACAGAGAGCAAGGACACTGGCTAACTGCCACTAAATGGGGCATTATTAGGCTCCAAGCAGCACAGAAGAGAAGACAAAGAGAATCACTCCAGACGATTTTTGAGAAAACTGAATATGGGTGGATAGTGGACCAATGCCAAGGCCTCAGCACAATGCACAGCGACAGAGTCCAGACTGGTGAGTATAACACCATTCACAAAAATTCCTGGAACATCTGTAAGAGGATGGCAGCCAAAAATGCCCATGGCATCTTGGGTTGTTGGGTGTTCTGCCGGATATCAGCGTCGTACTTGCACGATATTTCGGTCACGTAGCTCGTGACCTTCATCAGGTGCGACCTGAGACTGCTCCTCGAGTGGACCTGGTCCAGTATTTATGCCTATGGCCTTCCCCCTCCACCAACGGCTGCAGGCGCTTCCTCTGTGGTCCGCGCCCATTCCCTGCGACCTGCTGGAGCGTTGCTGCTCCGTTTTCCGTCCGCTGCGGTTCTAGGTGTTCCCTCTGCAGTCCGCACCCACCAAACCCGCTCCTGGGGGTTTCATCTACAGTCTGCGGTACCAAGCATTCCCCCTGCAGTCCGCGCCCGCTCACCACGACCTGTTGGAGCATTGCCGCTCCGTTTTTCGTCTGCTGCGGCTCTGGATGTTCCCTCTGCGGTCCGCGCCCACCAGTCCCACTTCTGGGTGTTCCATCTTTGGTCTGGTGCGCCTGGCAGTCCGTCAGGGGCTCGTTTTCCATCTCCATGTCTCTGGTTCTTCTGTTTGTGTAGTGTTGCAGCTGGCCCCGTTGCTCCTTTAACAATTCCAGAGCCGGATCCCAGGCTCTGCTTAGCTGGTACCCTGTGTCACGGTTCATAAGATCGTCAGCCATTTTAATTTCTATCGATTCTCTTATAACACTGTCCCAAAATCTGGGTGTTTGTGCTAGAATCTTGGTACCCTCATACTTCATGGCATGATCTAGTTCTAGACAGTGTTCAGCAATGGCTGACTTAGTCACCTGTCTTAATCTAGTGTGCCTCTGATGTTCTTTGCATCTGATCTCCACAGTTCTTGTCGTCTGGCCAATGTAGGACATACCACATTGACAAGGTATATTGTAAATCCCTGGTTTTCGTAACCCCAGGTCGTCTTTGACACTCCCCAGCAGTCCCCCCGATCTTGTTGGATGGACAGAAATCACACTTTATATTGTGTTTACAGAGGATCCTACTGATTCTGGCAGAAATAGAGCCAGCATAGGGCAGATATGCCACCTTCTTTGCTTCATCTTGGTCTTCTTCAGGGGACCTGTGGTATAGTGGCTGGTTGGACTGCCCTCTAAATTTGTCTGTCCGTGTATCCATTCTTGGAGAAAACTGTTTTGAGACGTTCTGTCTCTATAGGTAGATTCTCTTGGTCTGACAGGTCACGTGCTCTGTTGACCAAAGTCTTCAGAACCCCATTCTTCTGTGCAGGGTGGTGACAGCTGCTGGCCTGCAGATATAAATCAGTGTGTGTCGGTTTTCGGTACACACTGTGGCCAATTGATCCATCTGCTTTCCTCTGGACTAGTACATCCAGAAATGGCAGCTGGCCATTCTTCTCCAGTTCCATGGTGAACTTGATATTAGGGTTTCATGAGTTAAGATGTTCAAGAAACTCATTGAGCCTGTCCATCCCATGTGGCCGGATCACGAAGGTGTCATCCACATACCTAAAGAAGCATGTGGGTTTAAATGTGGCTGTCTCCAATGCCCTCTCCTCAAAACTCTCCATAAACATGTTGGCAACCACAGGGGACAGTGGGCTGCCCATAGCTACACCTTCAGTTTTCTCGTAATATTGGTTTCTGTACAGGAAATACGTGTATGTCAGTGTATGACTGAACAGGTCCAACAGAGCACTGTCAAATTTCTCTGCAATCAGTTCTAGTGAGTCCTTCAGTGGGACCCTGGTGAACAGCGATACCACATCAAAACTAACCATGATGTCTGAATCTGTGATGTGCAGTTGCTTGAGGCGTTGCAGGAAATCTTCTGAGTTGCGGATGTGGTGAATACATTTCCCCACATATGGAGACAGGAGACCTCTCAAGTACTTGGCTGTTGTGTACGTAGGTGCCCCAATATTACTGACAATAGGACGTAGGGGCACGCCCTCCTTGTGTATTTTAGGCAGACCATACAGTCTAGGTGGCACTGGCGCTTTTTCCTTGTAGTTGTCTGATGATCTTATCGGGCATCCCTGTTTCCTTCACGAGAGCACTAGTCTTCTTGGCCACCTTGTCTGTGGGGTCACACTCCAGAATTCTGTATGCAGGGTCCTCCAGAAGTTGGCGTACTTTCTCATCATAATCCACCCGCTGCAAGATGACAGTGGAGTTCCCTTTGTCTGCTGGCAGTACCAGAATGCTTTTGTCTTCCCGTAGTTTCTTGAGTGCAAGCCTCTCCTTGCTTGTGATGTTCGATTTCGGCGGCCTGGCCTTGGTGAGGGCCCTGCAGGTCTCTCGGCGGACTTCCTCTGCCACATTAGGTGGAAGTGTGGCTGCAACTTGCTCTACTGCACTGACGAAACCTGAAATGGGTACGTTTCTAGGGGTCGTAGCAAAGTTGACCCTTGCTGAGTACCTTTAAGGTCGTATTATCAAACTGTATGCCACTCAGATTCGTCACAGTGCGTGTCTCTTCCATCTGCTGTGCTTTCTTACTCATGCGGTCAAACTCAACATCTTCCCTTTCTTCTGCCGTGGCTTGTCCAGCTTCTTGATATTCTGATACATCTCCTCCCTGTAGAGACTTTTGATGTAACTCTTCAGGCTTTCCCGGCGATCTAATGACATCATGGGTTGTCGGGTGTTCTGCCGGATACCAGCGTCGTACTTTTTCTCCAAGAATGGATACACGGACAGACAAATTGAGAGGGCACTCCAACCAGCCACTATACCACAGGTTCCTGAAGAAGACCAAGATGAAGCAAAGAAAGTGGCATATCTGCCCTATGCTGGCTCTATTTTCTGCCAGAATCAGTAGGATCCTCTGTAAACACAATATCAAGTGTGATTTCTGTCCATCCAACAAGATCGGGGGACTGCTGGGGAGTGTCAAAGACGACCTGGGGTTACGAAAACCAGGGATTTACAATATACCTTGTCAATGTGGTATGTCCTACATTGGCCAGACGACAAGAACTGTGGAGATCAGATGCAAAGAACATCAGAGGCACACTAGATTAAGACAGGTGACTAAGTCAGCCATTGCTGAACACTGTCTAGAACTAGATCATGCCATGAAGTATGAGGGTACCAAGATTCTAGCACAAACACCCAGATTTTGGGACAGTGTTATAAGAGAATCGATAGAAATTAAAATGGCTGACGATCTTATGAACCGTGACACAGGGTACCAGCTAAGCAGAGCCTGGGATCCGGCTCTGGAATTGTTAAAGGAGCAACGGGGCCAGCTGCAACACTACACAAACAGAAGAACCAGAGACATGGAGATGGAAAACGAGCCCCTGACGGACTGCCAGGCGCACCAGACCAAAGATGGAACACCCAGAAGTGGGACTGGTGGGCGCGGACCGCAGAGGGAACATCCAGAGCCGCAGCAGACGAAAAACGGAGCGGCAATGCTCCAACAGGTCGTGGTGAGCGGGCGCGGACTGCAGGGGGAATGCTTGGTACCGCAGACTGTAGATGAAACCCCCAGGAGCGGGTTTGGTGGGTGCGGACTGCAGAGGGAACACCTAGAACCGCAGCGGACGGAAAACGGAGCAGCAACGCTCCAGCAGGTCGCAGGGAATGGGCGCGGACCACAGAGGAAGCGCCTGCAGCCGTTGGTGGAGGGGGGAAGGCCATAGGCATAAATACTGGACCAGGTCCACTCGAGGAGCAGTCTCAGGTCGCACCTGATGAAGGTCACGAGCTACGTGACCGAAATATCGTGCAAGTACGACGCTGATATCCGGCAGAACACCCGACAACCCAAGATGTCATTAGATTGCCGGGAAAGCCTGAAGAGTTACAAAAATGCCCATACTTGTGAAGAGGGAGTATTTGGCAACATGTCGTTCCCAACAATGGACCCACGCATCAAGCCATTTAAAGGCCAGCAGAAGGTGGTCGAGACCTGGATGCCATTTGTAGGGTTAGAGGGCATGACTGTGGTCTTTCATAGCTTCAGTAATTTTGGGGGTCCACCAAGGGTCCATCTTCCATCACGGAGAAACTACGGAAGAAATTGCTGAAGCAGCAGCCAAAGGGATGGCATTGGTCAAACTCTGTACAGACTCATCAATGACGACATGTGGTGGAGCAGTTGGACAACAGCTGAGGAAAAGGCATCCCAATCTGCATTAGTAAATGCCCACATGGGATGGCACCAGGTGAGTGATGCTGAAGATAGATAAGAATAATCAGAAAATGATCACTTTCACACAAATGTCTTCAACTCTCCATTGAACGGAGGGAAGATGGAAAGACCAACAGCTGAGAAAGTGCAGTGTGCAACAAATGGCTGGGAAAGTGCTGTGTGCCACACTGAAGTGTGTGGGGGCTCCAGTGTTGAGGCAGAGATCATGCCCTGCCAGAAGGTCCTCAACAATCCTGCACTAGTCAGTGGTCACAGTACCACCTGACAAAGTGTTATAGGCATTAAAATTCCCATGCAGAAGATTGGGGGGGGGGGGGGGGGGGAGCTGTGTAAGGGGGGCAGGAAGCGTAGTAGGATGGTCGGGGGGGGGATATAAAGATTGCATATTGTTAGCATGGAAACTAAATGGACCCAAATGGCCACCACTTGCAGCATAATATGGAACAGCTATGGAAAGCTTGAGTGTTTTATTCGAAGTGACACAGCTTGTAAATGGAGAAGATTTTACTGAAGCATGCCACTGAAAATGACTCCAGTGACACGTATTTTGTGTGTCATTCTTACCCATACTGGATCTCGTTGAATTCTGTGGCTGTTATTTCAGTAAACATTGTTGATGGAGAACACAACCAGCCACAAATACTTTTTAAAAAGGTTCATTTTATTGTCATGACCAATTTTGGGCTGTTATGCCCATCTCCAGACATCTTTTATTATGGCATTAGATTCGTCAGCAGCATACTGCCTGCTCCTGTATAGCGTAAGATGCTTTGTGAACTTCAATGGAGACCCCTGGAGGGAAAAAGGTATTCTGTTTGCAAGGTACTATTGATAAAATTTAGAGAACCGGAATTTGTGGCTGCCTGTGGAACGATTCTAGTGCCACCAATGCAAACTTCACATGAGGACCATTACAAAAATAGTAGAGAAATTTGGGCTCATATCGAGGCATACAGATTATCACTATTCCCTCACTCCATTTGCAGGTGGAACAGGAAAGGAAACCACTAGTAGTTTACAAAGTACCTTCTACCATAGACCATGACTTGCAGAGTATGTATGTATGATGATGATGATGATGATGAATACCTGAGTGGTTAGTGCCATTTTATATGCTATGTGGATGACTTGATTAATATAGAAAAATATGCTAAATGTGCTACAATTGATAATGTACACAGATCAGGCATAACATTATGACCACCAACCATCTGTATAAACCCATCCAGGCGATAGCAGTGTCACCTGGCGAGGAATGACTGCTAGTCAGACACACGCATGCAGCATGTAGTATCACTGACCATGCTGTCTGTGTGTAGAATTGCGAAGACACGCGATCAATCTGAGTCTACTGAGGGCAGCTTGTGACATCCTGGAGGCTCAGCATGAGCATTTTGGAAACTGCACAACTTGCTGGGTGTAATAGGAGTGCTGCGGTGTCGTCAACACACAGTGAAACTGACATGAAACCACGTCCAGGCGTCATGGGGTTGGGTGACCACCCATCATTACAGTGTCGGACGTCACAGGCTGGGCAGACTGGTAAAAGAGGACAGGTGATGAACAGTGGCAGAACTAACATCAAACTTTAATGATGGGCAGAGTAGAAGCATGTCTGAACACACCGTGCACCGGACACTGGTAACAATGGGCCTTCGCAGCAAATGTCCCATGCATATGCCAATGTTAACACTACAACAATTGGCGACTATGACTGAAATGAGCACATAACCACAGACATGGACGAACACACGTTGGTAGAGTGTTGCATGGTCTGATCAATACCAATACCTTCTTTATCATGCTGATAAGAGGGCACAAATCTCTCATCTTCCAGGGGAACAGCTCCTTGACACCTGTACTGTGAGATGGAGACAAATTGGTGGCAGCTCCAACATGATCCGGGGAACATTTACACAGGTATCCATGGGTCCAGTGGAGCTCGTGCAAAGTACCACGAGGACCAAGGAGTATCATACACCAATTGCAAACCACATATGCCCCTTCATGACGATCATGTTTCCTGATGTCAGTGGCATTTTTCAGCAATATACCGCACCAAGTCACAAGGCCAGGAGTATGTCAACTACCTCTAGTGACCTACCAAGGCCCCACTACTTCCATGCCATGACACATCACCAAAGATGGACATATCAACTATTAGGGAGGTGCTCATAATGTTCTGGCTGATCAGTGTATAAAGTGGGTGAGTCCCATATAGTACATTAGCATATTTACAGGTGGACTGGCAGAGTGTATAGGACATCAATATTTTAAAGCAGATTCTTTATTCATTATTTGATGTAACTAAGTTTTCTTGTGAGCTGTGGCTTGACCTCAGCTGACCAGGCACCGAATGCCAATGCCAACCCATGCCCTGTTCACATGCTGCTTGGTGAACACCATTCTCACGAGTGGCACTGCTTATGAGGTGACACTTTAGAAATAGCATTTGTGGTGTTAGCCCACCAATCAGAGGGTTAGAAAGGGTGACATGAGGGCCATGGAGCAGACTGGAAAGTGCTGTCCAGCAGAGCTCTCATCCTCTCTTGGCAGCCAGCCCTCGTCCCGATCAGATGCACCCTCCTGATCCTCTAGGACATTATGACCATATAGTCTGTCGATGGCCTCCCCAGGCTGTGATGTATCGCTTCTGGCTGGCAACAACGCTGACAAATCAGTCAGTTTTCTATTTGCAACCATGCCTTATTTCAACCACTCACTCAGATGCCCACTAAATCCTGACAGCCTGCACAGGCCCTGGCACCCAATCCTGCCCCCAGTAAGAATGATAAATCCTGTCTGTTATGAAGTGGCACGTGTTTGCTGTAGACAAAGTTCAGACCATGCATGGTCCACTCACACTAATGTGACCACCATCAATGTATGACATCAACATGCAATAATCATTCTCACATGGTAGTTGGCAGCACTAACAGTGGAGGGTACATAAAGCAGGCCAGGGGAGAAAGGGCATAATCATTAGCTTTCAGGCCAAGGGTGGAAGCATCTCTGATGTGGCTAAGTTTGTAAACTGTTTGCATGCCACTAAGGTTAAAGTATACCATGCATGGCAAAATGACACTATCCAAAACTAGTGCTGAGGCAACTGTTGTGCACCATGGGCCATGACAGGGGTGGACAACAGCTGCATAGATGTGGACAGACAAATACATGTGCAACTGTTTAACAACTGTCCATCCAGATGAACTAAGGGGCTACTAATAGTGTCTCCTCAATGGCCGTTCAACAAATGTTACTACATAATGGCCATTGCAGTAAGCATCTACCTCATGTACCCATGTTGACTGCTGTTCATAGACAATGAAGACTGGAATTTGCATGCCAATACCGCAATTGGACATTCACTGTGTGCCAACAGGTGGCCTTTACAGATTATTATTATTATTATTATTATTATTATTATTATTATTGATTTACAATGTGAGTACATTTTTCCAGCACCTATTCTAGATTACAGTAAGTCACTAATTATTGTTCTCCACTCTTCTCTATTTGTCCATAAATTTTCAGGAATGTTGTTCTTCCTCATTGCTGACTGAACTCCCTGTATCCATGTATCAGGTGGTCGTCCCCTTTTTCGTCTTCCAATTGGTACCCAGTCGATTATGCATTTTGGTAGCCTTTCCTGTTCCATTCGTCTGATGTGTCCATACCATTTAAGTTGTTTGTGCTCGATGAAATCAATAATTGAATTTTTACATTTCATCTTGTCTCTGATTACTTCATTTCTTATTCTTTCTCGTCTTGATATTCTTGCTGAACGTCTCCAGAAATCCATTTCTGTGGCTAATAATTTTGATTTCAGTTGCCATTTTGTTGTCCACACTTCTGAACCATATGTAATAATGCTCCTAACTATTGTTTTAAAAATCCTTATTTTGTTATCAGTTGTTATGTGTTTGTCCCAGAGAATTCCATTCCATAAAGAGATTGTCGTCTTTCCAGAATTTATTCTTGATCTAATTTCTTTGTCCTGTTTCCCATCATTTGTAATTTTCACACCTAAATATTTATATTCCTCAGTAGCTGTTATTGTTCCCATCCCTTCTTCTAATATTAAGTCTCCATTCATTCCACCAATTACCACGTACTTTGTTTTATTCATGTTTACATTTAGACCTGATTTTTTATATTCTTGAAACAATTTTCTGGTCATATACTCTATGTCCTCATAGTCTTGGGCTATAATCAGTTGGTCATCTGCAAATTGTAACGAGTATATTGTTCTATCATTTATTGGTATTCCCATAGCGTGACATTTTTTCTTCCAATTCTGTAAAGTTACTTCTGTATATATTTTATACAATGTAGGTGAGATGCTACATCCTTGACGTAATCCTTTTGTGACTTGGAATCCATGTGATAGATATTTACCAATTTTTATTTTTGAAATAGAATTTTTATATAAATTTTGAATTGCTTTAATTATTCTTGGATTTATTCCTATTGATATTAAAGCTTTCCATAAACTGGATAATGGCACACTATCATATGCTTTTTCTATATCTATGAATACTAAATGTATAGGTTGTGCCCGAACCATTTTTTTTTCAATAATTTGTTGTAGGCAAAAGATATGATCAATTGTTGATCTTCCAGCTCTAAAACCTGCTTGTTCTTCAGCCTCCTTTTCTTTGTATTCTTGTTCTAACAAATATTTAATAATTCTTCCATATAATCTACTGAAGGTATTGGTCACTGTTATTTCCCTATAAATTTTACACTCATCTTTCGCTCCTTTTTTATGTATCACTGAAATATATCCTACTTTCAAATCATTTGGGACATCTTCCCCATTTAAACATCTTTCGAAAAGGTTTCTTAACAATTCCATTAATTTCTTTGTTCCTAATTTTAATAATTCTGCAGGAATACCTCCAATGCCTGTAGCCCTTCCATTCTTTAAAGATTTTATTGCAGTTTTTACTGTCTCTATTTCCAAACGGATGTAATTCTCTGCTTGTAGATCTATCATTTCATTATATCCAGGGTTTCCCAAGTATTCTTCCCTGTTTTCTGTTAATAAATTTTTAAAATATTTTTCCCTAGAGTCATGAGTAATATATTTAATATGTGTTGTTTCTTTGGAATTCCTTCTTAAATTTTTTATAGTTTTCCATGCTTCTGTGTTTCTTTTACCACCAATATAGGATTCAATTTTTTGACATGACTGTTCCCAAACTTTGTTTTTTGCTTCTGCAACCTTTTTCCGGATTTTCGCTTGTTGTGCATTAAGCTCTATTTTATCTTGAAGATTTCTGGTATTTAACCATTTTAAATATTTTTCTTTCTTTAATTCACTTCCTTTTTAATTTCTTCATTCCAGTAGTATAATGGATGGTTTGTACGTGTTTCTTCTGTTTCTCCTAAAGCTTCCTTGGCGGCTTCATGTAGTTTATTTACAATATAATGATATTGATCTTCTGTATTATCAAACTCTGTTTCTACCAGTTTTTCATCTAATCTCTTTTGATATAAAAATAATGTGCTTTCATTCTCAAAACTATTCAAATTATATTTAGGAATTTTGATTTCTGTTTGTATATTTTCTATAGGACAATTTCGATTTTCTTCAGTGCTTTTTCCTCTGAAGGGGAATAAAAATTTGGAATTTACCAAATAATGATCGCTAAGAGTTACCCCTCTATATACTCTTTACAGATGAATCACATTTTATGAACCACTGGAGTGAATGCAAACATCCTGCCAGTATCACTGGAATAGTCTGGGCCAGAGGAGGGAACTTTATGGTCTGAGGAATGTTTTCATAGAATTCCCTGTGTGAACTCATTATTCTGGAAGCATTATGGATCAACGCAAGTATGCATCTATGCTTGGGGACTATGTCTGCCCCTACATGCAGTTTGTTTTTTCTTGACATGATGGCATCTACCAGCACGAGAATGCCTGATGTCACACAGCTTGCAGTGTATGCGCATGTTTCGAAGGGCATCAGGATGAGTTTACCGTTCTCTCCTGGCCACCAAACTCCCCAGATTAAACCCAATCAAGAATCTTAGGGACCACCTCGATCAGGATGGTCATGTCATGAACCTTCAACCAAAAAACCTAGCACAGCTGGCCACAACTCTGGAGTCAGCATGGGTCCACATCCATGTCAGCATCTTCCAAAACCTCATTAACTCTCTTCTTGCATGTCTCACAGAGGTCCACACTGGTTATTCATGATTTTGACATGTGGTCACATTAATGTGACTTGACAGTGGACATGCAGACACCATGTGACACACTCATTGTTAGCACGATTCTTAAAATAGCTCCAATAGCGCCCAAGTGTAGGGATCCCCAGACCAAGTTTCTTGGAGGGCAAAGGCAGTGGGAATGCATAGAAAAAAATCGCAGCTCAGGCAGGTGGAGGAAAAACTCATCGCAGTTCCACTGAAGGCTTATGCTACCAGTACCCTGTAGGTGCAAGAAGGGACGAAGGAGGCAGGTCATGCCTCACAGCCACCCACTGCTACTGGTTGGAAGGCTACAGCATACAGCATCAGTACACATTGATTCTCAACCATTGGGGAGAGGGGGGGGGGGTGCATCCAGGGGTACAGGGGCCACCAGGGTCGCCACCTCGTTGGAGACAAAGGTGGAATGTGCAGAGCCCAGTGGCCACCAGTAGCTCCTTCTCCTTGGAGGACTACTACTTGTCCTCCAGATTCCACTGAACAGAGCATCCCAAGGGACTCCTTCCTGGGAAGAAATACCAGAGGAGGGAGTTGCTTCTCCAGCTGGGGGCTGGGGCTGATGTCCCTGGCAAGCGGGGAATCAATGCCCTTAGAAGGGGTGTAGTTGAAAAAGTTTGGAGGAGCCCCCAACCATCAAGGGAGTAGGTATAGTCGAGCAGCTCTGAGGGCTCACGTAGAAGACATGGAGGGTGATGGTACAGTCACTAGAGAGGATGAAGTCGTCATAACTGTAGCATACATCATCATCTTACACGTAGGGCATAGACAATCATATTTCTTCTTCTTGTCAAAAAGAGTTCAAATGGCTCTGAGCACTATGGGACTTAACATCTATGATCATCAGTCCCCTAGAACTTAGAACTACTTAAACCTAACTAACCTAAGGACAGCACACAACACCCAGTCGTCACGAGGCAGAGAAAATCCCTGAACCCGCCGGGAATCGAACCCGGGAACCCGGGCGTGGGAAGCGAGAACGCTACCGCTCTTCTTCTTGTCCTCTTGTTTATGAGTATGTCAAGAGTCTTGTATTCTTGGATTTTCTTTTACCTATGGAAGACGGAGCAGTCCAGAGAGCAGGGAAAATGGTACACCCCACAGCTGATACAAATGGGGAGGGGCACAAGGAGCATTTGTGTGCAACAGACACCCACAATCCCTCGCATTACAATGCGAGGACGTGCCAAAATCTTGTGCACTTGCAGCCCCGCAAGGGACGGGGAACATACAGCTTCACATCACATCAATACACCATTATCCTGACCTTTTCGCATTACGAGTCACCTTCAAAGGCCAAGATGAAGGCTCCAGTATGAACCGTGTTATCCTTTGGTCCCCACTGGACACAACAGACAAAATGCACCGCCTGTCATGCAACTCATGATTTGTCTGTTAAAGAAGACTGCAGTGGGAGATGATACCCTGTACCATAAGGAGGCTGTTATCGGGAGTAAGGGTTACAGGAATGTCACTCAGTTTGTCACAAGCGAGCAGTGCCTGTAACTGAGCATGGTAGACTGTTTTACTCAGAACGGAGCCACTTTTAATTTTTCTAATCGTTGCCACTGCCTCAAACCTGTCCTAGAGGTATTCAAAGAAGAACAGTGATTTCACAGTCAAAAAGAAAGCCCAATCAGTTATACAACAAACTTCAGATTAGAGGTACTATTTCTCCCCTAGTCGCTAACCTCTACATTTCCCCCATGGTGTAGTTAGGTTCAAATGGCTCTGAGCACTATGGGACTCAACTGCTGAGGTCATTAGTCCCCTAGAACTTAGAACTAGTTAAACCTAAACTAACCTAAGGACATCACAAACATCCATGCCCGAGGCAGGATTCGAACCTGCGACCGTAGCGGTCTTGCGGTTCCAGACTGCAGCGCCTTTAACCGCACGGCCACTTCGGCCGGCGTGTAGTTAGGGAAGGAAACATTTTGGATTTATATCTCTCCATGTTGCAGTAAGTCTTACCTTCAGAAGAGACTGCTGGGACTATGCAACCACCAGCAGAAGAAGACCAAGGGCTCTCCCCACAGGCACCACCCAGGCATGATTATGTGGCCAGCAAACTGTTGCCCTGAGTTCCAATGCCCCAGCCACAACAGGCACACACTCCTTGGCATGTGGGGGGTATTCCCCATTCCAACTCCCCCCCCCCCACCCTACCACCCTACCACCACCACCACCACCACCACCACCACCACCACCACCACCACCACCACACCCCCTCTCCCCAATGGAATGGCTGGCTATGGTGATGGATTCTGGGTGTAGTAGCTTTTGAAAAAAAAAAAGGGCACAAAAGGTGGAATATATGGTACATTGGGTGACCTCCCTGGCACAGTCTGCACTTCTGTATAATTTGGAAAAGAAATAGCAGGTCAAACCCAACCATGGAGGCCACATAGTTAAGAAGCTGTAGAATGCCAGAAGGGAAGAAAATGAGTGTCCAAAATCACAAACTAAATCCAAGCACAATCGGCACCAAGAAGACCATCCAATGAAAAGGCAGAGGGGAAGAAAGGAAAGTGTAAGGACAGACTTGCAGCACGAAAAGAGTAGTGATGAAAGGACTAGGGGCCTGTGGTGGCCAAGCATTTATGCACAAAAGAGATGAGACCCCTGCAGGGTGGCTCCAATTATACACCACAACACTCACCAATCTCAGATGATTAGCCATTTCTTGAGCTGCTGCTCCAGCCACATTTACAATGAATATATTGGATCAGGTTTATATGACTTTCTTTCATAGTACCTTGTGGTTGAAAGATGCTTGCAATAGATTGTACTTTCATGGACTAAATTACTTAAGCAAGTGACCCCATGTAATTAACTCAAGTTCACTGATTCATGAAGGTTCATGTTTCACCTTCACCTTAAAAACTTACACTCATCAATTTCAGTACAAGTTTCCATCCTCTCTATTTTTATGCTTCTCTGTTATCTATCCAGCACATTTCCCCACCTTGATCTCTTGTTATCTGCACTATCTAGTAAGACCAAATACTTTTTCAAACTGTACAGAGACTTGTTTACTTCCCTAATCCTATACCTCACCCCTCTATTGTGAAGATCTGTTTCCAGTTTATTGCAGACCAAGACATGTGACATGTTGCACAACACGCCAGATTGCCATGGATGTTGCCAGCTTGGGCAGCTGGTCACAGCTGCTTCCCCTGTAAAACCCCAGTGTTCTCATTCCACAGTGAATGATCCCATCCTCCCATACTCCTTGAAAACTCCATGAGCACTCGTTGAATACGTGTTCTGTGAACCTGTGCAGATGTCTCGCTTAAGTGTGGAAGCTCTACATACTCCTGATATAGCAGAAATTCTAATTATCTGCCATTTGGGCCCAAGAACCAATCAGACCCAACGTATCCTGTTACAATTGCTAATCAGCTAGTGCTGACCATTAGAGAGTTATAGCCATGTTCATTATGACAATAGCTCCCTCCAGCTCCTCTCTTTTATGCCAACTGGCTTCTTTTCAAGTTACAGAATGCCTGTTAGCTTTTTAACTTGGCTGATACAGTATGGACAAAGAGGAATCTTTCATACAGTATGGGATTTAAGATAAATACAATCTGGACAATGAGGAACCTTTCATACACAATGGGATTTAACACAAGTAATCACTAATGTGAAAGAGCAGTTATGAAGCAGTCCTGATGCTGTACAGACCCATCATGTTAAACGAGTCAGGGTTCAATGCCACTGTAGTAGTAAGAAAAGCAATATTTGATAGTCTAGATCAGTCTGATGCTGATAGCTGGAATAAGGCCATCCATTGTGCTATGTCCTTTGCTCTTCAAAACTATGCAGGCCAACATGTACAGCTGACTCACATTGAAGATGATCTTTTAGCTACCACTAGGCAGATCTGCAGTGTAGCTACTGAGTTAGAACAGCAATATGAACAGGTTAGAAATTTTATTCAGCATAATTTAGCAACCATTCACGAGGAGCTAAACTTAACAGCTGCCTTGGCAGTGACAAAAACACTGCACCATCTGTTGAATAACACCAATGCTATTTAGTTACATATTAGCATCCAATTAACCATTATCCAGCTTGGAATGCAACAAAGACTCAGTCCTAACCCACTATCTGCCAAATCCTTTCCGTGTATCATAACTAATTTTTCAATCTACTTGGTAGCACCTACGCACAAACTATCTACCACATTCAGGAATCAATTTTATCTCACTACTATACTGCTGCTAGATTACACTTGTCTCTACACTCTGATACCTTGAATACACAGATCTTTTTACCTGTCACTGAGCTAGTTGTAATTAGAGTGTTATCACCACCATACTTTTCCTGTAGCACGGACAGCTGCAAGGAAACATATCATCTGCCTGAAAAGTGAAATCTTGATTATTAGTACGAATAGCCAAACTCACCCTGTTACGCCACTCACTGAACTCTAGCACAGCTTAAATGTCAATTATCGAGTGTGTTCTCCTTTGTCATTACACATTCATGTCTCTGAATGTAAAACCACCCTTTTCCTTACAGAAATCAAGACACATCCCTGTTCCTCTGCTCTGGCATGGTTGTAGCAGTGCATGATCAACTGCTTGCGTCGGTTGGTAATAGTCTTCTGTACACTGTGCCAGGTCCAACTGTTGTGCTCCGCTGTTATGATCATGGCTTTACGTCTTAAAACTACCAGGTTACTTTAAATGGCAGTGGACTGTCATTTAACACTTCCCATTGTGATTTGATTGTATCTTCTGTTAGACTATCAGCTCACTTAAACATATACACACAATACAAGTGTAAAAATCTTTTCTGCCAGAGTTATCTCTTGTACTGGCACAACCAGACAGACAGCCTGTGCTGCCTAACCATTGGAGATATCCATCTCCTACAGTGATCAATAGACTTGCAGCCCATGAGCAAGGACAAATTACTGTTGGCTATGCACATTTACAATTGGCACACGAGATAATATAATGTGATCAAACCAAATATTAATCTGTTCCTCTAACTCTGGCCATCCTAGTACTGAATGCCTGGATCTTATATAAAAAAGGTATATTGTAAATGATTACAATCACCAAATCCTGTTGTCTCCAAACAGCAATCATCAGGTGACTATCACACTCGAGCACATAATACGGAAATGAAGAAAGTTTTATTGTAAAGGCATGGCCCTACACTAATTCCAGTCCTTAGGATTATGGTAGTGACAGACAAGTTTTTCTTTCATTGAGTGTTTCGATACTGCAACAGTAGTGTAATTCCCTCCCTCCCCCCCCCCCCCTCCTCATGACAACAACATGGAAGAGTGAACTGTAATTTGAATGCAAGTAGTGTATTATGGTTTAAAGGGATAGTTTGAACATTGAGTCTGGTGGCTCTCCCTTAAAGCTATATAGTATCAGTCAATGCTACACTGAAGAGCCAAAGAAAATGGTATACCTGCCTAATATCATGTAGGGCCCCTGCAAGCATGCAGAAATGCCACAACTCGATGTGGCATGGATTCTACTAATGTCTGAAGCAGTGATGGAAGAAACTGACACTATGAATCCTGCAGGGCTATCCATAAATCCGTAAGAGTATGAGGGGGTGGAGATCTCTTATGAACAGCATGTTGCAAGGCATCCCAGATAAGCTCAATAATCTTCACGTCTGGGGAGTTTGATGGTCAGCAGACGTGTTTCAACTCAGAAGAGCGTTCCTGAAGCCACTCTGTAGCAATTCTGGATGTGCGGGATATTGCATTGTTCTGCTGGAATTCCCCAAGTCCCTCGGAATGCACAATGGACATGAAAGGCTGCAAGTGATTGACAAGAAGCTATATACATGTCACCTGTCAGAGTCATACCTAAACGTATCAAGGATCCCATACCACTCCAACTGCACACACTCAACACCATTACAGAGCCTACACCAGCTTGAACTGCCCCTGCTGACATGCAGGATCCACAGATTCATGAGGTTGTCTCCATACCCGTACACGTCCATCTGATCGATACAATTTGAAACGAGACTTGTCCGACCAAGCAACATGATTCTAGTCATCAATAGTCCTATGTCGGCGCTGATGGGCCCAAGCGAGGTGTAAAGCTTTGTGTCGTGCAGTCGTCAAAGGTACATGAGTGGGCCTTCCATTCCAAAAGCCCACAGCAATGATGTCTCGTTGAATGGTTCGCAAGCTGACACTTGTTGATGGCCCACCATTGAAATCTGCAGCCATTTGCAGAAGGGTTGCACATCTGTCATGTTGAATGGTTCGCTTTAGTCGTCATTGGTCCCATTCTTGCAGGATATTTTTCTGGACACAGCTATGTCAGAGATTTGATGTTTTACCGGATTTCTGATATTCATGGTACACTCATAAAATGGTCATACGGGAAAGTCCCCACTTCATCCCTACCTTGGAGATGTGTCCCATCGGTATTGCGTCGACTATAACACCATGCTCAAACTCACTTAAATCTTGATAACCCGCCATTGTACCAGCAGTAACCAACCTAACAACTACACCAGACACTTGTTGCTTCATATAGGCGCTGCTGACCGCAACGTCATATTCTGCCAGTTTACATACCTCTCTGTTTGAATGTGCAAGCCTATACCATTTTCTGTTGTGCTTCAATGTATAATACGATCATTAGTACTTGATGTTCAAATGAAAACACACCAGAGGGTCATGTAATCTGTAGATGGGATAACGACACAGCTAGAACTGCCTAGAGGGGCAGTCAATTAGTTTACCTTTTCAATAGTTCATAAGCCAGTCACAAAGGCTAGAAGCAGTTTTATTTACACTTCAAACTCAATGTCTTATTGAATTTGTTAAGTCTTATGACTTCCTGTACAGGGACCATTTGTTAGATGTAAGGCAAATCTATTTTACTAAGGATTCATGTACCTTTTTTAAAAATAACCCTTCCTCCCTCTAATAATGGCCAACCACCTCCGCTAGGACCTTGCCTAGTATGACGGTGCGGGTCTCCTGCATCGTCCCCTACACTCCTCGGAGTATGTGACCTAATCATTATCATTCCTCCCTTTA
Source organism: Schistocerca piceifrons (assembly GCF_021461385.2). Lineage (NCBI taxonomy): Eukaryota > Metazoa > Arthropoda > Insecta > Orthoptera > Acrididae > Schistocerca > Schistocerca piceifrons. Next base: position 339,497,228 of record NC_060149.1, read on the forward strand.
AAGGATTCTGCTGCCCCGGACACCAACTGATGTGCCACCTCGATGGAGTGTTGCAGCACTGTCTCTCATAGCACATGAGAGCTGGCCACTGGCCACCACCTCTCCGCAGCCCCTGCACTGTCATTTCTGGCACTTTTCGTCCATCAATCCGTTCAGCGGCCTCACCACCCTGGCATTACACCACCACAACAACATTTCACCTCAAGGGCCTTGTGGCCACTAACTGTACAACCATATCCTATGGCTGACATCAAAACACTGTCCAAAATCTTATCTTTACTGTTGTTGTTGTGGTCTTCAATCCAGAGACTGGTTTGATGCAGCTCTCCATGCTACTCTATCCTGTGCAAGCTGCTTCATCTCCCAGTACCTACTTCAACCTACATCCTTCTGAATATGTTTAGTGTATTCATCTCTTGGTCTCCCTCTACGATTTTTACCTCCACGCTGCCCTCCAATACTAAATTGGTGATCCCTTGATGTCTCAGAATATGCCCTACCAGCCGATCCCTTCTTCTAGACAAGTTGTGCAACAAATTTCTTTTCTCTCCAATTCTATTCAATACCTCCTCATTAGTTATGTGATCTACCCATCTAATCTTCAGCATTCTTTGGTAGCACCACATTTCGAAATCTTCTATTTTCTTCTTGTCCAAACTATTTATCGTCCACATTTCACTTCCATACATGGCTACCCTCCTTACAAATACTTTCAGAAACGACTTCCTGACACTTAAACCTACACTCGATGTTAACAGATTTTTCTTCTTCAGAAACACTTTCCCTGTATCCTCTCTATTTCGACCATCATCAGTTATTTTGCTCCCCAAGTAGCAAAACTCCTTTACTACTTTAAGTGTCTCATTTCCTAATCTAATTCCGACAGCATCAGCCGATTTAATTCGACTACATTCCATTATCCTCATTTTGCTTTTGTTGATGTTCATCTCTTATCCTCCTTTCAAGACACTGTCCATTCCGTTCAACTGCTCTTCCAGGTCCTTTGCTGTCTGTGACAGAATTAAAATGTCATCGGTGAACCTCAAAGTTTTTATTTCTTCTCCATGGATTTTAATTCCTACTCCGAACTCTTCTTTTGTTTCCTTTACTGCTTGCTCAATATACAGATTGAATAACATCGGGGATAGGCTACAACCCTGTCTCACTCCCTTCCCTTTCATGCCCCTTGACTCTTATAACTGCCATCTGGTTTCTGTACAAATTGTAAATAGCCTTTCGCACCCTGTATTTTACCCCTGCCACCCTCAGAATTTGAAAGAGAGTATTCCAGTCAACATTGTCAAAAGCTTTCTATAAGTCTACAAACGCTAGAAATGTAGGTTTGTCTTTCCTTAATCTATTTTTGAAGATAAGGGCTATTCCATGCCAAGTGGTCTAATATCGAGAAATGTTCCCACATGACCATCATGGATTTTGATGACATTTTGTATGAACATTCATACATGTTCTCAACGAACACTGGTAAAGCTTCAGTTTCAGTAATTCAATACTTGCAGAGATATAGTCACTTGTTTGAAACCATAGCACAGCTTCCAATAGTGCATCCTTGAATTTTCAGCAACTTTGAGATGAGATATCTCTGTAAGTATTTGCATGAAAGAAACAAAACTTGGCCATCTTATACAACTTTTAGAGCTCTTTAAAGTAAAATATTAAGAAAAGGATTTCTGAGCAATTTTCATATAGATAATTTGAAGCAAAGTTGGGCGAAAAAAATAGCTGTTTAAAAAAATTGCGAAATTTAGTTTTTTATATCTCCAAAAGTAATTGTGGGATGTACATGAAACTATGCACACCATAACTCACCAACACAAGGTCTTAGAATATAAAATTTCATTCTCCTATTGCTTTCCACTATTTCACAAATCTAGGGTGAAGTTGTCGATTTTTCAAAAAGTGCTAAAAATGGGTATTTTTAGTCAAATTTTTCAAAAAAGTGTTTTCTCCAAACTCTTCTAAACTATGGTCATTAGAAAGAGCATATTCTAACCCATCTAGAAAAGTGGATTTGGTTTTGCAATGCAAGCATATAAGGCCCTAAAAAGCAGCATCATCAAAGAGGCACACTGGAAGTTTGAACACATTTTTCTGGCACTCAAATTATACCTGAAATCTTTTATTTTGCCTTATACATGTTTATTAATGTCTGGGTTAAGTGAAATAAGAAGTCCTGATGAATAGGACCTAGCTTAAGTCCGAATAGCAAAAGAATAAAAATAGAAACAATGTTATTTGCATAATCGTCTAATTATTAGTTGCCTGTTTAATGAACAACACCAGCTTACTGATGGAAAAGAAGTGTATAAATGAGTTGCTATGGTCCATCGTGGCTTAGCCACTGCTAGTTTCATTTCACCTGAGAAAAACAGCATTCCCATTGCCATAGGGGCCACACCCGATAGCTTAGCAACAACAGCCATGGTTGGGTTTCTTTACCACAGGATCCCAACCCTGATAAGGCTTTCTTTACACAGGTTCCCAAGCCTGATAGTAAAATTATTTAAGTGCCCTGTGTAAAATTAGAAGGCACTCTTGGGTTCCTTAGATTGTTTCCTCTAACCTGTTTCAATTTTTGATATGCTACATTAATTTTCTGATGAATGATCAAGAGGAATGGTGTATTGCGCGCCAGACGAATTTACTGATGGAGCTGGAATAACTGCAATAATGTGGTGTTCCGGAATAAGAATAACAAACAGCTGAGTTCATTGTACTTAAAAATTTGGGTACCCTTATTGCATCAAGTGAGTTCATCTACCTATCTGTACTGCATACCAGGGAAACAATTACTTTGTATTTCACTAATAGTTCCACACATAATCGTGGAAAAAGGGCAGTCTGTATTTACATTTACCACGGAAAAACAAACAAAAAATGCTTAACTTTTTCTAGCAGGGAGCAACGTTGCATAATAAGTGTCCAAAGAGATCAATGTAAATGGGAAGCTAAAATATACTTCATAAGTAATGCATACTACACAATTATAAAGTACTTAGAGTGATAATTAATAATGAAAGGGAAGAGTGGTAATTAACAATGAAAGGAAATAACTACAACACCATGTTACACTACATGATCACAGTGCAATGCTTTTTACAAGAATACAATGTGCGCACGATCTACTGTGCATAATATTGTGTTATTCACCTGAACTCAACATCTCAGTCATCATGTGTGATGCCGACACAGTTTTCCAGACAGAGTGAAGGGAGGGCATCGAGATGTGCACAGGACGAAGTAGCATATTTATGATCAAGTCTGGTTTTTCAGACAGAGTGAAGTGAGTGCAAGGGACTTAGCAGCAGGTTGATGGTTCTGGAGTCACCAGACAGTGCCTGTAGGGTGCGCAGTGACAGTGTAAAAAGATGTGAAGGAACAGTACGAAACTGTGTATAAACAAAGAATATTGTGCAATAGGGAGCAATCAAATTAGGCAGAAGAGTTGGAATTCAGGGGAATGTTGGATACGAGTCGTTGGCTTTGTCCAGTGACTTAGGAAACATGACAAATGACATAAACAATATAGCGACAATAATGCGATGTTATTGATTCTTTTCGAATGGGCTAAGAGGTACATATCAGTCTGCCACTACAACCAAGTTTGTTTAGTATTACATTCATTGGCTTCACGAACTCACAACCAGACTGTTACCTTCAAACTAAACTATATACCTTGGGTTAAGCTACTGAGCAATGTTTCGCTTTAACATTTGTTGGCTTCGCAAACTAACAACAAAACTGTGATTAATGCACCGAAAGGTGACTTGATGGCAGACATTAACATTACGTCCCTGGTCATAGCTGACAAGTTTTATCAACTACTCTTGACCTGAGTAGTTGGTGAGAGACTCACCTCACATTCAGGAGGATGGCATTTGCTCTGTCAAGTCATATTGATTCAGGTTTGCCTAAGTCATTTCAGAGAAATGCCAGGATCATTCGTCAGTAAAACTATGGCTGACCACCTGTACTACCCTAATAAACAATGGCCTTAGACATTTTATGTGTGTGTATAGGTCTATTTATTTTTCTTGTATTATGACGACAAATCTCTTATCACTATCAGATGGTCCCTGAGCAAATAAATGTCTTTCTTCCCCCATCTATCTGGCCATCATCATCATAATAGTATCTGAAGAAGACTGGCATATTGTCCCCAAAATAATATCTTTTAAGTACAGCTTAAGCAAACGGACCTAGATGTCATGAGATTTTGATAGAAAAGGAAAATTTGTTGAACACTTAGTACGAAAATAATGTTACAGTATCTTTACATTACATTCATCTCTATTTGTCACTGGGGCATTGCAGAAACACATGAAGCAATTTATGTGAACCACTGCCACAATAACTATGCAGTGATCAGAAGTCCAGTACCAGAATGCAGTACAAAATCACTAAGTACACACAGTTTAGACAGTTATACTAGTAGTTACGCCTCTAGGAACATTCACTCACAGAAATTTATCAGTAAACCACACCAAGGTGCAGGACACTTCTTGCAGCGTCTGCCACTTGAGTTGTCTAAAAATCTCCATGACACTTTCACATACTTGTAACAAAATGTTCTGCTCTTCTTTGGAGCTCCTCTATCCTACTCTTATCACTGGGTACTAGTTCCATGGAATACCACGTTCGGCAACGAGTTAAAATGCATTTTCCAACATGAATTTGACTCTACTGTATGTCTTGTGACAGAATAAAACTGAATTTAACTACATATTCCACAACTTCAAAGCTTGAAACTGAGTACTCAACCTTTCTCTCAAGATCTGGAGGCAAAATAAAGACAAGCAAATTCAGAATAGCTCATATGCCTTACAATGGCTATAACTATTAAAAGTACATGAAATCTATGTCCATTCCTCTACTTCCATAATCCACACTTTCCTGGATTCAGAAACCAGCCTTCCAGAACATTCAAACGTGTTTCTATAAATTCAATTCATCTCCAAGCAGCATACAACAATTGATTTAAAAAATGCCATGTATCACCAAGTGTGAACGATAAAGCAACTCAAAAATAAACAATAAGGCAAAAATAAAATTTTTTCTGCAGATAAGAACGAAGAAACTAAATAAAATACCATATATCGTTGCCTTCTGGAAAACAGAATACTACAATATGAATTACTGAACTGCATTTTTTTACATTAGGTACATGTAAAATAGTTCACAAATACATTCCTAGTTCATTTTTTCCGGTCTGATCTCTATCTCTCAACAAACACTGTAAAGGTGAACAGAGTATAGGTACTATCTTGTACACGGACTTGCCAATCAACTATATAGCAGTCTTCCACCTCAAAAGAGATTGAATGAACGGAAGTGCTTGTAGGCAAATAAATAAAACCGGCTAGCAATCCAATACTTTGTGTTTTACTCTGTAATCAGTGTACTTGATTCTACGCCGGGTCTCATGCTCGGCGAGATTAAGTCTGCTCTGCCCCCGGCTATCCTGATTTAAGTATCCCTTAATCATTTCAGGCAAATGCCGTGTTGATTCCTTTAGAAAGACCGCAGCCGACCACCTGTCCTATACCCATAAAACATATTCTATGTGTATGTATGTACTGAGATGTTTGTTTTCATGGCATTAAGATGACAAATTCTGTATCAGTGTGCGATTATCCATGAACGAATGAATAAATAAATTACATCAATCATTAGAAATGCTACTGACAACTGACCACTCTTTGTATTTTTGGGAGGCTTATGCGTTTACACACAACATGTTGGCGCATTTTTTCCGTATAGTTCGTCACCAGATTTAAAAAGTTAATGACCTTTGCTTCCGGGTTTGTTGGAACACTCCAGGGATGTAAACAGTCTCTAAATGAGTAAACAATAGCATTTTTTTTTTAATATAAATTACTCACCTTTTCCTTCGGTGGCGGTTGGTTTTTATTTACTTCAACTTTGAGATTACAGTAAATTTTATATTCGCTTGTCTCTTCTACGACTGATACGGCTAGCTGTTCGCTAAAAACTGTTTCAAAGCCCGGGTCTGAGTTCATAAACATATCACCGTCCACCCCCAGTTTCGGTACTCGATCGGGTTCCATGGCCCGCCTTTTCAAAACCCGCTTCACACGCAGTCACTCAATCATTACCAAAGTTTATACACCAACTGATCTGTCAAAGGGCGTCTAGAAATGGACGCCCGAAAGCACCGGCAGATGTCTCTGTTGTCATGGTATTGTAATCCTGAACTGAGGATGAAGATCTTACCTGCATGGGAGTGTCCTTATTCACATATATGTTATGAGAGGTAATGCTCTACAGTTTTTAGATGAAGCTCGTATTTGGTGGATTTTATGTTATAACTCATATCCTACGAATATATCTTGCTTCAAAATACTAGCACACTCCGGAGCTGTCGAAAAGTTGTTGGTACCGGTACAACCTGTTGTAATTGGTTCGTTCTGTCATAAAACCCTGCAGTTAAAGATATCTCAAGGTGTGGTGACCTCTCAGTGGGGCATAATATAACATGGAGTGTCTCAGGTTTCTTTACATAGGCCGTTATTTTTCTTAACATATGTATATGATCTGCTTCTCTCCATCAGCAAACTACACTGAAGAGCCAAAGAAATTAATACACCTGCCTAATATCATGTAGGGCCCCCGCAAGCATGCAGAAGTGCCGCAACACGACATGACAAGGACTCGACCAATGTCTGAAGTAGTGCTGGATGAAACTGACACCATGAATCCTGCAGTGCTGCCATAAATTCGTAAGAGTATGAGGGGGTGGAGATCTCTTCTGAACAACACGTTGCAAGGCATCCCAGATATGCTCAATAACGTTCATGTCTGGGGAGTTTTGTGGCCAGAGGAAATGTTTAAACTCAGAAGAGTTTTCCTGAAGCCACTCTGAAGCAATTCTGGACGTGTGGGGTGTCACATTGTACTGCTGGAATTCCCCAAGTCCGTCGGAATGCACAATGGAAGTGAGTGGATGCAACTGATCAGAGAGGATGCTTACATATATGTCACCTGTCAGAGTCGTATCTAGATGTATCAGAGGTCCCATATCACTCCAACTGCACATGCCCCACACCATTACAGAGCCTCCACCAGCCTGAACAGACCCCCGCTGGCATGCAGGATCCACGGATTCATGACATTGTGTCCATACCTGTACACGTCCATCCGATCGATACAATTTGAAACGAGACTCGTCCGACCAGGCAACATGTTTCCAGTCATCAACAGTTCATTGTCGGTGTTAACGGATCCAAGTGAGGTGCAAAGCTTCGTATCGTGCAGTCATCAAGGACACACGAGTGGGCCTTCTGCTCCAAAAGCCCATATCGATGATTTTTCGTTGAATGTTTTACACGCTGACACTTGTTGATGGCCCAGCACTGGAATCTGCAGCGATTTGCAGAAGGGTTGCAGTTATGCCATGTTGACCAGTTCTCTTCAGTCGTCGTTGGTTCCGTTCTTGCAGGATCTTTTTCTAGCCACAGTGACGTTGGAGATTTGATGTTTTACCTGTTCTTGATATTCATGGCACACTCGTGAAATGGTCACATGGGAAAATCCCGTCTTCATCGATACCTTGCAGATGCTGTATCCCACCATTCGTGCGACAACTATAACACTATGTTCAAACTCACTTAAATCTTGATATCCTACCACTGTACCTGCGGTAATTAATTTAACAACTACACCAGATACTTGCTGTCTTATAGAGGCGTTGCCAAACGCAGTGCCGTATTCTGCTGTTTACGTATCTCCCTATTTGAATATGCATGCCTATGCCAGTTTATTTGGCGCTTCAGTGTATATAATTTCAGAATGTATGTTGACATGGCAAGGATTGTCGTGGATAACACATTAGTCTTATATCTATTATGCTTGTCTTCACATCTAATTCATCTGATAAATCTAAGGCACTAGCTGAATTCACTTCTACACTAGATATAACTTGTCATTACTTCCAATCTGCAATCACATTTATCCCAAAATAAATTTATTCAGACAAACTTCTTAAAATTTATATAAAATGGTGTACTTACCTGTTTCATGTATATTCTCGTGGGGCACACCAAAATCTCTTCTTCTTTGTTCCAAGTATATTCAAGCAGCTAGCAAATCAAAGAAATCAGGTTCTCATTCTGTACTGAAAATTAAATTTCTTGTTGTATTTATCTTCCATTTACTACATTCTCCAGTCTGCCTTCCATCATATTTGTAAAATTAATTACAGCTTGCAGTTGAAAACATAAATATTTTCAGTTCAAACAAATTTTTGCTTTTACCTCATCACTTCACAAACACATGCCTACCAATGTTGATACCAAACCGAAAAATAGTCATAGAGCAGAATAGCTTATTACAATATTCAGTTTTTAATTTTTTCAAGTTTGCCATTTTCCTATATTCATCTTTCTCAGTCACACTTTTATTTACTTGCAACTTAATTATAATTTGCTAGCTGCTCACACAAAACCTGGAACCAAGAAGTAGGTATTTCAATGTGACCTGCAAGACTGCAATTGGAGCAGGTAAGTACATCATTTTATAGCAGTTACCCTTGCAATTTTCTGAATTTTAAAAGTATGTATCAATAAATTTATCATTGACAACGTACTGGAACTTAAGTGATTTCTAGCTTATATCAGAATAAGTGGTAACAGCCTAAATCACAATTTCTTTTCTTTCTGTGCAGTTTTGAAATTTATAAAACCTAATTTCAAAATTTATTTTGGACATCCCCTTTAGTAGTGGAACACAAACCAAATGGCTCCCTCATACTGTGTGAAGATTAAAATGTAGTTAATACCAAGTTCTGGTGTACACTTATCAGATTCCACAGTCTGAACATATTTTTTCCAAGTGAAAAGGTGGTGAATATTACCCTACAATCGATCTATGAGAGATGTACTGGCAATATCTTTGCATTCAGACTCCAAACAAGTGTTCATTTTGAACAACTTGTTCAGCCTCTACCAGCCTCAGCAGCTCCCTCCTAGCATGTATAACACACCTGCCAATTTCCAAACTTATCTGGAACAACTTAACTAAGAGATACCATCACTAAGGCAGACCTGCAGAAAGACCCCACGATGCACCAAGTGTCCAAATTTGTAAAATCATGACAGCCAGACCACACTTCCCTTTGAGATCAGATCCAACATTATTGTGCTACGTTTTTTTTATTTTATTTCAAATTCTGTCACGGACCACAAATGTTTATTACTCAGGTTATTAATTTTGGTCAATGATGATCATCTTCTGATCTAAAAATAAGCATACAGAGGTAGCTTGACGTACTGTTTTCAAATTACATAAAATATGGAATCAGAAATTACTATAACTAAATATGACATTTCCATACCATACCTGAGTAAATGTAATATATTACACAACTTGTGTCATTGCATATTTTGATGGTACAGTCACATTAATCAGCCATGCAAGCTTCATCAAAAAATTTTCAAATTTTGATTACTGTGGATATCATCTACATCTACATCTACATGGATACTCTGCAAATCACATTTAAGTGCCTGGCAGAGGGTTCATCGAACCACCTTCACAATTCTCTATTATTCCAATCTCATATAGTGCGCGGAAAGAATGAACACCTATATCTTTCTGTACAAGCTCTGATTTACCTTATTTTATCGTGGTGATCGTTTCTTCCTATGTAGGTCGATGTCAACAAAATATTTTCGCATTCGGAGGCGAAAGTTGGTGACTACAGTTTCGTGAGAAGATTCTGTCGCAATGAAAAACGCCTTTCTTTTAATGATGTCAAGCCCAAATCCCGTATCATTTCACTGAGCGAGGTGGCGCAGTGGTTAGCACACTGGACTCGCATTCGGGAGGACGACGGTTCAATCCCGCGTCCGGCCATCCTGATTTAGGTTTTCCGTGATTTCCCTAAATCACTCCAGGCAAATGCCGTGATGGTTCCTTTGAAAGGGCACGGCCGACTTCCTTCTCCGTCCTTCCATAACCCAATGAGCCCGATGACCTTGCTGTTTGGTCTCTTCCCCCAAACCAACCAACCTGTATCATTTCTGTGACACTCTCTCCCATATTTCGCAATAATACAAAACGCGCTGCCCTTCTTTGAACTTTTTCGATATACTCCATCAGCAGTATTCTAAATGAGGATGGATAAGCGTAGTGTAGGCAGTCTCCTTAGTAGATCTCTCATATTTTCTAAGTGTCCTGCCAATAAAATGTAGTCTTTGGTTAACCTTCCCCACAACATTTTCTGTGTGTTCCTTCCAATTTAAGATTTTTGTAATTGAAATACCTAGGCATTTAGTTCTTTTAGATTAGACTGATTTACCATGTAACCGAAGTTTAACGAATTCCTTTTAGCACTCACGTGGATAATTTGATTTTTTTGATTTGCTTTGATTTTAACGAGGAAGTTAAAACAGCTGAGGTCTAACCCACCACTGCCCGCATCGAAACTAAGTTTATTGTGCGGTATCGCTCCCTGTATATCTAGTAAAGCCAACCAATGCCCTCAAATAGTGCAAGGAGTCCCTCTACTAGTTTTTTGTTAGACACAGTTTCTTCAGGTCTAGTTGTCCTGAAGATTCTGCGTCTTTTACTCTCCAGTGCCGTGTTTTCGAAGATTAGATGTGATGCAGTTTCTTCACCCTCATCACAGGGGCTACATTTAGGGTCCTCTTCCGTTATACACATTCTGTGTAGGTGTTTTTTGAAATTCCCATGGCCAATCATCAGTCCAGTCATGAGTTTGATCTCTTTCCTATTCAATCCCAGGATTACAGAGCTTCTTTTAAAACATGGCTTGTGCATCATTAGCTTACCATGTTTTTGTTACGGACCTTAGACCAATATCCTGCATGCTGTGTCCTAAGCCAGTTACGTAGTTCTAATTTGATCATAGCCTTGGTGATTGTCAGGACAGGTTGTGTTCCACTAAATGGAGTTGTTGCCCCCATCCTAGCCAATCTGTCGGCTTGTTCATCGCCACAGATCCCTGAGTGACCAGGGACCCACACTAGGTTTACCCTATGGCTTCCCCGTAGCTCCACCAGAGCCCTGTGGCATTCTGCAACAATCTTAGATCTTGTTGCAGGAGCTGCCAATGATTTCAGGGCTTCCTGGCTGTCTGAATAGATGTAAATGCTACGGTCCTTGTAGCACCTATGCATATTCTCCTCCACACATGCCCTGATTGCAGTAATTTCAGCTTGGAATACAAAGGCCAGTTTTTCAAGAGAGATGATGCCCTCCAGGCTTGGCTGAATGCCGTACACCCCTGCCCCAACGTCTTGGTCTATTTTCGACCCATCAATGAACCAAACAATGTCCCCCGTATGGTGTCAAACTGTTTTTTCCCACTGCTCCCTGCTTCGAATTATTATATTGTAAGGCTTCTCGAAGCAGTTAGGAGTTATTATATAGTCGGCAGGCATTTCCCCAGCCATTCCTATGTTTACCTCACCCATTATGTGTGTGGTTCTGGATATCCGAATAAGACCCAGTTTTTGTCAATTTTAAGTCTGTGTGCCCCAGCCGCTGCCTCCATATTGACTCAAATATATAGTGGAGGCATGTCCAGCATGGCTTCCATTCCAGTGGTTGGTGTGCTGCTAATTCCGCCTGTTATGGCTAAGCAGGTCAATTTCTGCACCTTAGAAAGCTCCATAGCTGCAACCCGCTGTTCTACTCCCTTCCATCACACTACGGCCCCATAGGAAATCCTAGGTCTGACCACTGTGGTGTATATCCAGTGCATACCACTGGGGATTAGCCCCAGTTTTTGCCACAAGCCCTTCTAATACTCACTAGAGTACTTTTTGCCTTGGAGCAGATACTCTTAATGTGACGGGTCCATGTTAGTTTCTCATCTAAGGTTACCCCTAGATATTTCACTATCCCCTTCAAAGGTAGAGTTTCATCAAAGAGCTTTAGATTCCAGCTTGAGTGTTGAATACATCTCTTCGTAAATGGCACCACAACAGTTTTCGTAGGATTAACCCTCAGATCCTGTTTGATGCACCAATTTTGAACAATGTCCAAACTTCTTTGAGCCATATTTCTAACTGTGTTAGTAAATTTGCCAAGTATTACTATGACAAGGTCATTCTCATATCCTTGGCAGAAGCATTGTCTGGAATTTAATTCCTCAATGAGTTCGTTCACCACTTGATTCCAAAACAGAGGGGACAAAACTATTCCTTCTGGGCAACCTCTAATGGTGTTAATTACCATCTTTTCATTCATCATGGTAGCCTCTACTTTCCTTCCACTAAGCATGTCCCTGGTCCACCTGCATGTAGTGGTTCCCAAGTCATGCACCTCTGCTGCCCTTACCATGGGATCGAAGGTCATGTTACTGAAGGCCCTTCGATATCCAGGAAGATGCAGAGGGCTATTTCTTGGAAGTGAAGTGCTTTCTCCACCTTCCCAAGGAATTGATGGACAGCTGACTCACATGATTTACCTGGTTGATAAGTGTGTTGGTTTGAATGTAGGGGGGCCCTACTTAGCCTCCTCTCCCCAACATATACATTAATCAGTTTTTCCAATGTTTTGAGAATGAAGGAGAACAGACTGATTGGTCTCATATCCATATCCTTGGTTTGATAAATTCTCCCTGGCTATGGAACCAAGACAACCTTCACTGCCCTCCAAGCATTGGGAATGATTCCTACTGCTAGGCTAGCCCTGAATAGCCTGAAGAGGACTCTTATGAGCTTCTCTCCTGCCTGTTGCAGGAGAGCTAGAAAAATTCCATCTGTGCCAGGTGACTTGAACAGTTGGAATGTTCCCACCACCCACTGGATTTTATTAAAGTTACATACTCCTTGAACGACTCCCAGTCCTCTCTTCAAGTGCCTGAGAACCATTGTCTCTCCAGGATCACATTCTGGACTGTGTTTTCTGGCAGAGCATATTGAGGAAAGCAAGTTTTGAGGAGCAGTTCCAGCGTCTCATGTGCTGTCTTTGTATATTCCCCATCCTCCTTCCTCAACGTGCCTCCTGGATTAGTTGGTACTCTAGTGAGAATATTGTGAAGTATGGTTTGTGCCGCCATGCTCTCCACTTCCTCACAGAATGCCTTCCAGGATGCCTTCTTTGCTTGTCTTTACGTCTCGCAATATTAAACAGTTTCTATACCTGTTTTCTTTGCATTTCTAACTTATTATTCCACCAAGGCACTCTCCTATTTGTGCACTTCTCGGTGACTGTGCAGTTGTCCTCATATGAGGTCACTATGGCAGAGGTAACAGCCTCTGCAACTTCCTCACACTACTGGATGACATCACACTTTTCGTTATTTAGGGTCAACTGCCAATTTTCGCACCATTCAAATATATTTTCTAAATAGTTTTGCAATTTGTTTTGATCTTCTGATGACTTTATTAGTCGATAAACGACAGCGTCAACTGCAAACAATCGGAGACGGCTGCTGAGATTGTCTCCAAATCGTTTATATAGATAAGAAACAGCAAAGGACCTATAACACTACCTTGGAGAACACCAGAAATCACTTATGTTTTACTCGATGACTTTTCGTCAATTACAACGAACTGTGACCTCTCTGACAGGAAATCACAAATCCAGTCACATAACTGAGACGATTCACTACAAGCTGCTTGAGTGGTATAGCGGCAAAAGCCTTCCGGAAATCCAGAAATACGGAATCGATCTGAAATCCCTTGTTAATAGCACTCAACACTTCATGTGAATAAAGAGCTAGTTGTGTTTCACAGGAATGATGTTTTCTAAACCCATGTGGACTGTGTGTCAATAGACAGTTTTCTTCGAGGTAATTCATAATGTTTGAACATAATATATGTTCCGAAATCCTGCTGTATATTGACGTTAACGATTAGGCCTGTAATTTAGTGGATTACTCCTTCTACCTTTCTTGATTATTGATGTGACCTGTGCAACTTTTCAGTCTTTTGGTACGGATCTTCCGTCGAGCGAAACGGTTGTATATGATTGTTAAGTATGGAGCTAATGCATCAGCATACTCCGAAAGGAACATAATTGTTACACATTCTGCACAAGAAGACTTGCTTTTATTAAGTGATTTAAGCTGCTTCACTATTCCGAGGATATTTACTTCTACGTTACTCATGTTAGCAACTGTTCTCGAGTCGAATCCTGGAATATTTACTTCGTCTTCTTTTGTGAAGGCATTTCGAAAGGCTATGTTTAGTAACTCTGCTTTGGCAGCACTGTCTTCGATAGTATCACCATTGCTATCGTGCAGAGAAGGCATTGATTGTTTCTTGCCGCTAACATACTTCACATACGACGAGAATCTCTCTGGATTTTCTGCCAGGTTTCGAGACAAAGTTTCGTTGAAGAAACTGTTGTAAGCATCTCGCAGTGAAGTCCGATCGCAATTTCGAGCTTCTATAAAAGATCGACAATCTTGGGGATTTTGCATCTGTTTAAATTTGGCATGTTTGTTTCGTTGTTTCTGCAACAGTGTTCTAACCCGTTTTGTGTACCAAGGAAGATCAGCTCCGTCGTTTGTTAATTTATTTGGTATAAATCTCTCAATTGCTGCCGATACTATTTCTTTGAATTCATGCCACATCTGGTCTACACTTATATTATTAATTTGGAATGAGTGGAGATTGTCTCTCAGGAAGACGTCAAGTGCCTTTCATCTGCTGTTTTGAATAGGTGTATGTTTCGCTTATTGTTGGAAGATTTGGGGGTTACAATATTCAATCTCGCTCCGACAACCCTGTGTTCACTAATCTCTGTATCCATTTTGATGCTCGTTATTAATTCAGGATTATTTGTTGCTAAGAGGTCAAGTGTGTTTTCACAACCATTTACTATTCGCGTGGGCTCATGAACTAACTGCTCGAAAAAATTTCCGAGAATGTGTTTAGCACAGTTTCGGATGATGTCTTATGCATACCTCTGGAATTTCGCCAACATATTGAGAGTAAATTAAAGTCACCACCAACTATTATCGTAGTAGTCGTGTACGTGTTTGAAATAAAACTCAAGTTTTCATTTAACCTTTCAGCAACTATATCATCTGAATTGGGAGGTCGGTAAAAGAATCCAATTATTATTTTATTCCGGTTGCCAAGAATGACCTCTACCCACACTAACTCACAGCAAGTTTCTACTTCAGTTTGGCGACAAGGTAAACTACTTCTAACAGCAACAGTCACGCCACCGCCAACCGTGTTTAGCCTATCCTTTCGGAATACCGTTAGGTTATTCGCACAAATTTCGCCTGAGCTTATATCCGACTTTGGCCACCTTTCAGTGCCTATAACTGTTTGAGCATCTGTGCTTTCTATTAGCGCTTAGATCTCTGGTACTTTCCCAACACAGCTACGACAATTTACAACTGTTATACCAAAGGTTCCTGTATCTACGTTCTTCCTGTGTTCAGCCTGCACCCTTTGTGACTGAAGCCCTTCTTGTGTTTTCCCGGGACCCTCTAACCTAAACAACCACTCAGTCCACGCCACACAGCCCCTGCTACACGTGTAGCCACCTCCTGCGTATAGTGGACACCTGACCTATTCAGAAGAACCCAAAACCCAACCGCCCTCTGGCGCAAGTCGAGGAATCCGCAGCCTACACGATCGCAGAACCGTCTGAGCCTCTGATTCAGACCCTCCACTCAGCTATGTACCAGAGGTCCACAGTCAGTCCTGTCGACTATGCTGCAAATGGTCAGCTCTGCTTTCATCTTGCAAGAAAGACTGGCTTCTGTTAGCCACTCGAAACCAGAGAGAATCTCTTCTGATCCAAAGTGACACACATCATTGGTACCAACATGAGCAACCATCTGCAGTTGGCTGCACCCTGTGCTCTTCATGGCATCTTAGAGGACTCTTTCCACATCTGGAATGACTCCACCTGGTATGCACACGGAGTGCACATTGGTTTTCTTTCCCATACATGTTGACACTGCAAGGAAACTAAGTACACCTCCATGCATCGACAAGTGATATGCCCACATTCTGCCTCGCTACATGTTGCTGCTGCACGTCAGTTCACATAACTTCCATTATAAATATTCTTTCTAACAAAATGTTCGAAATTTTTCCCACAGAATAGATTTCCAAATGCAGACGACTGTGCTTATATACGAGGGCCACTCCAAAAGAAATACGCACTATTTTTATAAAAATACAGTTTTCATTTTGCATGTGTGGAAGTTTTACAGTGTGTAGATACATCCTTCCCGCTTGTTTTCAAACTTAGTTCAACCTGTTCCAATGAGTGGCGCCATCACAGCATGTCTTCAAGATGGCTGCTACACTTGACGTTCGTCAGAAGCTACGTGCTGTCATAGAATTCCCTTGCTGTGATAACGAGACAGTGGGAAACATTCGTACGAGGTTGAAAAAGGTGTATGGAGATGCTGCTGTCTATCGAAGTACAGTTAGTCGGTGGGCAAGCAGGTTACACAATGAAAGCGGGCACAGCATTATTGAGGATTGTCCTCGCAGCGGCAGGCCTCGTACTGCACACACTCCAGACAATGTGCAGAGAGTTAACGAATTGGTGACTGCTGACAGACGCATCACAGTGAACGAATTGTCACGCTACGTTGGGATAGGGGAAGGAAGTGTTTCCAGAATACTGAAAATGTTGGCATTAGAAAAGATTTGTGCCAGGTGGGTTCCCAGTGGCTTACAAAGAAAGAAGAAAAACGGTATACAGCGAACTTTGGGAACAGTACAAGAATGGTGAAGATGAATTTCTTGGAAGAACTGTGACAGGTGGTGAAACATGGCTCCATCATTTTTCACCAGAGACGAAGAGGCAATCAATGAAGTGGCATCATGCAAATTCACCCAAGAAAAAAAATTCAAAACCACACCTTCTGCTGGAAAACTTATGGCTATGTTGTTTTTCGATTCCGAAGGACTCTTGCTTGTGGACATCATGCCAAGTGGAACCACCATAAATTCTGATGTGTATGTGATGACACTAAAGAAACTTCAAGCTTGACTGAGCCGTGTTCGATCACATCGGCAAAAGCGGGATGTTTTGCTGTTGCACGACAATGCATGGCCACATGTCAGTCAAAAAACCATGGAAACAATCACAAAACTCGGATTGACAACACTGAAACACCCGCCTTACAGTCCTGACCTGGCTCCATGTGACTATCCTCTCTTTGGGAAACTGAAAGACTGTCTTCGTGGAACAAGGTTTGAAGATGATGACTCCCTTGTGCACAATGCCAAACAGTGGCTCCAACAGGTTAGTCCAGAATTTTACCGTGCAGGTATACAGAGACTGGTTCCAAGATGGCGTAAGGCAGTTGAGAGGGATGGAAATTATGTGGAGAAATTAAAATATTGTTCCTAAAGGATGTATCTACACACTGTAAAACTTTCAGACATGTAGAATAAAAGATGGATTTAAAAAAAAATAGTGTACATTTCTTTTGGAGTGACCCTAATATTATGTAATAAAATGTATCGAGGAAGGGACTTTATTAAAAATGATACTAAGTGTGTTACAAAACTATACAGCAGTTTGTTGGTTGATTTGGGGGAGGGGACCAAACAGCAAGGTCATCGGTTCCATAGGATTAGGAAAGGATGGGGAAGGAAGTTGGCCATGCCCTTCCACAGGAACCATCCTGGCATTTGCCTAAAGTGATTTAGGAAAATTATGCAAAACCTAAATCAGGATTGCTGGACATGAGCACTGCAGAGTGCATTCATCATTAAAACCAAAATCCACAGCTCGTTAATAAAGCAGAACAAAAATCCTTTCAGGCTGACAAACTGGTTCACAAACGTATGCAAAAAGATCAACAATTGTCATTGGACATAATTAGCTTTTATTCATGAGCTACAGTTAAAATACAATGGAGAAACATAGGGGTATTATCAAAAATATGGTACTAACTATTTTACAGAATATATATAACACAATTGTACAATGCAGTCGAATCATTTAACAACAGGTCTGCAGGCCACCCAGAAACTAAAACACAATTGTACAATGCAGTCGAATCATTTAACAACAGGTCTGCAGGCCACCCAGACACTAAAACAAAGACAAGTTTTCACTGAACAAGTTATGCATGTACAATCCATGCCACCAAACTGGCAGTACACCAGCTGGCTCACAGTTACATGCAACTAAGTGAGGAACAACTGTCACTACACCTAGTCAGTGTATTTGTCACACACACTATCTAGTCACATGAGCCACAGATAAAGCAACAAATTGCAATGAGGAAGGCGACTTCATTGAAAATAAAATATTAACTATGTTACAAAATTAACAGTACAATTTTACAATGAAATCAGTAGTAAAAATCACAAGTCTGCAGTTCTCTAGTGAAGTAGAGCAAAGACTTTTCATCAGACACACACAGAACACCTTGTCAATCGAGAGAACAGGTCTTCAGCTTGGAATCTCATTGACTGAAATTGAATTGTCTTCAGTGATGAGTTCTGCTTCGAACTGAGTCCCGATCAGTAGTGAAGAGGGGTCTGGAAATGCCCTGGACAGTGGTGGGATACCAAGCTGACTATCACCCACCATACAGCCCAACAACCAGGAATAATGATCTGAGGCTCCATTTCTTTTTCCATCAGGACACGTTTGGTTGTCATCTGCAGTATCCTCACAGCACAGCAGTGCGTTAACGATATTCTACACACCATTTTGCTGCTCTTCATGGCAAACCATCATGGGCTTATATTTCAGTAAGATAATGCCAGCCCACACATGATGAGAGAAGCTGAGCGACTGCTTACATAAGGGCCAGAGGCAGATCAATACATTATTTAATTGCTCAATTTGTTAAGCTCTTTCTCTTGAATAAATCATCCAATTTTACTGAAAATGTAACCATTTGTTTGTCTGTACATGTATATCACATCTAACTATTCAGTCCCATTAAAAATATTCCTTTGTGGTGCATCGTTTCTTTTTTTGTCTTAAAGTGTATCTCAATGTCATAAAATATTCCTTTGTGGTGCATCGTTTCTTTTTTTTGTCTTAAAGTGTATCTGAATGTCATAAAGGCATTAGGAATACTAATGTAAAGTAAAAATTGGAAATAAATATCACTGATGGGAAGAAGAATATTTTAAGGAAACAACAGTAGTGTAGTAGCGGGGCAGGAAGTTCAATGATAGGGTATCCATGGCTTCAGTACTAATCCATTCAATCAAGAAAATAAATATCAAGCAGTGTATTTCCTGGCAGCATTTATAGATAATTTACTTGCTGGCCTGTGTGAGAGTGCTAAAATTAAATGAGTAAATAGGTAGTTAGAAGGGGAAGCTCAAACAAGGGGTAATTAGCATGCTGAACAGCTTGTTAACTGCCAAACTTTTGAAATGATTCCTTGAACAGCTGGGGCAAGCTAAGTAACTAACACTGAAAAACTATTTTCTAAATGGGCCAAGTTATAAGAGAGAGAAAGAGAGTCTAAAAGAATTTTGTGTCAGGGAATTAAATACATTAATACATTAGGAGAGACTAATGGGGGGTGTTTACAGAAATTTATACTTCAAGGAGGAGACTTCCAGAATCATTGCAATGGGAATTTGTCCACAATTCTACTGATTCTGTGTAAGATTTCTTAAGTTTATTGAAAATATGGACAGTGCTCTGTGATATAGACCAAAGCTTGTAAGACAGAGAGAAAATAGTAGAAGTCAAGACAGAGGCAACTGCAGTAATAACCATTTCAGTGGAAGTTCTGGAAATAGGTGGAGAGATGGTAAGGATGGGCATAGCAATCAGGACAGGGACTGAGGGAACAGGCAGCAGAGAGGAAACAGAAATTACAGGGGAAGAAGAAATAATTTCCAACAGTGAAGAGAAGATGAAAGCAAAATGACTAGAAAATAAGGCTTACAAGGTACCAATATTCAAGACAGGCAGTTGGGAAACTAACTGGTCACTCACTTAAGGTCTGCAATGGGGCTAAAGAATATGCAAGGAATAGGATCTGGTAGGGGTACATTGAGCAAGACAGTTATCAGGAGAAAGGCAATGAAAAGTTGTGGGGGACTACAATAAATACAGTACATGGAACAGAATAAAAAATGATAAGAAATGCAATAGAAATAATTTTATCAGTGATCATTCTGATAACTATGTTGGGAAGTTATTTAACAACAATAATGTGGTTGAAATAAAAGATAATGAAGTGAATGGTGTGGGTTTAGATGCAATTAAAATTAATGAAGTACTAGAAAGATAAGCGCCAGTTCTACCATATTTGGAAATAGTTGTTCATATGGAGCAGATGAGCAATGTAGTTAATAGCAGTGAAATAATTGTCAGTAAAAAAGTGAATGGCCTTTCAGGCGACAATGCACAAATTTTAACACTAAAAGGCTTTTGTACTCAAACAAATGTCACATATAATTACATACTATGTAGGAAAGTTAATCCAACAGCAATAGAGAGTTTTTAAACCTTGTCAAGCAACAAGAGTGGCAGAATGTTTATAGTGCCAATAACATATATCATAAATATAATGCTTTCCTTATCATATTTCTCATGTTCTTTGAGTATTTCTTTCCATTAGAGCGCTCTAAACGGGGTACTATCAGTAATAGACAGCCTAGTCAGATAAGGATATCATGTAGAACAAAGCGGGAATTATATCAAATTGTTAGAAGTGGTCACAATTAAGCTGCAGTAGCCTATTACAAACAGTATTGTAAGGTGCTTAAAAATATTAGGAAGGCAAAGAGTATGTGGTATGCAAATAGAATAGCTATTTCACAGGATAAAATTAAAATCATATGGTCAGTTGTGAAGGAAGTGTCAGGTCAGCAGCACAAGGTAGACGACATAAAGTCAGTTCTTAGTAAAAATATTTCTGCTACTGATAAATCAAATATATGTACAGATTTAACAATCATTTTCTGAGCATTGCTGGTGAATTAAATAAAAATGTAGTTTTTACAGGGTATCATATAACTTTCTTACCAAATTCCTTTCCCAGATTGATGTCTGAAATACCCCTCTGTGATAAAGACAAGGGGGAGATTGAGTCAATAATTAAATCACTGAAGACTAAGGACTCTCTTGGTTATGATGAAGCGCCTAGCAGAATATTAAACTACTGTGCTGTACATGTTAGCCCCGTATTTAGCCATATTTTTAATTTTTCCTTTAGGAATGGTCAGTTTCCTTAACAATTGAAGTACTCAGTAGCAAAGGCGCTTTATAAAAAGCGATAATGTAGACAATTTTAGATCTATTTCTATGCCATCAGTGTTTGCTAAAGTTATTGAAAAGACTTTGTATGTAAGGATAATTGGTCATTTTATATCACATGATTTGCTATCAAATGCACAGTTTGGCTTTAGAAGTCGTTTAACAACTGAAAATTCTGTATTCTCTTTTCTCTGTGAGGTACTGGATGGGTTAAACAAAAGGTTTCAAACGCTACAAATACATTTTGATTTTACTAAGGTGTTTGATTGTGTTGATCACAACATATTGCTCCAGAAGTTGGACCATTACGTAATAAGGGGAGTAGCTCACAACTGGTCCACCTCTATCTTTAGCAACAGACAGCAATGTTGAGAATTGCTGCACTCTGGGGGTCTGAGTGGGGTACAGTCAAGTGGGGGGTGCCCCAGGGATCGGTGTTGGGGACACTCCTGTTCCTTATTTGTATAAACGATATGCCCTCTAGTATTATGGGCAACTCTAAAATATTTCTGTTTGCTGATGACACTAGCTTGGTACTAAAAGATGTTGTGTGCAACATTGGCTCGGTTTCAAATAGTGCAGTTCATGACCTAAGTTCATTGTTTTTAGAAAATAAACTAGCACAAAATCGCAGTAAAACTCAGTTTTTACAGTTTCTAACACACAACTCAACAACGAATGGGCATATGATTAGTGAAACTGAACAGTTCAAATTCCTAGCTGTTCAGATAGATAGTAAACTGTCATGGAACCCCCACATTCAGGTCTTGTTCAAAAGCTTAATGCTGCCATCTTTACTAATCAAACGGTATCTGAAGTTAGTGATCGTTCAACACGAAAATTAGTTTACTTTGCTTATTGTCATTCGCTTATGTCGTATGGTATTATATTTCAGCATGCCAAGCAGAAGAGAAATTTCATTTGAATTTAAAACTGAGGATAGTCATTTTGGTACAAGCTGTTTTGTTATTCCTGGTCTGCACATGAAAAATATTCTTGGGATGGACGTCTTGGCTAAGTATGGATTCAACAATATTATAAAAGACAGAGTTATGGAGTTTGATGATGATGATCACAGAAAGAGGATGAGAATCAAAAAAGAACTAACAGTAGATAAAATGATGCGATATTTACATATGGAGTAAAGATATACTAATGTATATCTTCTCAATTGCATATAAAGCATACATTTTATGTCTTCTATGTCTATGTGTGTTTCTAAGTATTTTGATGTTTTTCATTGTATTGCTGTATATGATCACAACAGTTTATGTAACATATGAGAAATAATGTGGACAACTGGAGTGAAAGTGATATCAGAAGTTTCATACGAATAACAATAGAACACAGAGATTAAGCTAGATGTTTCAGCTTATATGAGAAGATATACATATGTGTTAGATGGAAGTGAAATGTGCAACAAGAATGTATTTGTCATGTACAAGTGAGGACTTTAAGGGAATTTGTTATCAACATTTGTGTGGACACATAAGGAAGTTTCAGTACATACAGTTATCAAGTGAAAAAGAAGAATTTTGGAGATTTTTTCTGTATGAACATGTATGAAAGCATTTGTGTGGAAAGAATGGTTACTAACAACAGAAGGGTTTTACTAGCTTGATCAGTAAGTTGTCGTAAATCAGTCATTGAGGAACCACTTTTTGGGACTCATTTGTTTGAACATTTTGATAGGGCGTGGCTTGGCTGGTTAGAGGTTACACAGCACTGCTGGTTGTACTCAGAGGAAGGAGTACAGTCACAGTAATGAGGACTGTATGCAAGAAATTGGTTTCATTCGTCAGGTGCAACTGCGACAACTACCACAGTATTCAGAAATCACATCACTGAAAACGTTTTACTGCAGTGAAATCGTTTATGACAAATACAAGAACTGCCGAAGGCATTATTTTCTAATTTGAAATAGTTGATTTCTGCTGGCCCAGAAAAGAAAAAATAATTAAAAATAGTTTAGTTGATTGTTAGATTGCAGATATACAGGGTTATTCAAAACGATCTAGACATTTCCAGGTGACTGTAAAAATGTTTGTGTTGGTGTAAGGCATCATATGATTACATATACAGAAACAGCAACCCAACAAGCTTTTTTCACAGTGATTTCTAGAAACGTGGCTGTGAGAACAACAGGGACGGAATTTTTCGTAGTTCATCTGACAATTGCAAGCAGACAGTGATAATTTTAATTTTCAATAGGATGGTGCTAAACTGCACTTCCACAGTGAAGTTCGTGAGTTGTTGGATACTGAGCTACTACGATGATGGATCGGTTCTGCGTAAGCTGGCATTCTCCTGTTGCTGGAATGATTACCACATTCTCCAGACCTAACATTGTGTGATTTTCACATGTAGGGTAACTTGAAAGACACTGAAACTTCCTGGCAGATTAAAACTGTGTGCCCGACCGAGACTCGAACTCTGGAACTTTGCCTTTCGCGGGCAAGTGCTCTACCATCTGAGCTACCGAAGCACGACTCACGCCCGGTCCTCACAGCCTTACTTCTGCCAGTATCTCGTCTCCTACCTTCCAAACTTTACAGAAGCTCTCCTGCGAACCTTGCAGAACTAGCATTCCTGAAAGAAAGGATATTGCGGAGACATGGCTTAGCCACAGTCTGGGGGATTTTTCCAGAATGAGATTTTCACTCTGCAGCGGAGTGTGCGCTGATATGAAACTTCCTGGCAGATTAAAACTGTGTGCCCGACCGAGACTCGAACTCGGGAACTTTGCCTTTCGCGGGCAAGTGCTCTACCATCTGAGCTACCGAAGCACGACTCACGCCCGGTCCTCACAGCCTTACTCCTGCCAGGTTCGCAGGAGAGCTTCTGTAAAGTTTGGAAGGTAGGAGACGAGATACTGGCAGAAGTAAGGCTGTGAGGACCGGGCGTGAATCGTGCTTCGGTAGCTCAGATGGTAGAGCACTTGCCCGTGAAAGGCAAAGGTCCTGAGTTCGAGTCTCGGTCGGGCACACAGTTTTAATCTGCCAGGAAGTTTCATATCAGCGTACACTCCGCTGCAGACTGAAAATCTCATTCTTGAAAGACGCTGTTTCTACATCACCACTTCCCTACTTCATAACTGATTTATGAGGACATATCGCAGCAGCTATGACTGATATCAATGTGGGCAAATTAGGCTGAGTGTAAGCTGAACTGGACTATATACCGGACTTGCGCTGTGTTGTTAATGGTCCACACTTTGTTCACTTGTGAACATGGCACAAAAAACTTCTTGAGTTGCTGTCTCCATACATATAATCATACAGTATCTAACCTCAACACAAAAAAGTACTAAGTAGATACATTCAAT
Source organism: Schistocerca piceifrons (assembly GCF_021461385.2). NCBI lineage: Eukaryota > Metazoa > Arthropoda > Insecta > Orthoptera > Acrididae > Schistocerca > Schistocerca piceifrons. The sequence goes on from NC_060149.1 coordinate 339,521,736, forward strand.
GCAGTTGGCATGTTTTTATTGCTCACACTCTTTTCATGAAATAATTAAATTAATTATATTATATTGTACAAAAATAGTGTGTACAATAAAAACTTGCAAACTGCACTCATATTTTTTCCCTTATCAAAGCCATCTACTTTTGCTCCAGCTACATTAACTACACCAACATTAAGTGCATTGTTGTTGTTGTGGTCTTCAGTCCTGAGACTGGTTTGATGCAGCTCTCCATGCTACTCTATCCTGTGCAAGCTTCTTCATCTCCCAGTACCTACTGCAACCTACATCCTTCTGAATCTGCTTAGTGTATTGATCTCTTGGTCTCCCTTTACGATTTTTACCCTCCACACTGCCCTCCAATGCTAAATTTGTGATCCCTTGATGCCTCAAAACATGTCCTACCAACCGATCCCTTCTTCTAGTCAAGTTGTGCCACAAACTTCTCTTCTCCCCAATCCTATTCAATACCTCCTCATTAGTTACGTGATCTACCCACCTTATCTTCAGCATTCTTCTGTAGCACCACATTTCGAAAGCTTCTATTCTCTTCCTGTCCAAACTGGTTATCGTCCATGTTTCACTTCCATACATGGCTACACTCCATATGAATACTTTCAGAAACGACTTCCTGACACTTAAATCCATACTCGATGTTAACAAATTTCTCTTCTTCAGAAACGATTTCCTTGCCATTGCCAGTCTACATTTTATATCCTCTCTGCTTCGACCATCATCAGTTATTTTACTCCCTAAATAGCAAAACTCCTTTACTACTTTAAGTGTCTCATTTCCTAATCTAATCCCCTCAGCATCACCCGATTTAATTTGACTACATTCCATTATCCTCCTTTTGCTTTTGTTGATGTTCATCTTATATCCCCCTTTCAAGACACTGTCCATTCCGTTCAACTGCTCTTCCAAGTCCTTTGCTGTCTCTGACAGAGTTACAATGTCATCGGCGAACCTCAAAGTTTTTATTTCTTCTCCATGGATTTCAATACCTACTCCGAATTTTTCTTTTGTTTCCTTTACTGCTTGCTCAATATACAGATTGAATAACATCGGGGAAAGGCTACAACCCTGTCTCACTCCTTTCCCAACCACTGCTTCCCTTTCATGCCCCTTGACTCTTATAACTGCCATCTGGTTTCTGTACAAATTGTAAATAGCCTTTCGCTCCCTGTATTTTACCCCTGCCACCTTCAGAATTTGAAAGAGAGTTTCCAGTTAACGTTGTCAAAAGCTTTCTCTAAGTCTACAAATGCTAGAAACGTAGGTTTGCCTTTTCTTAATCTTTCTTCTAAGATAAGTCGTAAGGTTAGTATTGCCTCACGTGTTCCAACATTTCTACAGAATCCAAACTGATCTTCCCCGAGGTCCGCTTCTACCAGTTTTTCCATTCGTCTGTAAAGAATTCGCGTTAGTATTTTGCAGCTGTGACTTATTAAACTGATACTTCGGTAATTTTCACATCTGTCATCACCTGCTTTCTTTGGGATTGGAATTATTATATTCTTCTTGAAGTCTGTGGGTATTTCGCCTGTCTCATACATCTTGCTCATCAGATGGTAGAATTTTGTCATGACTGGCTCTCCCAAGGCCATCAGTAGTTCTAATGGAATGTTGTCTACTCCCGGGGCCTTGTTTCGACTCAGGTCTTTCAGTGCTCTGTCAAACTCTTCACGCAGTACCTTATCTCCCATTTCATCTTCATCTACTCTTCCATTTCTATAATATTGTCCTCAAGTACATCGCCCTTGTATAAACCCTCAATATACTCCTTCCACCTTTCTGTCTTCCCTTCTTTGCTTAGAACTGGGTTGCCATCTGAGCTCTTGATATTCATACAAGTGGTTTTCTTTTCTCCAAAGGTCTCTCTAATTTTCCTGTAGGCAGTATCTATCTTACCCCTAGTGAGACAAGCCTTTACATCCTTACATTTGTTCTCTAGCCATCCCTGCTTAGCCATTTTGCACTTCCTGTCGATCTCATTTTTGAGACGTTTGTATTCCTTTTTGCCTGCTTCATTTACTGCATTTTTATATTTTCTCCTTTCATCAATTAAATTCAATATTTCTTCTGTTACCCAAGGGTTTCTATTAGCCCTCGTCTTTTTACCTACTTGATCCTCTGCTGCCTTCACTACTTCATCCCTCAGAGCTACCCATTCTTCTTCTACTGTATTTCTTTCCCCCATACCTGTCAATTGTTCCCTTATGCTTTCCCTGAAACTCTGTACAACCTCTGGTTCTTTCAGTTTATCCAGGTCCCATCTCCTTAAATTCCCGCCTTTTTGGAGTTTCTTCAGTTTCAATCTGCAGTTCATAACCAATATATTGTGGTCAGAATCCACATCTGCCCCTGGAAATGTCTTACAATTTAAAACCTGGTTCCTAAATCTCTGTCTTACCATTATGTAATCTATCTGATACCTTTTAGTATCTCCAGGATTCTTCCATGTATACAACCTTCTTTCATGATTCTTGAACCAAGTGTTAGCTATGATTAAGTTATGCTCTGTGCAAAATTCTACAAGGCGACTTCCTCTTTCATTTCTTACCCCCAATCCATATTCACCTACTATGTTTCCTTCTCTCCCTTTTCCTACTGACGAATTCCAGTCATCCATGACTATTAAATTTTCGTCTCCCTTCACTACCTGAATAATTTCTTTTATCTCGTCATACATTTCATCAATTTCTTCATCATCTGCAGAGCTAGTTGGCATATAAACTTGTACTACTGTAGTAGGCATGGGCTTTGTGTCTATCTTGGCCACAATAATGCGTTCACTATGCTGTTTGTAGTAGCTAACCCGCACTCCTATTTTTTTATTCATTATTAAACCTACTCCTGCGTTACCCCTATTTGATTTTGTATTTATAACCCTGTAATCACCTGACCAAAAGTCTTGTTCCTCCTGCCACCGAACTTCACTAATTCCCACTATATCTAACTGTAGCCTATCCATTTCCCTTTTTAAATTTTCTAACCTACCTGCCCGATTAAGGGATCTGACATTCCACGCTCTGATCCGTAGAATGCCAGTTTTCTTTCTCCTGATAACGACGCCCTTCTGAGTAGTCCCCGCCCGGAGATCCGAATGGGGGACTATTTTACCTCTGGAATATTTTACCCAAGAGGACGCCATCATCATTTAATCATACAGTAAAGCTGCATGTCCTCGGGAAAAATTACGGCTGTAGTTTCCCCTTGCTTTCAGCCGTTCGCAGTACCAGCACAGCAAGGCTGTTTTGGTTAATGTTACAAGGCCAGATCAGTCAATCATCCAGACTGTTGCCCCTGCAACTACTGAAAAGGCTGCTGCCCCTCTTCAGGAACCACATGTTTGTCTGGCCTCTCAACAGATACCCCTCCGTTGTGGTTGCACCTACGGTTCGGTCATCTGCATCGCTGAGGCACGCAAGCCTCCCCACCAACGGCAAGGTCCATGGTTCATGGGGTGAGGATTAGTGCATGTTGAATATAATTATCGTTTAAACAGTTTAACCAAGCTATACATTTTTTACTATAGTTTTCCTTTTGTTCTTTATCCAGTACAGCAAATCTTCTATTAGATAAGAATTTAGATCTGTATTTAGCTATACAAACTCCAGCAGGTGTTAAATAACAGAATGGGTATATATTAACTAATTCTAGGAATTGTTTTCTAAGTTCTAAATAGTCTCTTCTTAAAATATCTACATCAGAATTACAGTATTCATTAATTTCTTTTTCATCCAAAACACATAATTTTCTTTAACTTCTTAAGCATGCCATTTGAGAAATATGTCCCTATCGTTGGGTTTCATAGTATTAGCATAATAATATTTGATATTAGGAATCAGTCTTAAGTAATTTTCATTTTCCCGTGTTTTGAATAAATGTGGCAAGTAACCTGTCTTTAATTCTTTCAAATCAAATGTTTCTGGAATTTACTTAGTTTTCCATGCATAAAACTGCTTCTGTCTATAATTATTGGACCTAACTGTTTTATCTCCAATAACATTAATTTAGTTCCTGTGTTGGTAGTATATGACTTTATTGCATTTTCAACACAGTAGTTCAGAATTAATTGTGAATCATAGTGTTTAGCATAGTGAGCTTTAAATGTGTGGACATTATAATTATTAGATATTATCCACCTGCAGAATTCATCACTTGTTTTAAATTTACAAACAGTATCACCATTAAAATTGTGACCCACTTTGAGCTTTGGAATATGTATTCCTCTATCTTGTTGAGCTTCTTTAACAAACCACTTGTATTTTCAGTACAGGTAAATGAATTCACTGTGGGCCGATTTTTTTACAATGATTAACTCTTTTCCTTTAACTATATTATTGCAGTTTGAACATCCAAAAATGTAATAATTTTTATATTCTCTATTAACACAACAACCATTTTTACTAAATTCTGATAACCTATGATGTGTATTATTCACTAAATTTTCTTTCACATGCACCACCTTTTCTTATTTTGTATTGTATGTAACATTAATAAATATTAATTTCTATGTCTAGATCACAGTTTCTACATTTTTCTAAGTCAGATTTACGCACTATATATATATAAAACAAATCCTTTTACGTTCTTCACGTTTTGGTGATTAAAATTTAAGAACTTTCAGTATTGCAGCGCGCTAGTAATCGTAAGTATCGAAATAACTATGAAAAATCCGGCTCGATTGCACAAACTACCTGGTGTTTACCTAGGTTTCAGCGTGGGTAACCACGCCTTCTTCAGAACAAATATAAAACAGCTTGCCTAAATAGGCACAGTCAAAGGCTAAAACCAACACCTACAGCGGCAAGACTATATAAAATTTTTTTACAAATACACAGTACATTTGTACCAAGTCAATTATATTACTTATCTCAACCCTGTGTGTGCTACCTCGCCCCAAACCAACGTACGATGGTCACAGGCTCTCCACCAAACTGAGGCACTGGAGGCTGCTCACATGTGCGGCTATCGAAATCACTGCGCATGTGCGCAGCCAAGAAACGCTCTTCTTATGCATAGGAGCGTGATTACAAAGTTAACATGGATCGGGACCTAAATGTTTGCCAAATGTTGTCGCACAAATAGCAAATTCAGCAAATGATGAAAGCGATGATGCGGAAATTAAGACATATTTAATAGCAACACATGACAAACTTTGTGCACGGATGGTAAATCAGCCATAAACTAATATGAAGGCCCTAGAATTAGGTAGAAATTACAACTAAACTAAAAAGATAGCTATGCTAAGGACGTTACTGTTAACGGATAAAACCGCGCTAGTAATAACTGCAGCAGAAACAACCATAGTCGCTACATCGCCATAATACTAAGCAGCCAATCAGGCAGTAGTCAGAAGATGTTAAGGATTTATAACATACCTTGGCTCCATGATCTTATAATTACATAGAAGCCAACGAAAATACATAAAATACCTCCTAAAAGCGCGCAGCAATAAGAAAATACAGATGGTGTTCTTCTTGGCTACCCAAACCCACTACACAGTAGGAGGGAAAACGTACCAAAATGGGGGGGGGGCGTCGTTACCATCTGTGAACAATCAACATCGTGCACATGCATCAACCAGCTTCCACATATTGCAACTTAATGTGAAGAATTAAGTAAGGGACCGAAACCTTCAAAGAAATTTGTTTTTTAATTGGAGCTGATCGTTAAGGACATCGTCTTTGGCATACTGCAGGTGTTTAAAAATCTGCATTTCCTCTAAGATGTCCAACTCTGAACCCTTAACTTCAGCATGGAACAAGTCGATATTAGACGGACTCAGCTCATGAGCCATTTGTATAAGGTGTTCTGCATAAGTGGAATCCCTCGTGCCATCACCACTTCTAGTGGGGTTGCGCTCTTTACATCTAGTCATGAGAGCTCGGCCTGTCTGACCTATGTAAAATTTCGGACAGTCACCACAAGCAATTTTATACACTCCAGACTAAGACAGTTTATCATCTGTGATCTGCAACGAGTGGATTAAATTCATTTGCAGATTATTGTTGGTGGAAAAGGCTACTCTAGAGTTACAGGCTCTAAGCAAACGCCCTAATTTGTAACTATCACTACCTACAAGTCTGTATACGAACGTCCTGGTGGACCAAACCCTCCAGATATTAGAGGATAATTTACGTCATTATAAGAGTATATAGAGGGTCTATACAAGGGCGATGTACTTGAGGACAATATTATAGAAACGGAACAGGATGTAGATGAAGATGAAATGGGAGATAGGATACTGTGTGAAGAGTTTGACAGAGCACTGAAAGACCGAAGTCGAAACAGGGCCCTGGGAGTAGACAACATTCCATTAGAACTACTGACGGCCTTGGGAGAGCCATTCCTGACAAAACTCTACAATCTGGTGAGCAACATGTATGAGACAGGCGAAATACCCTCAGACTTCAAGAAGAATATAGCAATTCAAATCTCAAAGACAGCAGGTGTTGACAGATGTGAAAATTACCGAACTATCAGTTTAATAAGCCACAGCTGCAAAATTCTAAGACGAATTCTTTACAGACGAATGGAAAAACTGGTAGAGGCCGACCTCAAGGAAGATCAGCTTGGATTCTGTACAAATATTCGAACACGTGAGGCAATACTGACCTTACGCCTTATATTAGAAGAAAGATTAAGGAAAGGCAAACCTATGTTTCTAGCATTTGTAGACTGAGAGAAAGCTTTTGATAATGTTGACTGGAATACTCTCTTTCAAATTCTAAAGGTGGCAGGGGTAAAATACAGGGAACAAAAGGCTATTTACAATTTGTACAGAAAGCAGATGGCAGTTATAAGAGTAGGGGGGCATGAAGGGGAAGCAGTGGTTGGGAAGGGAGTGAGACAGGGTCGTAGCCTCTCCCCGATGTTATTCAATCTGTATATTGAGCAAGCAGTAAAGGAAACGAAAGAAAAATTCGGAGTAGGAATTAAAATTCATGGAGTAGAAATAATAACTTTGAGGTTCACTGACGACATTGTAAATCTATCAGAGACAGCAAAGGATCTGGAAGAGCAGTTGAACGGAATGATCAATGTCTTGAAAGAAGGATATAAGATTAACATCAACAAAAGCAAAACGAGGATAATGGAATGTAGTCGATTAGTAGATTAGGAAATGAGACACTTAAAGTACTAAAGGAGTTTTGCTATTTGGGGAGCAAAATAACTGATGATGGTCGAAATAGAGAGGATATAAAATGTAGACTGGCAATGGCAAGGAAAACGTTTCTGAAGAAGAGAAATTTGTTAACATTGAGTATAGATTTAATTGTCAGAAAGTCGTTTCTGAAAGTATTTGTATGGAGTGTAGCCATGTATGGAAGTGAAACATGAACGGTAAATAGATTGGACAAGAAGCATACAAAATGTGGTGCTACAGAAGAATGCTGAAGATTAGATGGGTAGATCACATAACTAATGAGTAGGTATTGAATAGATTTGGAGAGAAGAGGAGTTTGTGGCACAATTTGACAAGAAGAATGGACCGGTTGGTAGGACATGTTCTGAGGCATCAAGGGATCATAAATTTAGAATTGGAGGGCAGTGTGGGGGGTAAAAATCGTAGAGGGAGACCAAGAGATGAATACACTAAGCAGATTCAAAAGGATGTAGGTTGCAGAAAGTACTGGGAGATGAAGAATCTTTCACAGGGTAGAGTAGCATGGAAAGCTCCATGAAACCAGTCTCAGGACTGAAGACCACAACAACAACAACAGTGTCTACTACGGTTTTGAGATTCTATCTTATTTTCCACAGTTTTGTTTGCTGTTAAATTGTATGATATACAAATTTTTCTTTCTATTTTGTATTTATGTTCCTTCTTGTCATTACATGTTTTGTTGCATATATCACAGAAATATGATGATCGTAAGAATGCTGAAATACTGTTAATGACATGAAAATGTTTGCGATTTTTATACAAATATATTCTTATTGTTTTCTCAGGACCATGATAGGCAACTAAATTGAAACTTTTAGCACATACACCATTTATTTGAATATCCCATCGTTGCTTGACACTTTTAATATCGTCTAGAGCAACACCATCTTCGCTGTAGTCGCGTAATTGTTACATAATATCCTGGTTAACTTTATTTTTTCAGTTTGTATTATCTCCTTCTCTAATTTCTTAATATCACCAGTAGATAGTACCCTGCCTAAGATAAAATCTGTGTGATATGTAAATACAACTATTATTGCTCTAAGACAACGCAGGTTATCCCTGTTATTAATTCTAATAATGCATCATTTATTCTTTCTAACATCAGCGAAAATTTACTATTTTATTACCTTTGCTACCTCTTGGCATTGCTAACATCTGAATATTAAATGTGGTATTTGTCACATCAGTAGACTCATCAGATGTTAATATATCTCTGATCTTGTTGCACAAAAATTAAATAAGTTGTTTAATATTATCTGATGCTAGGTATCCTGTAGAGATTGGATGAAACATCTTTTAATTGGCTGTTGATATAGCCAGCTAACCTCCTTTCATAAAATTGGTTCTCTTTTTAGCTACTTCTACCTTTGAGTTACGTACTTTCGTCCTACAATCCGTTTTCTCACTAATGTTAACAAGTTTACCAATATTAGCACTTTTAAGGACAAATTTGCACTCAAAAGTCCAGTCTTTAAATTTTTCATTACATTTATATTTTATTTCTTTAATCTCATATAAATCGTTTGCCAACAGTGTTTTCTCTTTTCCTTGCTAAAGTAGTCTACTACTGAATGGATAAATTTGATGCATCTCACTATTTTTTCTTGTCTCAGTGATCGAATTTTTTCAGCGACATCATTGTCAAAACTGTAAAATTAATTTATATTAGGTACACGTTTTGGTCTTTTGGAATAATTCTTGTGAAATGGAATACTTGTAAAATAATTAAATTAATTAATTATGACTTTTTTAATTTACTGCAACCTCTAATACTAAGAATTTTAGTTCTAGCTTTGACTTCAGCTTATCCCATATTATCGATAATCCTTGTAGGAATAGATCAATTAAATGCTATAATTAAACTAATTACTTCTTCTTTATTTAATCTGTTGTAATTAGTTAATTTATTTCTTCTACAATAACCACAAAGTCGGGAAATAGTGAATTGCTCCATTTTAGTCTCTTATTTAATATAAAAATTTTATTAAGGAATTTTAAAAAAGATTCAGCCAGATTTCTGATTTTTTATATATTCTCAGACACATTTCTTACTTCTGCTTCTATGTATGTCTTTACACGATGGATTTGAGTAAAAATATTCTATTTATTTAATATCTTGACAATCAGCACATCTTTTTGTTTGTTATTTATCACAGTCTTTCGTTTATCATTTTTCATTGACATCAGTTTCTTTGAATATTACTCACTCAGAAGTCATGGTAAGTGAATTTTACAATAATATATAAGAGATATTCTTTCCACACACACAATGCATTCGTTCATTGTTGTATTCTCTTGGTCATATTCATTTATACATTGTCTATAAATTGTCTTATAGCCATCTTTTTTATCTTTCTGTGAACTAAAATTATCAGTTGACTTCTCAGTTTTGCAATATTTACACAGTTTTGCTTGGACACAGTCTGAAGACTGCTTTAGCTATTGATTGGTGGTTTCTATTTATTAAAAAAAAATTATTAGGAGAAAGTAAAATTTTCTAGTTCTAACAATGTATCTTTAATATATTTATTACTTTGGGACCTAATGCTGAAGGTTTATTACAATCAGTACCAAATCAACTACATCAGCTCTAACTACTTTTTGTGAATTCATTAAATTCACACAAAGTATCATCCTTGAAATAATACAACAAACAATTAACGAACCTAAACCCAGAATTCAATCCAGTAGGGATTCCTGAATATCTTCTTGATATAACACCCTGTATATCTCCACACTGAAAAGTTCATGATAGAACAAATAAGTTTTTCCTGTGTATGTCTTGACTACAGTAACTAATGGAAAACTTACACAGTTTGGCACTAGATATTGCCTTACAATATCCTGGGATTAATTGTAATGTATTCAGATTTCTCATACATATCACATAGTCAACAAAAAACAAGTTCACCACTTTTTATTTGGTATATTCCCTCTAGTTAACCAATTTGTTATTAGCTGTGAAATCATATCATTGCCTATCCACAGCCATTTTTGATAAAAATATATGAAATTCCATTCACAAATAATAAGTGGTTGTACACAGAATGTGTACAAAGACTGCCTGGGCGATAGAACTTCCTATTTTGACATAAAGATTCAGTTGGTTCAGATGTGACAACTGTAATCATTTTTGGTATAGATGACTGTGTAGTTAACGATATTTTTCCCATAAAAGCCTTGAATAGCATCCGTATAATCTTGAGATAATTCTAACTTTGAGTCATTATTGTAAGGGTACATTATTGCTCGAAAATGTCAGTTTGCTCTAGAACTAATGCATGATCAATTTCATAAACGAGAACTTCTAATAGATTTGCTTTACCTTTTGGTGTACTTCCATCAACCTCCAACTACCACAACTCTTCATCATCTATTTGTTTTTCCACTGGATTGTTATTGACTGTATATTTCATAACTATGTACTCAACTCTTACTTATAATTCTATATCAATATTATTGTAATCTTGATATACTTCGGTCATAAATGATATGTTGCCTTTGTTACTTGTAATACCTTTTTAGTTTCGCCTCTATAATACCATTTTATATTTTTCAAATTCCATTTATTCATAGTAGCTCCACAGTCAGCATTTTCATCTTTTACACCAAATCTTTGTTTATGCATAAAATTAAAGTTTCTTCATTCAATTCGCCATTTAGCTCAAGATTGAGTGTTAACTGAAATAACACTAATGATTCTCTTAATGTATCATAATTTGTTCAAATTTTTGTTGTTTACTCCTGTGATCCACAACTACAATTTTCATAAACAACAATAGTAAACATGCCCTTCGTTTATATACTTAAAATGCTATGAGGTGGGATTAAATTAGTTGAAGATTAATGAGACAGTACTACCTAAATATGTACAAAAGTTAACAAAACCATTAAGTGAACCAAGTATTTATTATTTTAATTATGAAAAATTCTAATAAAAATCATCCAGTCATCATCCTCATCAACAACAAGCATACCTATAATAATACGCAAGTGTTCATGATTATTGATGAAATCGATAAACTATGTTTTAAGGCTAAAGATATGGCGAAGCTTCGAGAATTTACTTAAAACTCTAGTACATAGAGCGCGCACTATCTCTGACACAGAGAGACTACCCCAGGAATTGGAACATCTGAGAACTGTATTTCGAAAAAATGGGTACTCAGAGTGGCAGATTCAACGTGCTCTCCACCCAACCACTACAGCACAACCTTTGGAGATGGATGAAATCACGAGGGAGGAGGTAGGAACTGCGTTTATTCCATATACAGGCGCACTCTCGGGGAAAATCGCCCGCATTTTGAAGAAATACCGTGTCGGAACTGTGTTTTGCCTCTGAATAAAACTCGTGCACTGGTGGGGAGTGCCAAAGATGACCTCGGTTTGAGGAAGGCCAGCGTGTACCAGATTCCGTGTCAATGTGGCAAGTCGTATATTGGTCAGACGATGCGTACCGTCGAGGATCGATGCCGTGAACACCAGAGGCACACTCGACTGATGTATCCGAGCAAGTCGGCGGTCGCTGAACTTTGTTTGTCAGAAAATCACGCTATGGAGTATGAACGCACGAGGATTCTGGTACAGACGTCGAGATACTGGGACAGCGATGTTAGAGAGGCCATCGAAATTCGCACCAATGACGACCTCATAAACCGTGACTGTGGCTATAATCTTAGCAAGGCTTGGGAACCAGCGATTGGTTTAATCAAGAGTAAATCGAGCAAACGTATAGTTGTGACGACCATGGCGGACAGAGCCATCACACCACGTCATCTGAGACGCCGTCGCAATCTGTTCCACCGCGCGACCATGGCGGGGCGCGGACGGTGGAGGGAGTGCGCCGCGGGTGGAGGGTATTTAAATCGGCCATCGCCGCGACCGAACCCAGTTCCCCCTGAGCAGCCATAACGTACGGATATCCGTATCAGCACGTTCACAGGAGCTCAGTCCGTCAGTTCACCTGATGATGGCGACATGTATGATCGCCGAAATATTGTGCCCGTTGGACACTGTAGACCGGGAGTACACCTGTGGATATTTTGATTATCAAAAACGCCAGTAGAAACTCAAGAATCACACTACTATTATTGTTATTGTTAATATCAATACGCTAATGTTTTCTCAGTTTAGAATAGCCTCTTCTTCCAAATTGTTTTGCTCTAGCTTTTAATTTGCTTACTTTTACGCTCTCTATTTATAATATTTTTTGTAAGAAAAATGTAAAACTTTCTGTTTCTAGGCGATATACTCATATAAATGTAAACTCCTTTCACAGGCCCTGGCGGACCCTGCAGTACCAACCGGCCGCCGTGTCATCCTAAGCCCACAGGTGTCACCGGACGTGGATATGGAGGGGCATGTTTTCAGCACACCACTCTCCTGCCTGTACATCAGTTTCTGAGACTCGAACCGCTACTTCTCAATCAAGTAGCTCCTCAGTTTGCCTCACAAGTGCCGAGTGCAACCCACTTGCCAACAGTGCTCAGCAGACTGGATGGTCACCCATTCAAATGCTAGCCCAGCCCTACAGCGCTTAACTTCGGTGATCTGATGGGAACCGGTGTTACCACTGTGGTATGACCGTTGGCGCGATATACTCATACTGGTTGTAATTATGAAGATCTTCAAGACATGAACCATTTGACAAACTGTAAAAAAAATTAATTATCAATGACTCTATGATATTTCCTTTCATTGCTCTTATATTTTCAAGGTTTATGCTAGTACATACTGCAAAACTAAAAAACAATGTGCTAGATTCTTTAAATGGTTATATTTCAGCTTCTCTGTATAATATTCCGGCTGGGAAATCTTTCATGCCTGCAAAATTAACACAATGAACTTTATGTGGATTTCCAGGGTCTCAAGAATTTGACAACCTGAAAAAATTGACTTTAGTCACCACAAAAGACAATAATGTTTAATTTCACTTAAGGAACGCCTGCCACATTCAAATTGGCGCAAGGCAGATATTATGCAGAATTTAAAGAGAAAGAATGTTTCATTTTCAGTCAATAAAGTGAAGGCTGAACTGCTGTCTAAGGAAGCAATCGTAGGGGCCAAAAAGACTTATGGATTAGATCAACTGGCAAACGAAATGGGACACCAAGTGGTATGTCTACCACCGTATCACTGTCCATATAATCCCATTGAATTGACATGGGCCTAAATAAAGAGAGAAGTAGCGAAAAGAAATACTACTTTCAAACTTGCTGATGTCGAAATGCTAAACACGAAGCTCTTGACAATGTTACTCAGACGGACTAAGAGAGGTGTGTAAAACATGCAGAAGCATTGCAAGAAACTGATTTGAAACTGGGTTTAAGAGACACTATAGTGGAATCTGTGATGATACGCCTGGCTGAAATAAGCAACAGTGAATCTGAAGACACGGAGTCAGAAGATCCTTCAGTTTAGGTAAGTGTCGTCTATGTAAAAAGCTGACTTGATTTAAATGTTTGTCTACTTATTTCAGTTATACAGGACATACTTCGAATGTTTTTCCCTTTCAGCAGACATCTGATATTGGCTTCAAAATAACGACAATTACTTTTACGTAGCGTATATTAGCGATTAAAATATTTTCGAGAACTAAGGAATATTCTCAGTCATATAAAAGTGAGCCGTCCGAACAAAATTCTTGGCGACGACCTACAACGACTCACGCTGCTGTTGCGCACGGAATATCGCAGAAGTAATTTGCCTCTGTACGTGATACGATACAATAATGATGTCTGAAATGTTACCAAAAATAATTTTGTAGTTTTCTTAACAACTTTCTCATGGTAAATTTCTTCGCAGTCCTACAGAATGAAAATTCATCAGTGACTATATTTTTCGCTATACAGTCGGCACAGTTTCACACCTCTTATAATATTTTATTTTTTATCTTTGAATACTTTTATGTTTCCAAAATACAAGACACAGGTATATGCATCTGTAAACTTCGAGGATGTCCATTTTTTTCAGTCCAATTCAATTACATTAGTGATTCCGTTGTCACCACAGGCTGAACTAAAAAATTACATTCCTAAAAAATTTCTTCGAGCATTAGTTTTCATTTTTTTTTCCTAATACTAGTGAGAATTTTCTTTTGGAAGTACTCTATCATATTCTGGACTAAAAATAGAGTTGCCCAATACATTTTTCTTTGAATTTTTATGAACATTTGGAATTATCACTATAAAAAAATTGGCAACCTGTCAGATGGCGAGGTGACTTGAAGCCCTATTTTCGTGCCAACCACTACATTTCAGTATAACAACAGGATTATTTAGAAGAATAAAGAAGTTCTTGTGATAACTGATAAAGAGAATAATCCATGGGTTAAAGCTAAGGATGTTATAGAGATACTGGAATTTACTAATCCTAGAAAAGCAATCAGAGACCATGTAAGAGAAAAACATAAAAAAATTTATGAAAATATAGAGAGGAACGAGTCTTTCCCCCTTCAAATATGCAATCAGATACTGTTTTTATAAATGAATTAATTTTAAAATCGAGAGTGAGATTAGCTGAACAATTCCAAGACTGGCTTTATGAACAAGATATTCCGTCAGTTAGATAATGTGGTCAATATAAACTACATCCAAAAACTGAAAATTTATAAGGACAAACTGAAGATTAACAAACTGATAAAGAAATAGCTATGTGTCTGCTGAAGAAAAGAAGAGAAGAATTTCAGAACTTAAGAAGATGAGAAGAACTGCTTTTAGAAAAAATTATTGAAATGCAGCTGAAAATACTAATCTGAGAAACATGTTTGTTATTCTACTATTATTTAATAAGGACTTTCAGTATCATTAATAAGTGATTAGATGTCAAACAGGAAAGCTGCGAACTTCATTATAGGTATTTGAAGACAGACATTCAAATAATGAAGAAATTATAGTAACAAAACGTAATCATAAGTCGATTAACTTGTCCAATAAAATGAAAGAAGAATTGAATCAGTATTTTTACAGAAGTTACCTTTCATCAGATAATAGACACACTGAGCAACAAATTTTACAATATGTAACAAATATTTTATTAAATAACATTGTCCTTACTATCCCAACTATTATGTGAATTATCAAATCCCAACCATTTAACATACACTTCATCGCCTTTCCTTCTCAAAATTTTCTCAACAAGATATATATCAGAATATTCTGCTTTCTGTAGTGTGTATTCATAAAAATTTCCATTTATTTTTACTCCATCCAATGCCTTTAACTTATACGTGACTGGATCAGAATGAATAAACTCTTCAATTTCCATAATATCTGTTGACTAATTAGCTGTATAACCTTTTCAAACATTCCTTTAGCTCTACTAATTATAACTTTATCGCCAACTTTATGTTTAGTTTCATCATTAGATAATATGGCAGCAGTCTTATACTTCTCATTAAATTTAGTTGGCTTCATTCGTATAGTTGAATATTTAGTTATTGTACTGTAAGGTGGCTATAATTTCGCACCTTACTATCGCATATATGAATATATAAAGGAGACTGACATTGTCACGTATGTCTTGTAAATGATTGTTAACGCTTATTCCATGAAAGATGATGGAGTGTCTTTATTATAAAAACGGTGTAATGAATAATTGCCTATACTAGTAGAGGTTGGATGGCAGTGGAGATGAAATGGCAGGCAGAACTCAAGCTTTGGGTGGAAGGCCCGCACAGGTGTTGGTCCTGCTTAAACACAGGAAGTAGCTAGATGGGCATCGTGGCACCTGAGCTCTGGAGCACAATAGGGTGATGGCCTGCCACTATTGTAGTACGAATCAGAAGGATAACCAGATAATACTTCCGAATACTGATAATCTTGGACGCAGGTGAGAGGAACGAAGAAGCGGCACCTCAGAAACCATGCAGCCTGGGTTATTTCCAAGGATTTTTATTTAGAAGCATACCATTGTACGAGTATAGGTTTTTCCTCGCAAACTGTCTGCGCTGGACGACAGAAGACTAAAATATGGTTGATCAACGTTCGGAAGAATCTGTAGAGAGGGAGAATATTCCGTGGTTTCGGGAATATGATTAGTTTTTCTTAATTAAGATGGTGGGGAGCCAAGCCTTGCTGGGAAGCCAGCACTGGAGAGAAGTTGTCTTCCGTGTTGAGCGCCCGTGTGTGATGGTCGCTCGGTATAAACTTTGTTGGTACAGACAGACTCGCTGTCTTTGCTCTCAGGAGAGTTTATAGTTAGAACAGTTAGGCACTGTATGGTTGCTAACCTATACGACTCTGGACTTCACCTCTGGGCTGGAAGTCGTCGTTGAGTACGCAACGTTCAGTAATTGAGAGCACTTCCTCTCATACAGTGAAGGCTTTCACGACCAGTTGTTTCAGCTGCCGAGAATTCTTCTGGGTTGTATGGTCGTGGTCCATGGAACTCTTCTATACCTGACGTTTCGTCAAAAGCTACGTTGGACGTCGGAGGTGCTCCTGGTTGTGCTGAGTCTTGCTGACTGACGAGTCGGACGTCGAAATACGGGAAAATTTTTTGGGAAGGGTATCTTACTGTAACTTTCGCATGGAGTTCCAGTGCTGGAGATGCTCTTCTTAGGGCTAAGTGCACTGATCCTGCTGCTGAAATAAAAGATAAACTTCCAAAAAAAGTTAAAATTATAGTAGAATCTATGTGATTCATATACCTATCGTTAAATATGAAACGAATTATGAGCTTGAACAACGAGAAAATATACTGTAAAATCCTAAAATACCGATATATTTCTGTGAACTACAAACTGTTGAAGTTGCTGATTTAGGTATCAAGAAAAATTTTGTGCTAGTACTCACAAGTTGGTACGACTCAATAGAATTAGGTATGCCTTATTTTATTTTTGTTGTGTTTGAAACTAATAGGTAAAATAACCAACTGGCTGATTCATCACTATCTGATCACATAAAGCTGCATAATCTACATTTAAAAAATGGAAGAAAAGAAATATTTCGTCAGGAAGCACAAGAATTTAGAACCACCACAGGATTATTTAAAAGCTTGTGACGAGTTTCTCGATTTTAAACGAGTTACTCAACAGAAATGTAATTTTGATGTACATCCTTATAATTTCACTACAAATTATGGTATATATGTGATTATCATGACACATAGAAACAATATTGTTACAAGTCTAAAGACACCAGTGAAATTGGTGCTTACGTTTAAACGATGCGGTACCACAAGACACATCTTCATATATTCATGTGCAGCAAGAAAAATTTCACATGGGATTTTCAACAACGAATATTTACCGAAAATTTTTAATTAGTAGATGATATCTGATATTATTCAGTATATTTTGTTTCTGGATAGCCTTTTTCATATAGCTTATGTTAGCATTTTGAATTTTTAAAACCAAATAGTAATTACCTAATAAATAAACAAAAATCAAACTATTTAACCGCTCAGGCTGCAGCTGCTGCATATATGACTAACCTCTCAGTTGTCTGAGCTGGGCATGGCTAATAAGAATATCTGGCTACACCTTCTGGTTCGCTTCATCTCGTTATTCCCATGTGGCTTGCACAGTAGCTCTTGCTTGTCACATAGTTATATTCACTGCGTTGAGACTCAAGAACGTGCTTCAAATTCTGACTACTAGATGTCGACAGTTAGCAAAGTTTATATGAGGTTTTTAAACATATTTTTCCTATTTTTTAGCCAATATTAGTGGTTTAAACTTTGAGCTATTACTATTTAAGTGGTTTACTATTGTTATCTTAATGGTTAAAATTCATTTTAAAAAGTTAACACATACCACATATTTCGAGTGCCACAACATTCGTAAACAATTTCATTCACTTATTTTTTAATCAGGTTCAACAGTTTAAACTTCGAACTTATGCTATTTAAGTCAGTTACTATCATTTTAAATGTGTGCTGCTTGTGATATGAATGAAATTAAAGTAACATTTTTTCGCTTTGTGCAGATAATCCAGTGCCAAAGTGAGGCGACTTAAATTATGAAATGCCTACTGCTGGCACTACTGCTGGCATTTCATGGTCTGTATCCTGCTCAGATATTGGGTATTTTTTAAAAAATCCTGGGTAGTGTTCTCCAGAATTTTCTACTTTTGAAAAATTAAGTAAATTAATTTCAATTTAATATGAATTAATTAAATTAATTTTATTTCAATTTTCAGGTGTTCCACTCCTGAACATTTTCATAAATAAAATTAATTATAAATGAGAATAAAATTAATTTAATTATTTAGTCAAAAATGGTGTGAAAAAAACATACCAAGTGCACTCAATGTACCCACTTACCACTCAAAGAATTTTTACATTATGAGCGACAAGATCATAAAGGAATTTCGTGGTAGTGAATACATTTGACAGGGTGGTTGATGGCAGGCAAGAGTACTGAACAGTGGCCATGGCTTGATTGGCGCAGAAGTATAGGTATTGCAGTGAGGTGGTCACTCTGGGCTGCCAGCTAATGACGAGTCAGCTGCATGGATAATCATGGAAGCACAGAACAGAGCAGCATGCTTGCCAAATGAACTAAAATGATGATTTCAGGTGTGTGTTATATAGAGATAAATGTAATATTCACTGAAAATACACGTAATGCGTTACAAATATATATCGAAAAAACAAAATATAGCTCATAAGCTGTAGTGGTGAAACGAGGGCATTGGAAGTTAAACCTTATTTGCGAGGAAAATATTCAAAAATTTATTAACAGTAATAATCAAGGAGAATTCTTGAAAATATTCTTCGTGCAAATGTAATAAATTTCCTCAAGGCGGAAGGACTTCTGTCCACAGATCAGTACAGATTAAGAAAGCACTGCTGGTGCAAAGCTAAGTTTGCCCTTTCCTTACATGGTATCCCATGGACCATGACTGAAGGTCAACAGGCAGATTCTACATTCCCAGACTTGCAGAAAGCTTTTGACATAATGCCCCACAGCAGACTGCTAATGAAGGTACAAGCATACGAAACAGGTTTCCAGATATGTGAGTTGTTCAAAGCCTTTGTAAATAGTAGAACCCAGTATACTGTCCTCGATGACGAGTGTTCATCAGAGCCAAGGGCACAGTCTGGCATGCCCCAGAACAATGTGATAGGATAACTCCTATTCTCTAAATATATAAATAAATGGTCGGACTGACAGGGTGAGCAGCAGTCTGCAACTGTTTGCAGATGATGCTGTGGTGGATGAGAAGGTGGTGTTATTGAGTGACTGTAGGAGGGCATAAGAAGACTCAGAGAAAATTCCTAGTTGATATGGTGAATGGCAGATTGCCCTGAATGTAGAAATATACAGGGTGTCCCAGCTATCTTGTCCACCCAAAATATCTCTGGAACAATAACAGCTATTGGAAAACGACTTTCACCAGTATCAATGTAGGGCGTAATCACACTTCCATACTTATCAAGAGATCAAGAGGTCCGAAACGAATAATACGGTCTGCTGC
This sequence comes from Schistocerca piceifrons, assembly GCF_021461385.2. Taxonomy (NCBI): domain Eukaryota; kingdom Metazoa; phylum Arthropoda; class Insecta; order Orthoptera; family Acrididae; genus Schistocerca; species Schistocerca piceifrons. The sequence continues at coordinate 339,541,332 of NC_060149.1, forward strand.
GCGATTACGGGCAGCATGGGGTTCACGCCTGAGCCTCAGGACGTGCGCTAGCAGCGCATGTCGAGTGTTTCAAGCGTAAACATCGCGTCTCAATAACTCGGGATGTAATGGGAATATTGCGATGCAATCAACGCCATTCTGTATGTGCTTTGGCATGCTATGGATTGCTGAAGAAAAAATATAGGAGGTCCATTTAAAAAATCATAAGTTTGTGTTGAAAAACACATATGCTTTCGTTTTAGAATGTTTCCAAATATGTACATTCATGGGCCCCAGCCATACATTGATACCGGTGAAAGTCGTTTTCCAATAGCTGCTATTGTTCCAGAGATATTTTGGGTGGACAAGATAGCTGGGACACCCTGTATAAGCTATGCGAATGAGTAGGAAAACGATCTAGTATTTTTTTAATATGACATTAGTAGTGCATTTCTTGACACAGTCACGCTGATTAAATGTCTAGGCTTAACATTGCAGAGCAATATGCAATGGAATGAGCACAGAGGGATGGATGTAGGAAAGGCGAATCGGCGACTTTGGTTTATTGGGAAAATCTTAGGAATGTGAGGTTCATCTGTAAAGGAATGTACAGAACACTAGTGTTACCCATTCTTGGGTACTGCTTGAGTGTTTGGTATCCTCATCATTTCGGATTAAAGGAAGACCGCTAAGCAATTCAGAGGTATGTAGATGTATAAATATGCTGTCTATAAGAATTATATCAAACGAAACTAACAAATAATTTAGGCTCACAGTATTTCATAGGAAACGTGATGTCAGCAATTATGACAAGAATTACTTTTTCAGCCAAACAAATTAGCAAGTAGTTATTAACATTTTATTTAAATATACCCATATAGTGCAATAGCTGGGATTTCCTCATCAAGAACACGCTGTACCAGGCTAGTGTGAGTGTCTTGCGACCTTTCACAATAAATGTGAACTGGTGGTGGGTGGCCTCAACTACCTACCCACTGACTCAGGATTGAAATATTAAAAGTTTTGGCTGGTTTCGTTGTCTAGGGGCTCGGATACGTAGTTTCCGCATTACAAGCCAAATACTGCTGAGTCTACAGTATACAATATGAATATACACATGAATCGAATGGTCGAAGGTTCCTATCATTCGGCAATCGCGAATGTAATGTAGAAATTTATAAATAAAAGATTGCAATAAATAAAATCTGCCAGTAATATCTTAACGACTTTAAGTGATGCGTACGATAGTAGAAGTACTTTTGAGAATGTGGTATATTTCTGCAAAACACTTATTAGTGTCGATGGTCCAGCAATTAAATAAAATATAAGTTGAATAACAGGGAAACAATAGATTCCTATTGCACGTGGTAAGTTATGAACGACAACATAGCTCGCGGGATATTCGCTTATAAACGCATACTACGTCTTCACTGTAGAAACCTCGGAAATATCACAGGCTCACAAGTCTGCACTCTGAAGTATATCCATCTCTCGCGGCCACGCGCAAACTGCTGCACATTCCAAGTCTCTCTCGCGACCGTGCGTCCATCGTACTGTCCTGGACTCTCCCCTGTCCTGTGCCGTCCTCTCTCCTGTTCCTCTCCGGAAATGAGTGCTCCTCCCCCACCTCCATACGTCTCTCCACGCGTCCTTTTTGGAAACGATCGCTGTGATTGGCTAGAGCGCTCCCGTCCTGTCTCCAAGCCAATGCACGTTCATAAACTTAATGAAACACTTTCGAAATACTGGATTTACATTGAAATAACTTGAAATTAAAAAAATATTCCTACGGCTGGACCACAAACACGCTCTAACATACATTATTAAATACATAAACAAATTAAATAAACATTTATCAAAGGATTAGCAAGCAAAAGTAGGCCAGTAGCCTGTGCTTTCTAAAACACAATAAATAATAAATAATTGACCAATTTCTTCATCAACATCATATATCGGATATAAACAAAGACATATATGAATAAATATATTTATAAGCATGCTGCTACCGTTTTTTGTGTAACTGTGGAGTACTTTTAGCCTGACGCGATCGATAGCAATCAGCCACTTTGACCTCCAATAAATCATGTACTATTCAAGTTACATGCCTGTAATTCATACCAATTCAGGTTTACACTAATAGCTTTCTAAAGACACGTCGATCCACGAAATCGGATGAACCGTAATCGGATGGTAATGGACACGTTTCTTTTTGAGGTATCATGATTCATCTGGCTACTATTAATTTCTATATGAACTGTGAAATGTCTGTCATGATGGTTTCACAAAGTCTACCATCTTTGGCACTCTCGGCATACAAGTATCTTTTATCGACACCGCTTCACAATGGAATTCTCAGCCACGCGCTCGGGCTGGGCCCCTCTTGCTTCGGCCAACGTCCGGCACCACGTGGTCGGCCAGCTGAGCGGCCCGCGCCCGCTGTGCGGCCCTTGCGGCCACGCCAACTCCGAACTTAGAATATTTTCAGGGCTCCACAACTCGCCCGTTACCTCACAATCTCCAGTTTCTTAATCAGTTGATTCATATGTTTAGTCAACTGTAATTCGATTTTGTAATGTATTTAAAGTTGTTGTTTGATCTACAATTAGGCTGTAGCACCAGATCTGTCAAGAATTTCATAAAGTTATTCCTTATTATAAAATTTAGATTTTTGGTATTTCATTATGAGGTTGCAATTGACTAACAAGCGGCCTGAGTGCACTTATCCTAACCGATTTGATTCATATTGATAGGCTGTGTAGATAATGGCTAGAAATTAAAAATATGTAAAAAGGAAGGAGCATTTACAGACACGATTAATAATTCATTTGTATGGTTCGAATGGCTCTGAGCACTATGGGACTCAACTGCTGAGGTCATTAGTCCCCTAGAACTTAGAACTAGTTAAACCTAACTAACCTAAGGACATCACAAACATCCATGCCCGAGGCAGGATTCGAACCTGGGACCGTAGCGGTCTTGCGGTTCCAGACTGCAGCGCCTCTAACCGCACGGCCACTTCGGCCGGCTTCATTTGTATGTTTGCCTCTGAGGTAGTTACATGTCAACGCTCCAAGATGTCTGATTTTATGAGTAAAAAATAAATAAATATTGATATGCCTAGTACTTCGACAGCAAGAGGACATGAACCTGATTGTGAAAGCGAATAGCTTTACAGTGAAGTTTCAAAATTACAATTAAAATCGTCGCTTTGGTGCAGTGAACAGCCCCTTCTACAAAACAATCTCATTGCTTCTAAATTTCTGCAATAATAACACAAGAGAACATGGAAACTGGGGAAGAAATATTTCACAGAATTAATTTTCGAAATGTTAGAGGAGAAACAACTCATGGTACAAGAGAGGAACTAATTGCTCGATGAAGAGGGTGAGTTTGAAGACACTGAAGATGCTGCATCATCTTCACAGTCTATTATGAAGGAGAAAAGAAGAGGTCTGAAATGGACAGCGTTATAGCGTTAAAACCCCGATATTCATTTATAAACACCCTGTATTATAAAATTGGGCTCGTCAGTCTAGCGAGAGAGAAACCAGAATGGAGTCTGGCCACTATCCTTAGAAGTGGAGTTTTAAGCCTCAAAAGCATGAAAGGAGTGAAAAGATGGGACGAAGTTATAAAAGAAATTGGAACAAAACATGAAAATCTTAGAACAATTGATTCGTGGACCTATTATCGTTTCATAGAAGCTTCAGAATGTAATCAGCAGCTAACGTCGATAAACTTTAAATTTTCAAGCTTCTGACTCGTGGGTCGTGCTCATCAAACGAAGACATTGGATTCGTTTGTCCGAGAGGGAAAGCACTTCTCTGCAGCAAGTCTGCCTCTACATCTACACAGATACTCTGCAAGCCACCGTACAGTGCGTGGTTGAGGGTACCCTGTATCATTACTTGTCATTTCCTTTCCTGTTCCTCTCGAAATAGAGCGATGGAAATACGACAGTCTGTAGGCCACCATACGAGCTCTAATTTCTCGTATCTTATCTTCAGGTTCCTTATGCGCAATGTATGTTGGTGGCAGTAGAATCGTTCGGCAGTCAACATTAAATTCTGGTTCTCTAAATTTTATCGAAAAGAAACCCTGATGCAACAACAAATTTTCGAATACAGACTCGAGCACTCATTCCAAAATACAAGGATTTTGTTATTAACACTGATCAAACAGGTATTACACATAAAAGTACCTGATTCATGTATTAATTGTATAATTAATCAAATCGATTAATTAATTAACCTCTCCAACTCTGGGAAATCCCCCAGCCCTCCCCTCCCACCCCTCACTCCTCCTCCCCTCCTCATCTGAAAATTGATGGGAAAAGCATTCAGTCCATGCTGGAGAGAAAGAGTCTCATGACACGAAATTCAAATCGGTATCAATAACATATTTACGCGTATTATTTATTTCATCAGTTTGCGGTAGACAGAGGTCCCCCACTAGGGCAGAGCTGAAGTCTGCACCCCCAACCCCGCTCCCCATGTCGTAGTAACTATAACATCGAGGAATGGTATGAAGTGCGGTATAATAGCCACAGGTTAGGGTCTCTCGCGTGTGTATCTGTTATCCGGGAGCCGCCACGAAGGTCAAAAATCGCCCAATGTCCTAATTACAGATCATGATCCTAAATACTACCGACCGTGGAGCGTATATCTGCATGTTTTGATCTCGCGGCCCCAAATAAAGCATCAAGTGGTGGCATTCTGTTGATCGGGAAATTCCAGACTAACTTTCTCTCTGTCTCTCTCAAGAGGGCACTTCACGTTTGTCTGTGTGAACCAGCATCTCCCAATACGCAGACACAGGTTTTCATCTCTCCTCAGAATATTGTGTTTCTATTGGGTAATGCCGGGCCAAAGGGAGAGCTGACGCAATTTCGATATAGAAATTGAAGGAAATTGCCCATCTGCACTACCCTATCAAATATCACCGGCCACGGACCGGGTATCGGCCTCCTTTGATCTCGCAGGCCCCAAACAAAGCATGAAGTGGCAGTATTTTGTTGATCGGGAAATTCCAGACTCACTTCCTGTCTCTGCCTCTCTCAAGAGGCCAATTACAGTTTGTCAGTGTGAACCAACATCTCCCAACACATGGACAGAGGTTTTCATCTCTCCTCAGAATACTGTGTTCCTATTGGGCAATGCAGGGCACAATGGGAGAGCTGACGCAATTTCGATATCAAAAACTGAAGGAAATAGTCCATCTGCACTACCCTATCAAATTAATTGCTTAACAATTTACAGGAGACAAATAGATCATCACCACCACCTTACAACGATCCTTCTTTGTAATAAAAACATGTTTTCAGCGTTTGAGTATCCCACACAATTACTATGCAAATCAAGTAATTAAATACCTGCCACAAACAGATCAACGTTTCCACTAAACATAGATGTAAAATGCTACCAGTAACACACATGCCGTCCACCGACTGCTGGGATCCACAGTCGCGTCGTCTGCCACCTTCAGGGACATCGCATCGTCTCACGTGAGCCAGTGAGGAGAGACCCGTATACACATCGGCTATGCCGACAACTGCACGCCCATCCCCCGTCATCTACACGACAGCCGTACCGAACGCTCAGAGGTCAGAGACACCATCATCAAGCAGTCAACCGATCAGTTAACATGGCGGGAATAATCGTCCAGAGCAAACACCCGTCATTTTGAATCTTCTAACACAACACACATGACCTGCTTTTGGCGCTGCTCACCCAGCAAACTGGTCACTTCACTAGCCCCCGCTGGCGCAGGCAAGTGCAGACAGGTCGGTGCATTCTTTGTACCTAACCTCCCGTCACAGGCTGAGCTAATCCGCGATTTCCAGTCGTCGACTCCTCGTGACCACTCATGTTGCCATCCGCGGCGCAGTGCTAGTCAAACACCACCGATGTTGGCTCCCCAACTTAAAAAATCCGAAACTGGAATGTTGTTGACCATACACCTCGAATTTCTCACCCGTAATGTACATTTCTCCCCCGTATACAAGTTATTTTCGAAGACAGAAGAAATCGGGCTGTACAGGCGTTTTCACATCGCTAAAATGTCGTTACTTGCTGTGAAAATCTTGTAACAGTAAGGCATAGGCTATATTTCTTCTATGTATTCCCTCATCAGATAAAAATATCTATTCTAATCAGCTTAATAGCTCTTACATCCTGCATTACAGGACTAGAATATTAAACTCATTGTTGCTCATGACAGAGTGCTAAGATCTACCTCTGTCATAGGATGCCTACTCACATTCGAACATCCTTAAAGTAATTAAATGCTTCGCCAAAATTGAAAGCTCTTAAGGCAACAGCACAGAGAAGTTGTAAATATCAGGTTTATACTACGTATCACTTTATAAATTCTGTAATATGTCTTATGTTATTGCGATGGTCCTCTCTCCCTGTGTTTGTGAGAGACAGAAATTTTGTTGAAAAATATCGCCGCAACGGAAAAACGCCTGATTATCCCCCCAGCTCCCGTCTCATATCCGTAGTACCCTAGCCATCGCTTCCATCCAACAGGAGGCACATCATTAACATGAAATTGATACGTTAATTAAGTAAATTGATGATGAGAGTTGCTTTGCATTGCGAGTAATTTTTTTCCAGCAGTCGGATTAAACTCGTCAGGTAACTCAAATGGGAATCCCTGGGGTGAAGACGATGTTTTTTTCCAGGTACACTATTGAGAACCGACATTTGAAGCTAACCACATAAGGATTCGACCGCCAGCGAAACACATTTCGAAGGACTGCGCTTTTGAAAACACGATCGCAGCGACTTTGTTACTATCACCCTGCACATAAAGTGGTTCTACAGGCACCCACAAAAGACGCAAACAATATCTATGTTAAAAACTATACATGTCTTATAAACTGAGGTATAATATTGCTTCAGCATAAAGTGGTCTTCCACACAAATACCATGACATTGATTATACACCGTGATCGCTGGAGTGTGTATTAACAGACCGAAAGTGTGGATGCGCATCGCCAGCAGTGTAAGCTCGTAACAAAATCACCCTTCTCACAGAATTTAGAAAGGGATTCGGCTAAGAAACGTGGTATTAAGCCGATATTTACAACTCCCTCATGCCGTTACTAGATATTTTTCACACTAACAAACAGTATCCGTAACGCATTCTATCTCGATGTCATTTAGACTGTGTAACAGAAGTTCTGCGATATATCCACAGTGTTATCATGAGTGATCGAAGTTGCTTGCACAGACCAGTGCAAACTTTCGTCACCCATACTATAGGAGGACCATATCCCACAGACTATCAATCACAAGAGAGGGTTCCTGTGTTGTCCTTTTATGAGCAGTTTGGTACATCATTTTTCCGCTGTAGCACATCCAAGCAGTGTATGACTACAATTTGTACACCACCATACATTTTGTTTTTCCACCGCAACTTCAAGGTCTGTGTCATCTGCTAAACCAACATTAACATTTCTCAATCCATTGGCTCTCCTAGAAAGCTGGACATAGCATGTTGTGAACCATGGTGTTCCCACAAGACAGGATGGTTGAAATAAAGGACAGAGGCCGTCTTTCTTATTGAAAAAAAATGTGGAGGACATCATGACATATGGAAACTGGAAGAGTTTACTGTATTGTGGAGCATTTCCAAACAGCTATCAGAAATTGACTAATGATCTTTACAGTTAAACTCATATTCCACAATGACATGGTAGCAGATGCCCCAGTGTTCCATGTTTAAAGAGAGCCTGAGCACTGACTCTTCACATTGCATCCATGTTCGCAATCACTGTTTCAGTACTGGCCATCCACAGAAGGTGTTGCTCCCGCCAAGACTCTCTCCATCTCAAACAAGTGGTATCAGTCAGTCCTTATGTGCTAATCAACAGCGTACCAGTGGACAGATGGGATGGAAAAGACACTGTCAATATGGGATGGTGTAATAATCACCACAGTTGATCCATAATTTCGTCACTAACCAATGACATGGAAGTATGCTTCCCAATTTCTGTATCATCACTAATGTACCCTTCCACTACTTTGGAGTGGAGGGTACTATACCCACTACATACCAAGTCTCATAAAGAAACAGAGCGGGCTAAGTCTGTAACTAGTGTTCAGTGATGACTGTTCCACACCAATCATACTTACAGAACCTATAAAAGTGCCCAAGATGTCCCAGATGCGTGCTTGTCAATGAGGTTAGCACCACTTATCGTTATATGGCAGATATCAGGGTGATGTGGTGATATAACAGACGGTTAAGAAGAAATTTGTGGTTTATGCACGATGCAGCACTTCATATATGGAGTTTGAAACATTTTATGTAAATCACTTGCGCTAAAAGTTATGAAGTATTGTTCCAGTGTCTTGTGTCCATACCAAGAAAGTGTCCGCCTCCATAGCGTAGCGGTAGTGTTTCCGCCTATCACGCAGGGGGCCCGGATTCGATTCCCAGCAGGGGACTGGGTGTTGTGTGACCTCCATCATCATTTTCATTATAATTGACCCGCAAGTCGCAGAAGTGGTGTCAACTAAAAAGGAATTGCAATACGGCGGCCGAACTCCCCCTCATGGGGCCTCCCGTCCAACAATGCCATACGCTCGTATCCATTTTTACCAAGAAGGTATCGGAAAGAGAGAAATTATCATAGAAAAGCAACACATTCTAGGGGATACACAGTTCTGCACTTAAACACGCTATAATGCTAGAGCTATGCGGTTTCCGTCCTTTTAGTCATGTGGAATTCAACGTTCTTAATACTCTAATGAAGGAAATAACTTTGTAACACATTACATACGCTCTCCCTCCAAGTTTCTCTTCGATAAACTATGGTGACAAACTGTAAGGTAATAAAACAACTACCTTGAAAATCAAAGAAAACATCGATTCATTGTAACACAAACACCACATAGGTTTTTGGAGGCATATGATGCGTGCTGTTTACGAAGTTCAAGCCCGATTACTGTTCGGAAGTTAAGATATGTTCACAACAGCCACATCAAATAATCATTAGCAGTTGCAAATACATACATAGAAACAACAGCATCTTACGAGGAAATGAACACCATGATCAGTAGCCAGAGGAGATGTAATAGTCTTATCGCAGTTTACTACCGCCCCTGGTAACCTTACTCTTGCACACAGAAGTCATAGTCTGTTATATTGAATTGCTCATGTGTGGGATACTATGGCTGTTTTGCCCTGATACCACGTCTTTGGAATGCCTCCTCTCTCTAACTCCTAAGGTGTGTATACGTAGCATCAGTCCAGAACACGCAATTTTATTTATTTCGGTCAGCACTCATTTCACGGTATTTTTTCTCTAATTTTATGTATTCTCAGTCAATTTCTGTAATTTTGTTAGGTTTCCATGATTTTACATATTTCATCGTACTTCCCTCGATTTTGCGTATTTCATATCAATGTTTCGTGATTATACCAAGTTTTCCACGAATTTTACCGATTTTATGTCATTTTCCATATTTTTTGGACAGTTCTTCATATGTATGTGGTCATATTGCTGACATACCCATGTGTCGCTTGATTTTCTATGAGAGTATTTGGGCATCTTATATACCAACATACAAAAAAATTCTAAGACTTCCCCTCTTCCCTATGATCTACATGCATACAATTTGGATAGAACGATCACATAAAGAATAGTAACAGTCGCTTCGTTGCTATATGAACTCAACGAGTGGTGCAGAGGATATATGTATTGTAAATTCGAAGTCTGGAAACAATTCTGTATACTGCTCTGGCCCATCAGAGAGCCTGTCTACAGACTCATGTAGTGCCGCACCTGATGGAAACTCAAAGTCTGGAAACAGTTCCACATGTTCATTTGACTTCCATTCCATGGTGTAGCGACCTGCAACAGGGAGCTGACATGTGTACAGAGTTGAATTTTGTTGTTGCTCAGATTTTTTCCTTAAGTATATGCTCTTATTGCTTACGAGATGTCTTCCTTCATTTCTGTTTATACCCTCCAACTCTGATACATATCCACAACCTGTCTCGATATCTAAAAGCTATTGCTCTCAGCTATTTGTTAAGTTATTCATTAGTTGGCAGTGTGTCAACTGCAGGTAGCATCTTGAGCCGTAAGATTTTCCCTTCCCTCTCTCCACCTACAGAGAGCGTCCCTCACTGAGCGAGGTCGCGCAGAGGTTAGCACACTGGACTAGCATTCAGGAAGACAACGGATCAAATCCACATCTGGCCATCCTGAATTAGTTTTTCCGTGATTTCCCTAAATTGCTTCAGGCAAATGGGATGGTTCCCTTGAAAGGGCATGGTCGACTTCCTTCCCATCCTTCCCTAATCCGATGGGACCTATGGCCTCAGTGTTTGGTCCCCTCCCCCAAATCAACCAACCAGCCAACCAATCAAGAACGTCTCCCCGGCAGCGTAAGATGCTGCAGTCTCTGCATATGCATTGCCAGCTGCCGATGGCTATTTTATAGGACTGTTTTGAATATATCATTATTCCCGAACCGTAATCGGGCTTTAACTTCGTAAACAGCAGGCGTCATACCTCGTATATCTCCAAAAATCGATTTGGTGTTTGTATTATAAAGAATCGATGTTTTCTTTGGCGTCCAAGGTAGTTCTTTTATCACCATACTGTTTGTCACCATAGTTTATCTGAGAGAAACTTGCAGGGAGAGTGTATGTGATATGTTACAAATTAGTTTCCTGCATTAGAGTATTAAGAGCGTTGCATTCCGCACAACTAAAAGGTCGGAAACCGCACAGCTCTAGCATTATAGTGTGTTTAAGTACAGAAATGAGAAGCCCTTGAAATGTGTTTATTTTCCACGATCATCTCTCTCTTTCTGATACTTTCATGGTATGGATACCAGACACTGAAACAATACTTCAGAACTTTTAGCGCAAGTGATTTGCATAAAATGTTTAAAACTCCATATGTGTGTGCTGCATCATTCGTAAACCACATGTTTCTTCTTAACTGTCTGTTACATCATCACATCAGTCTGATATTTGCTATACACCGATAAGGGGTGCTAACCTCCTTGACAAGTACTATCTGGAGAGATCTTGGGCACTTTTATGGGTGCCGTAAGTAAAAATTTGTGGAACAACCGTCATTGAATAGCAGTTACAGACTTAGCTCGCTCTGTTCCTTCACGAGACTTGGTATGTAGTGGGTATAGTACCCTCCGCCTTCTCGTCAGCTGCAAATTAAATCAGCGACACTGTTGTAGCGAGGGCTGCTCAGAGACAATGTGGGGAGATGTATCAATCTCCAACTTTATTCTAATATTGCAAGAAAGCTCTGTGACTCCCATGCACATAGCGTGGTCACTAGGAGTCGGCGACCGGAAGTTGCAGATTAGCTCAGCCTGTGACACATGGTTAGGTACAAAGAAAGCACCGACCTGCCTCAACTTGCCTGCGTCAGCGGGGACTAGCGAAGTGACCAGTGTGCTGGCTAAGCAGCGACGGAAGCGGACGTGTGAGTTGTGTGAGAAGATTCAAAACGATTGATGTTCGCGCTGGGTGATTTTCGCCCCATGTTAATTGATCGGTTGACGGCTTGGTGATGGTCTCTCTGATCTCTGAGTGTTCAGTACGCCAAACATGTAGATGCTAGGGGACGGGAGCGCAGCTGCCGGCATAGCCGATACGTGTGCAGGTGTCTCCTCAGTCGCTCGCGTGAGACGATGCAATGTCCCTGAAGGCGACCGACGGCGCGACTGCGGCTCTCAGCAGTCGGTGGATGGCGTGACCTGATATGCTTAGTGGAAACGTTGATCTGTTTGTGGCGGAAATTCAATTACTTGATTTGCATAATGTTTGTGTGGGATACTCAAACGCTGAAAACATGTTTTTATTACAAGGAAGGATCATTGTAAAATGGTAGTGAGTGTTTTGAGCGATCTGTTTGACTCGTGTAAATTGTTAAACAATTAATTTGGTAGGGTAGAGCAGATTGACTGTTTCTCTCTAATTTTGATATCTAAACGGTGTCATCTCTCTTTTTGTCCCCAGCATTACCTAGTAGGAACACAATATCCTGAGGAGAAATCAAAACCTTTGTCTGCTTGTCTGGAAACTTTGGTTCACACAAAAAAGAAGTGGCCTCTTGAGAGAGAGAGACAGGAAGTGAGTCCGATCAACAGCATGGCGCCACTTGATGCTTTGTTTGGGCCGCGAGATCAAAGGAGGCCGATATCCGGTCGGTGGTATTTAGTACTGCGATCTGTAATTAGGACACCGAATTTTTTGACCTTCATGGTGGCTCCCGGACAATAGACACACATGCCGTTGACCCAAGACGGTGGCTATTACACCACATTTATTTCCATTCCTCGCTGCTTACAGCTATTACGACATGGGATGCGGGGTGGGGGGTGCTGACATGAGCTCTACTCAAGTGCAGGAACCCTATCTCCCGGAAACTGATTAAATAAAGAATATGCACCAATGTATTATTGACAGTGATTTGAATTTCATGTCGTGAGATTCTTCCTCTCCAGCAGGGACCGAGTCTTTTTCCTACCTTTTTTTTTTTGGGAGCGGTGGGGTGGAGGTGTGCTGCTATGACGACCGCTAATGGTGGTATTGTGCACTAGCTCAGTCGATCGCAGCATGTCAAGGTGAGCACACCTATGGCAATTTTCCAGCAAGACAACAGCTCCAATCAGCAGCAGTGTAATTATGTAATTTGGAAATGTAGTTGCTGGATGTGAGCTTTTCCCAGCAAATAAAGAGATACAAGTCCTGAAAACTGAATTTTGTAGATAAACTGTGTTTGTTGTTGTTGTGGTCTTCAGTCCTGAGACTGGTTTGATGCAGCTCTCCATGCTACTCTATCCTGTGCAAGCTTCTTCATCTCCCAGTACCTACTGCAACCTACATCGTTCTGAATCTGCTTAGTGTATTGATCTCTTGGCCTCCCTCTACGATTTTTACCCTCCACGCTGCCCTCCAATGCTAAATTTGTGATCCCTTGATGCCTCAAAACATGTCCTACCAACCGATCCCTTCTTCTAGCCAAGTTGTGCCACAAACTTCTCTTCTCCCCAATCCTATTCAATACCTCCTCATTAGTTACGTGATCTACCCACCTTATCTTCAGCATTCTTCTGTAGCACCACATTTCGAAAGCTTCTATTCTCATCTTGTCCAAATTGGTTATCGTCCATGTTTCACTTCCATACATGGCTACACTCCATACAAATACTTTCAGAAACGACTTCCTGACACTTAAATCTATACTCGATGTTAACAAATTTCTCTTCTTCAGAAACGATTTCCTTGCCATTGCCAGTCTACATTTTATATCCTCTCTACTTCGACCATCATCAGTTATTTTACTCCCTAAATAGCAAAACTCCTTTACTACTTTAAGTGTCTCATTTCCTAATCTAATCGCCTCAGCATCACCCGATTTAATTTGACTACATTCCATTATCCTCGTTTTGCTTTTGTTGATGTTCATCTTATATCCTCCTTTCAAGACACTGTCCATTCCGTTCAACTGCTCTTCCAAGTCCTTTGCTGTCTCTGACAGAATTACAATGTCATCGGAAAACCTCAAAGTTTTTACTTCTTCTCCATGAATTTTAATACCTACTCCGAATTTTTCTTTTGTTTCCTTTACTGCTTGCTCAATATACAGATTGAATAACATCGGGGAGAGGCTACAACCCTGTCTCACTCCTTTCCCAACCACTGCTTCCCTTTCATGCCCCTCGACTCTTATAACTGCCATCTGGTTTCTGTACAAATTGTAAATAGCCTTTCGCTCCCTGTATTTTACCCCTGCCACCTTCAGAATTTGAAAGAGAGTATTCCAGTTAACGTTGTCAAAAGCTTTCTCTAAGTCCACAAATGCTAGAAACGTAGGTTTGCCTTTTTTAATCTTTCTTCTAAGATAAGTCGTAAGGTTAGTATTGCCTCACGTGTTCCAACATTTCTACGGAATCCAAACTGATCCTCCCCGAGGTCCGCTTCTACCAGTTTTTCCATTCGTCTGTGTATCAATGTAATTAATATTGACTTCAATTTTGTAACATGCGATCCTTACTCTCCAACACAGACTGAGTCCTTTTCCCTCCAGTTTCCAAATGGGGAAGGGGAGGCGGAGTGGGTGGTGGGAGGGGAGGTCTGGGGGATTTCCCAGAGTGGGAAGGATTAGTTAATTGATCGATTTAATTAATTAGTGAATTAATTTGATATCAAATTTATGCTTGTGTTGGTAAGGAGGACGAGGGAGGGGTTTCTCAGAGGGGTGGGAAAGGAGAGGTGAGGGGGATGAGTGGGGGGTTTGTCAAAAAGATGAATTATCCATAGGGGGTGATAAATCAACCTCGAGGGAGTCATAAATCAATTACCACAACATTAGGTTTGAACCTGAATGTATGCTTGCACCAGAATGTTTGGAACCCACACTAAAAAAGTGGTTTGGAAACGGATTTGCCCTCTGCTTATACATACACATGTCTAAAGTTTTAAACTCGATTTTCTCGAAAACGGTTGAGAGTTGCGCCTTCCTCTTTACGTAAGTTGAAGTTCCAGCTATGCTCTACACACCCTGTCAACATGAATCAAATCAGTGAGGGAAAGTACGTACAGTCCTCTAGCAATAGTATTAATGTTCCAATATGTATTTATGTGCAATTCTTGTTTAAATTTCTCTATTGATCGTCGTGTTGGAAGTAACAGTGTTGAGCAGCATAGTGGTCATGTCATCAAGTCCTTAAAGAAGTGTGCTCAGTAGAGCGAGGAGTCTTTTGTTGGGTGCTTAACAGTGTGGTAAGATGTCTAAAGTTTGGGCTGCCAGAAGCCTGCTGAGTGACAGACTGTGTTAGAGAATTTTCGTGGTCGTGAAGTGAACACTTGGAAATATTTTGGGACTTTTGCAGCCATGAAATGTTTGACATTACTTAGTTGTTTATAAGCAGCTGTGAGCTTTACTGATTTTTTGCTGCATTGTGTGATTTTAATTAGAGGACGAACTCGTTTTGTATTAATTACGATGCCTTTTGTGATAATGAACCTTGGAGTTCACTGTGAAAGTCAGATTTTACACTGTATAGCTTTTAAAATTTTGTTAATAGTTCCTTGTGAGTTAACACACAGCTTTATGCATTTATTGTCCACTTGCTACTGTCTGTAAATGCCTGTTTGCTCTACATAACTATATTTTGTTTCGATGTTCTGAGAATTGTGCAGCTAATATATTAATATTAGACATGAGGCCACTATTCACATTTACCTTATTCTTATTTGAAAGGAACGTGTCGTTAAAACTCTAAACAGCCTGGTTTAGGTAACATCAGTACCCCATGGTATCGTTTTCATAGATTTACTTTTCCTTTTAATAACTTGTTTAGTGGTCATTTCCTGTTTTATTTTGCTAACGTCTTTATTAGTAAATGGGCTGCAGGATCTGTGCTTAAAAGCAGTGGTGTCTGTCGAACCAAGACTTCTTTCATTGTCTCATATTGAAATACCAGACTGTGCACTGGGCACTGCAATATGTTTGTCCAGTAGCAATTGAGATGTGGCTCATAAAGACGAAGTCCTTTCCTGTTGCAAGCTCTGCTAACTTTTGGCCATCACTCATCTTTGACATTTGTTCATTAAATGAAGTTCTTCCGACTTCAAATGTACTGGGAACAGAGAAGGAACGACATCAAGAAATGCCATTTTAAACTGAAGATCTTACTCAACTTGTTAAATATGAAAAAAGGTTGTATTGCTTTGTATAGATCCATATGTTCCTTCATTTCTGAAAAAATATGTATTTAGTTTGAAATAAATGATGTCATTCAATGGGAAAAAGTTTCAGTCTAAATCAATTTAATGGTTGTCTCAGACCCTCACTATAGCAAAACTCTTCGAGTTTTTTGTTAACTGTTTTCATTCGTCTGTTAACGAATTAACACTCGATATTTTATTTTTCATAGATGGTATCTTCGTCAAGCACTTTGTCGATTGGTCCTTGATGACAGTTATTTCTGAAGACGCCATTCATAAGAGGTCTTGTGCAGAACCAGAATCCATACTCTTATATTGCAAGGTCTTAGATGCTAAACCGATTTTTGAAGTATTTTGCACATACTTATTAAAAGGATAACAAAGATCTCGGATTCAATTTTCTTTTTAAAGCATAAAGACCTATCCAGACTCTATGTCAATGGACTGTCAAATCGCATCACATCACATAATGCCAGGGTGTATTCACACTGGACAAGATCAATGTCACATCAGTTTCTTTAATCCCAGTACCAAATGGTGAAAGTGAGCTTATGAGATACCATCAGTGATACACAAAGTCAGAGTAGAGTATCTGAATTGGGAAAATAATGACAATGCTTGTTGGTGGCCAAAGCAATCTACATAACGCATTTTATATCAGTTTTGTGTGACAAAGTTTTGAGAAGTCTAACAAAATTTACAGTGAAGGAAAAATATTGAAACACCAAAAAATAATTAATGTATGGTAATGCAATTTTGGGAATACCTCTAGATAACATGTTACGTGATTAAAACTGCAAGACAGCACGTTAATGTAAGAGCAAGATAAGCGATTGCAAATGTGAAATACTAGTACATTAATAACCGGTGTAACCACCAGAATGTTGAATGTAAGCAAGAAAATGTGCATGCATTGTATTGTACAGGTGTCAGCTGTTAGTTTATGCGATGGGGCTCCACGCCTGTTGCACTTGGTCGTTCAATACAAGGACAGTTAATGCTGTTTGTGGATGATGATGGAGTTGTCGTCCGATGGTGTCCCATATGCGCTCGACTGGGGACAGAACTGGTGATCGGGCAGACTGCAACATGTCTACACTATGTAGAGCATGTTGAGTTACAACAGTGGTATGAGGACTAGCGTTATCCTGTCGGAAAATACCTCCTGGAATGCTACTTATGAATGGCAGCACAACAGGTTGAATTACCAGACTGACGCACATATTTGCAGTCTGGATGAGTGGGATAATCACAAAAGTGGACCTGCTGTCATACGAATT
Source organism: Schistocerca piceifrons (assembly GCF_021461385.2). Taxonomy (NCBI): domain Eukaryota; kingdom Metazoa; phylum Arthropoda; class Insecta; order Orthoptera; family Acrididae; genus Schistocerca; species Schistocerca piceifrons. The sequence continues at coordinate 339,558,317 of NC_060149.1, forward strand.
CCCACAGCAGATTCTAATTCCTGATGTAGGTCCAGTGTGTCTAGCACGCACAGAGGTTGGTTGCAAATCCTTAACTGGACTCCTTCTAACCAACACACGGCCATCACTGGCACCCGAGCGGAACCAGCTTTCATCAGAAAACCCAACACACCTCCATCCTGCCCTTCAGTGCGCTCTCACTTGACACCACTGACGTCGCAAATGATGCTGGTTTACAGTGAGTGGAATTCACGCTACAGGGCATCAGGCTCGTAGCTGTCCTTGAAAAAACGGATTTGTTCAGAAATGTTCAAATGTATGTGAATTCCTAAGTGACCAAACTGCAAAGGTTATCGGTTCCTAGACTTACACACTACTTAAACTAAGTTGAAATAACTTATGTTAAAAACAACACACACACACCCATGCCCGAGGGAGGACTCGAACCTCCAGCAGGAGTGGCCGCGCAGCAAGTGCAGGACGCCTTATACCGCGCGGCCACTCCGAACAACGGATTTGTAACAGTTCGTTACGTCACTGTGGTACTAACTGATGCTCAAATTGCTACTGCACATATAGTATGAGGTGTCAGAACCATACCACAGACACGATGCCCTTTCCTCTCAGTAGTGCCATGTGATTGTCTGGAGACCAGTCTTCTTGAGACTGTACATTATGACCACCACTGTCAGCAATCATGTTCCATAGCTAAATTCCTGTCAAGTATTCTTGCAGCATGTGAGAAGGAACATCCAGCTTCTTGTAGCCCTATTATACGATCTCGTTCAAATTCAGTGAGGTTTTGACAGTGACGTCTTTGTCAACTTAAAGGCATTCTTGACTAACATATACTATCCACGTCCAATCTCAAATGGAAATATTGCTCACGACCGTTACAGCGTGTATTTAAAGCAAACCTGGTCTGCCACCCTTATATGACTGGCGTGAAGTCTGAATAGACATCATCTTGCAGATGTATGAGGGTAACCCAAAAAGTAACGTCTCCTATTTTTTTATAAATACAGAACTTTGTTTGTGTGGCAGTTGGTCACACTGTTATGAAGAGTACTTCACACACTGTGTGTAAACATGCGCACGCCACGCTGAGGCGCTCAGTCTTGCTCTGGCAGCCGTTGAGAATGGAGCTCCTGTTGGATGTTACCACCAAGTGCGAATTGCGCGCAGTTATTCGGTTTTTGAAAGCAAAGGGCACTGCGCCGATTGAAATCCATCGCCAATTGACGGAAGTGTATGGTGAATCGTGCATGGATGACAATAATGTTCGTAAGTGGTGTAGAGAGTTTGCAGCTGGTCGGACCGAAATTCTTGACGAATAGCATGGCGGCGAGCTGGTAGGACACGGGCATACAAAAACTGTCACAGCGTCTACAAAAATGCATCGACAGGAATGGTGATTATGTCGAAAAATAGCTAAATATTCAAGCTGTAAACTGATGTAAGCCATTGTAGAAATAAACAGGTCTATGTACTTATAAAAACATAGGAGACCTTACTTTTGGGATTACCCTCATAGAAACACACCTACCAACCTCCGTGTATGCCACACAATTCCATCTTGGTGTTGCGATTTTTTTTCTGTCAGTGTATGTCAGGGAATAAATAGACGCTGCTTAGCTTATTCATTATGTTTTTCCTTATGTAATTAATAACATCATAGACAACTATATTTTCCTCCTTCATCTGAGCTGACTTTTTGACTTAAAACAGTTATGTAATGAAAAATGTTTCATCTTACGTTTTTATTTATACACAGTATAGGTGTCAGCTCCGTTCTGTTATTGTAAAACCTAAATAATTTTTCACTTTCAGATGTCTGACTTCGCTAATGGAAGCCCACTCAATAGAAAAAATAGCCACATCATCATGGAACATTTGCAATTTGTCAAACCTTTCAAAAATGTTTTTATCACCATGGTATGTCATCTGAGACCTCCCGTCTAAGTAAGTCAAGGACAACGATATTTGCAATGATTAACTTCTTGATAGATAGTCATTTTTGCAGAGTGTCTGCAATTAAGAATTTGGGCCAGAAAATCAGTTCTGAAAGAAGTGGCTGTGACAGGCAACTTTCATCACACTGCCCATACGTTTAAATACAGATTTGGAATGTCTTTTGCAGTAAGGCCAGCAGATGATGTTCCCAACTGATCTTCTAACCTTCTGTCATGAAACATAATTAAAATATTGATCCATAATCAATTAGACAAATACACAGACTGTTTTCCTGAAACGAGTACATAAATATAATATTTAAAATAAATAAAATCATAATTCTGGCACAAAAGTATGACCTGAAAATATTAAATAAATGTGCATACATATAAAATGTGACATTCAGTACTAGTGACGCCACAGTTTTACACTAAAATACAAGGTAAAAACACTATAAAAATCTACATAATTATGATACATAATCCTTGAAATTAATGATGTCACAATTGTGGCACACAAGTGTAACATGAAGATATTAAAGTGATGTACACACATACAAAATATGATAGTCATTGTAACTGAGACCCGAATGTTTGCACAAAATATAAAAAATGAACAAATCAAAGTAAATACATAGGTATAAGATCAACAGGAGCCTCTACTTCTGAAAGCTATTGTTTTTACTTTATTTGAATGTAGCTTAGCAGAAACGACTATTACTTAATGAATGTTTTTGATATACATCTATTGTTATTCTCAGTTGAATGAGAGGAGGTTAACTCGCTTTGTCACACAATTTTTGTAACTGTTTGCCCAACCACTGACACACAAATGGAACTTTGAATAGATTCTTTGACTGACTTGCATATCTGACTGAAGTTATTTAGCAGTATCAAATGTAAGTATGGAGGGCACAATATAACTGCATTGTGGTGATTGATGACCTCAGAAGTTAAGTCGCATAGTGCTCAGAGCAATTTTTTGTGGTGACTGAGGAAGCTAGACAGTATGGATGGCAAACAGATACATGGTCATGTAATCAGTCCAAAATGATGTCTTCCATGGCGATGTAATATGGCTGCAGCGAATTGACCTTCAAGAGTTACCCTTCATTGGTAGTCTGGTCAACTTTTGACAGCTATCATTTCCCCTGTCTGGAAGGCCCCTACAGCATTAGTCCTAGATGAGTGCCATTCTGCCAACTTCAGAGATGGGTCAAGTGTTCATCCATAGTGAACACTCACCACCTGGATTGGATTAACTTGTCTGTAACAGTTTCCATCTCACTACTTGATGTGAAAATGTTCACAGGAGTAACTAGCATAAAATTTACAAAATGACTTAAAGAAACAATGAATCATCACATTAATGATAGGACATTTCCCCTTAGGAATGGTGAGAGTGTTTTCCTATCATATCTCCAACAACAGAAATACTACAAGACAGCAATAAAACAAGTTAACATAGACATCTCGAAAAAGGTTTACATAAATGCAGCCATATAAGTACAGATTTTGAATGTCTTTTGCAGCAAGGCCAGCAGATGACCTTCCAAACTGATCTTTTATACACACACACACACACACACACACACACACACACACACACATCACATCACTAACTACCCTTTACAAGACAATGTGCTACCTACGAACATGCACCAACTAGTATTTTTTTAACATTTGCAGCTCTATGTTGCTGTTAGTCAAGGCTCTGCACACTACTACTGAATGTGCAATGACCACACTTTCATGTATCAAATGAAGTGCCATTAGACACTAGCACTGAGTAGTCAAATGTTGCAGATCTCCAATTGATATGATGAGAAATACAAAGTGTGCACACATATTTCAACTGAATAAATACAGAAATAATCAGCTACACCTATAAGAAAATAGTCTTGTAAATATAAATGTGTGACACAGCAGCAAATGGTCTATTGTGGGGAAAATACCTTCATAGCATCTGTAAGTAAAAAAGTCAAGTCAGTACTGTAGCACTGCAGTGCTTGCACATTTCCAAAAAATATTACCCCTTCATGACACACTGATAATGAAATTACTATTATTACACACCTTAAATATCAAGAACTCACATTCAAGGTGCAAAATTCAACCAAAATGATCTTACAAATAATATATGACTAAGACATGACGGAAAATAGGCAAAACGTTCACATTCCCAGTCTCAGTACATATCCAAATCAATCCCAAAACAATATGTTTCAACCCCCAAGCACCTAAAACTAACCATAAAGAAACAAGACAAGATGATAATCACCACAGCACATACAGCTAACCTAACACGATAAAAGTCCCCAGGAACAAACAAAATGTAAATAAAAGAATAAAGATGTGGCAAAGGAAAGTAAAAGAAAGGTACTAATATAACAGTCATACATGCAGCTCAACATTATCAAAGCATCGTTATATCAATTATAATATATGGAAACATTCATTCTAGAGTTGAAAACAATAAATTCATGAACAGTTGACATGTTGATCCACAGTATAGCTTACATCAAGACATACTTGCATCACTGTGAGGAGAAAGAGAAGTAAAATACATATAACATACAGGATCTCAGTTATAAATAAGTTCAGCACATACATCTATTTTACTACTTAATAATATTAAAATTTACAACCAGAAAATATTTAAATAAAATCAACACACATCTGGTGTCAGGAGTTCATACCTGGTTACCTACAGAATAATTATTATCACATCATCAAAGTTCAGGAAGGATGTAAAATTATCTTCATACCTATGTACCATATTCGATTTCTTTAATTGCTATTTGTCTCCAAATACGTTCTTATTCAAAATTAGTTCATGGTCGCTGCATTTCATTTTTCATCACCCCCTTTGCCCATACACATGACAAACGTAATGTGACCTTTCATGCCCTGTAAAATAAATTCCCATTGCTCTCTTTCCAAACTTACAGTAATACATAAGATCAAAATCTTGTTTTGACCTAAATGGCAAAGTGGGATGCTTCACCACTCATAAACCATCAGCGCTCCCCTTAATTCCCTTGAACAGCAAATAGGCTGAAATACACTGGGCACCAGCAAAAATATCACCATCATTACATGGCACAGTCCTCTTCTTTCAGGCACCACCAATTGTCAAATATTGCATACATATGTGCACAGTCCTGTTCTTTCTGACACTGTCTGTCATGTATCATAACATCAAGTACAATGTTAAGCCAGTGCCTACTCCCCAACTTTAATCAACGATTACAACAAGAAGACTCCCATAACATATCAGTTTATGGGGAAAGCCCAACGATCATCATTACACTGTTTAACTAATCCACAAGACAACATAAAAACTATAAACCACAATTTTCATCCTCTATTATGGAGAGAATTCCTAAAACCACAAAATCACCTCAAATTATGTCATAATCAGTACAGCCATAAACAAAATAACCACATCATAAATCATCCTTGTGAACTATATTAAATGCAGCCACAGTCAGGAGAAACCATTTTAAAACATTTTCAGACATCACTGGAACAAAAACCATGTCAAGATCTTAATCACAATTACTTTTTGCCTGATACTCAGTATGGCTGAGCAATCTGAATCAATAACTTTAGTCTGATTTCACATCGACATGGACAGTTTTCCATAGACGACTAACGTTTTCAAACAACTTCCACGCCAAATATAGTCACAGTGAAAGAGCCATTCTCACAGAGACATAAGACAGAATAAGAGTAGAAAAGAGTGCAGAAAGTAAAAGATGAAATATGGTTTGTCTCAGCTGGAATGACCTAATGCTCACTATGCACATATGCAGAGTTGATATATGTCCTCAAGGGTTAAGATAGTAACCTCACCTCATATTACATTCACATTCATCCTCACTGTTTACTAATACTGGCTCAGACATGGAGCAAACAAAGTGTCTTTCACATCAGAGACACTTTTCAACAAACCAAAAGACACCCAATGACAAATCAAAATTTGCTTGTCAGTTACGAGGACATCACTTCGCCAAAACTACTCTGCAATCATATGGTCAGAATAAACAATGTAAGAAAATGTGAACATCCACAACATTGCAGATCACACTTATACATCCTGCACAAGGGCTGGTCTCTGTCAATGAAGATTGTCAGTTACTCAAGGAAAAATATCATCAACTAAGATACCAAATAAAGGCTAAACATAACTGGCTTATATCTTCTAGACAAGACTTATGTACATACTAGCACTCATCAAACAGAGAACATCGACTCATGATCACATGTTGTAGTTCCAGGTTCACAAAAATAAAAAATACTTTTCTGGGTAAGCTCACTATATCATACAGTATTCAGATACGTTGAATACCACTACATCAAAATATTTATCAAAAGCACATGAAGAAGCAATTGCAGCTACTCAGCGCTACATCTTCATCAACACTAGACATGGCACTCAAAGAAGAGTTAGTTAGTTACTTAGTTAGTTGGTTGCGTGTTCCATGGATTAACCCCCAGTACGGTAGCCTTCAAGGATATATGATTTCAATTTATTTTTGAAGCTATTACTGCTGTCTGTCAGACACCTTATTTCATCAGCAATTTGTTGAAAAATTTTATAGCAACATATTTTACCACTTTCTGTGCCATAGATAGGTTGAGCAAAGGATAGTGTAAGTCTTTCTTTTTTTTGGTATTATAATCATGAATGTCACTGTTGTTTTTAAACTGGTCCATGTTGTTGAGAAAAAATTTCATTACTAAGTAGATGTATTGTAAGGCTGTTGTAAGAATTCCCAATCTTTTAAAAAGATGCCTACAAGGTGTTCGACTATGAACCCCATAATTATTCTAAACACTTTCATTTGAGCAGTGAATACTAAATGTTGAGTTACCCCAAAATATTATTCTGTATGACACCAGAGAGTGAAAGTATGCAAAGTATGCTAGCTTACTAATTTCTATATCCTCAAAATTGACAATTATTCTGAATGCAAAAGTTGCTGAACTTAGTCGCTTTAGGAGATCCAAATTATGAATTTTCCAATTAAGATTCTCATCTATATGTACACTCAAAAACTTACTATGCTCTACCCTGTCTACCGACTTCTGTTGATGTATTATATTTCTTGAAAGAATTGTACTTTTTCCAGCAGAAAATTGGATGTACTGTGTTTTTTCAAAGTTCAGAGCAAGCCCATTTGCAGGAAACCAATTAATGATTTTTCCAAAGATCTTATTTGTATCATCAGCAAACAGTGTCAGTTCGGCTTCCTGTTTCAGATAGGAAGGGAGGTCGTTCACATATATCAAGAACAGAAGGGGACTCATAATTGAACCCTGTGGAACACCTAATGCAATTTCACCCCAGTTAGATGATGTGGCAAACTTATTTAAATCATTTGACCCATATAAGGAAACTTTCTGCTTCCTATTCTGTAGGTATGACTTGAATCACTCATATCCTATTCCATTTATACCATAGAATTGTAATTTCTGTAACATAATGTCATGGTTCACACAATCAAATGCTTTGGACAAGTCACAGAAAATTCCTATTGGTGACATTTTACTATTTAAAGACTCTATTACGTGGACAGCGAAATTGTATATTGCTGTCTCAGTGGAAGAGCATTTTTGAAATCTGAACTGTGATTCACTAAAAACCCCATTACTGTTGGGATGGCTAACCACTCTTGAGTACATTACTTTCTCAAAGATTTTTGAAAATGCTGTAAGCAACGATACTGGCGGGTAATTACTGATATCTGTGGTTTCCCCCCTTTTGTAGAGAGGAGTGACAATGGCATATTTTAACCCGTCTGGAAAAATACCCTGAGTCAGTGATGCATTACATATGTGTCTCAAAACATCAGCTGTAATTGCTCCACATTGTTTTAATATCTAATTAGAGATGTCATCTACTCCAGCAGAACATTTATTTTTCAAAGATTTAATAATTTTACTTATTTCACAAGAGATTGTTAGGTGAAATTTAATTTGACTAAATTTTTGCAAAACAGACTCTTCCATGTACTACCTAGCTTTTTCTTTTGAACTGTTCTCACCAATTTTTTCTTCTACACTTAAGAAATGGTTGTTAAATACATTAGTTGCTTGTGTACTGTTGGTAATACTACCTACCCCAGTGGTTACTTTTCCTGTCTCCCTTCTAACAACATTCCATTTTGATTTGATTTTATTGCCAGAGTTGTTAATTTCTTCTCTAACATACATATTTCTTGATTTCCTTACAACTTTTCTCAGTATGTTACAATAATTTTATATTTATAAACTACTTCTGGATCTTTACTAGTTTTTGCTGTCTCATACAGTTTTCTCTTTCCTTCTGAAGACACTTTAATACCTGTAGTAATCCATGGTTTCTTCGAAAAGTATGTGGTGTAACACTTAGTAATTTTCTTTGGGAAACAATGTTCAAAGAGGTATACATATTTATCAAGAAATATGTTGCACTTATCATTAGCATTTGGCTCGTTATATACATCTCCCCAATTAACATTTCTTAAGCTTTCTCTGAAGTGCTGTGTAGATACTGAGTTTAGCGACCTCACAATTTTACTTAATGGCTTCTGAACTGTACGCCCTGTTAGGTTTTGTGAGTTAATCAGTTGTGCATCATGGTCTGACAATCCATTTACCATAGGGAAAGCAAGTGTTTGTTTTAAATCCTCTTTCTGTACAAATATATTATCTATTAGTGTGCTACTATCCTGAGCTATATGTGTAAGGAAATTGATCACTGATTCTAAGTTATATGTTGTTAATAACACTTCTAGTTCAATTTTCATATCAGAATTACCTAGAAAGTTTACACTGAAATCACCACAGATTAATAACTTCTTTTTTTGTCTGACAGACAGCATGATAGGGAGTCAAACTTCTTTGTGAACAGCTCCCAGTCTCCTACTGGGGACATGTACACTGTTGCTAATATCAATACTGCATTATCTAGCTGAAGTTCACATGCACAAACCTCAAAATGCTGATCAACACAAAATTTGCCTACTTCTACAGTTTTGCATTTATACCCTTGTTTTATGAAAATGGCAACTCCTCCTTTATCCATCCTAGATCTACAAGTGTAAGATGCTAAATTACACCCACTTATACTGACACTATACATGCCCTCAGATACATTGTGTTCAGACAGACAGAGTATATCAATCTCATTCGTATTTTTGGGATCATCTAAACACACTAATAGCTTATCGACTTTATTTTTTATTCCCCTGATATTTTGATGAAGTATGTTGATACTGCCCTTAGCTTTACCCCTATTAACTGTACGTGAAGTTTCTTTTATTCTATTTATCTTGATTGTCATCTCTCTGGACTTTGGCTTTAACCTAAAAAACCTGTCTGCCTGGACCCATTAACCACAGGGATCACCCCTTGTGTGACTGTGAATCCCCTTACAGTTTCTGCTAATAGAGAAGCTAACTTACTTTTCCCCATCCTATTCAGGTGCAGGTCGTGTGTAGTGTATCCCCACCTACCAATAGCATTTACTGGAACAACACTTACGTGACATTTTGCCGGTGTCTGGAGCATCCTGTTCAGCTCAGTGTAAACATGCCTTACAGCAGTGTTTACCCAGGGCCGATCATTGCGCTGAAAGACCTCCACAAACCCCATATTTTTGTGCTCATTTTCTCCTCCCGTTTATCCAGGTCACTCCTGATATTTTATCTTTGATTCATAGCCAGGCTGTTTCCTGCTCCTCCAACTATAATTACCTGACCTTCCTTCTCAAAGTCCCTGCATAGCTGACCTAAGTTTTCTGTCACCTGGGGAAGGCTTGCGCTTGGTTTCACAAAACATGTGAGCTGGCACCCTGCACCCAATTTCTCCTGAAGCTGCTGGCCCACACCCCTCCCATGACTGCTGCCTATAAGCAGAATTCTTCTTTTCCTATTCTGGTTTGATCCCGACCTGTCTTTTTTCTTTAAGGTAATATTCTACTTCAACCTACTTTCAACTACATCTTAATGAGGTCCTTCCTCCACTTCAGGTAGCAAGCCAAACTAATTTACTAAATGAATTCCTGGAGTTTTTTCAACTGTTTGCCTTTTTCGCCATTTGCTTGCTACCTTTTTCCAGTTCCCAGTCTCTTTTTCCTCCCTTAAACCACATAATTCCAAGTTTGCGTTTCCTAATTCAGCGTTAAGGGCACAAATTTTTGCCTCCTGTTCCGCGATTTTTCTGTCCTTTCTACATGGCCTACACTGCCATGGAACAGTCTCATTTTCTACCCTCGTTTCCTCGCCGCTACATTCGCCCCAATGAAGCCATAACTTACAGTCTACACAGAACATCCCCTCTTTCAAAATTCTATGGCAACCACAACATTTGTCACACATAGTTTGATAGACAAACTAAACACAAAATCAGAGAATAAATTGGCACAAGACCACAGTAGTTTCGTAACCTGTACCCTACTAAAGCGTAAATAAACACTAATGTAAACAAACCTTTAAACTTACTTCCGAAAGTTTTAACGACATAAACTCTGTATGACCAGCACAAATTAATTCGACTTCGAAGAGATAACTCTAGTCAAAAACGAAAATCTACACTTGCGCGAAATTTACACCAAAAAATCGTAAACAAAACTAGCGACTACCGGCCTTTTACAAAGTACTTCCTTCTCGATCTAAATACGGTCAGAAACGCGAAATCTTCAATAGATAGCCTACAGAAGAAGTATATACACTAGTCTAAAATACAACATTAACTAGTTTACATACTTCTTCTCTAGGCTATCTGTTGAAGAAATTGCATATAACACATGGAAAACCACCTCATCAATGAATGAAGCAAATTTAGTTAATAATTATTTCTCAAATATTATAGAAAACACAGGAAAAACAGTTCAAGAAAAAAAACCACAGCAGTATGTTGAAAAGGTAGCTCTCATAAAATTCAATCATGTGAGTGTATCGCCAACTTCTCCTTCTGAAATGAAGGTAATTATATATTATCTCAAAAATAAATGCTCATTAGGTTTTGATAGTGTTTCCAGTAGAATAATGAAGATTTGTTCCCATATAATAACCTCACTTTAATCCAAAATATGTAACACATCACTAACTTGAGAGAGACTTAAATTTTCCATTATTAAACCCCTCTTAAACAAAGGAGATAACAGAGATGTCAATAACTACCCACCTGTTTCACTGCTGACATCATTTTCCAAAATTTTTGAGAAGGTTACGTATTCTAAAATAGTATCTAACTTTAGCAACAATAATATCCTCAGTAAATCACAGTTTGTGTTTCAGAAGAATTGCTATACTGTAAAACCAACTGCATGTTCACTAACCAGAGTTTACAAGTATTAAATAATAAAATAGCGCCAGCTGGTATTTTCTGTGATCTGTTAAAGCATTTGACTGTCTGAATCATAGTATTCTCCTAGACAAATAGAAGTTTTAGGGGATTGATGATATAACCAGTCAATGAATAATGTCATATCGAACCAAATGAATGAAGGAAGTTGTATTTTGTAATTCAACCAACATAGTCCAGGGACATAATTTTCACTTGGTAGAAAACACGTATGTGGTTCCACAAGGCTAAATCTTAGGTCCACTATTGATCATCAAATATGTAACCAATATTCTGTCCAATATACAACAGGCAGAATTAGTTATTTGTGCAGATGACACTAGTATTGTAATCAATTTAAGCATACATGCAGGAACAGAAAAAATGGTAAACATATTTCTTAAAAGTATCATTGACTGTTTCCTGTGAAGGGTCTCACCTTAAATTTTAAAAAGACACATTTTCAGTTCTGTACATCTAGGAGTACTACACCAATCACAAGTGTAACTCACGGTGAGGAAGAAGCAAATAGGGTGGAAATTTTAAAATTCATAGGTGTCCACATTGATGAAAATTGACACTGGAAAAATTGTATTTTGTAACTCCTAAAACAACTTAGTTCAACCACAATTGCACTTAGCATCATTCCAGTACTTGGGGAGAGACAACTCATTTCACTGACAAATGTTGCACACACTGACACATTTTTGGATATTTTAATTCAATAATGACATAAAATTTGAAAACGAACTGAGAAAGTTCTCCTTGACAAATCCTTCTGTTCTGTAGAAAAATTTCTATTATTGTAATGTGTAAAAGGTGGTGGTCAAAAATTACTAACTGACAACTTATACCTTTCATCTTTTTGTGAAAGAAGGGAAAAAACATTGAAATGTTCAGAATGTACCCATATGTACAAATTAATTTGTGATGTCAATATAAAATGACTCATTCCACACAGTACGATTTATTTTGCAAAGTCGTCTATGGAACATGAAACTAACAAACTAAAATGAATATGTGAAAATGTGCAATAACTTATGCCCTGCAAACTGTTAATGAAAATTTTATCATCTGTAAGATGTCCTGACAGTAATTCATTAATACTCATCATAAAAAATCACTGTACTCTCCTTCATCAGTCCTAATCTTCCAGAACACTACGAGGGTAAGTCAAAAATTATCTGCAATGTTGACATAACTCTTCTTACATTGTTCATACTCATCTCTGTCCTCATGTATTTTATTATTATGCTGTTGTGGTCCTGCTATGAAAGTTTGATCCTAATTCCTCTATTAGTCTTCCTTTTGTTGCAGATAGATCATGGCCACTGAATTTGAAGCTTGAAGCAAAGAGGAACAATGAGCAGTGATCTGGTTTTTGTGGTGCTTCGTGTATAGGTGGCTGCAGTCCATCAACGACTTTTGGCACAACACGGGAATGGTGCCTTGCTACAGCAGAGTTTCCACAAATGGACTGCAAATTTCAAAACTGGTCCCACATGATGAAGGAGTTAGAGGACCACCCACAGCCATAAATGATGACAACAATTAGTGTGTATGTGACTTGATTCTGATAGACTGAAAAGAAACTACTGATGAAGTGGCACATAATCTGCAAATTAATCATGATTCTGCCAACGAAATCATTCACAAAAGACTTGAGTTTCACAAAGTGTGTGCAACATGGGTCTTGAAAGAACTCACACAGTTGCATGAACAAATGCACTTGAACATCTGCCAATAACATTTGTATCGCTACAGTAACGAACGAGACGGCGTCTTAGACAAAATAATCACTGGTAAGGAGACATGAATACACAATAACGAGACAGAGAGTTCAAATGGTTCAAATGGCTCTGAGCACTATGGTACTTAACATCTATGGTCATCAGTCCCCTAGAGCTTAGAACTACTTAAACCTAACTAACCTAAGGACATCACACAACACCCAGCCCTCACGAGGCAGAGAAAATCCCTGACCCCGCCGGGAATCGAACCCGGGAACCCGGGCGTGGGAAGCGAGAACGCTACCGCACGACCACGAGATGCGGGCGAGACAGAGAGTAAACGGCCGAGTATGGAATGGAAACATCCACAATCGCCAAGTAGGAAAATGTTCAAAACCTAACTGATGCGTACCGTTTGTTTGGGATGCACAAGGCCCAGTTGTGGAAATTAGCAGTAGAGTGGCACAGCAATAAAAAGTGTGCATTACAGTGAGATGCTTGCAACTAGCGTCACACACGGCGTGCAGGCTAAGTTTTCTATTTGTAGGATCGATCCCAACGTCGATCGCGGTCCTCTGGTTTGGAGCAGAATGGAAGGTCTAAAGCAGAGGCTCAGACGACTCCGCAGTAGTATCGGATGCTAATTTCTCCACGTCCGCTATCAGATACAGAATTTCATGTTTCCCTTTGTAAAGAAACAGGCTGTATTGGATCATGTGGAGTACCCGATACAGCAGGTTTCGTAGTTTGCGATACACGCTAAAACAGATGTGTGTAGTGTATAAGCACGCTTAGAGAATAAGGCCACTTAGTGCAGCAATATGAAATAGTTGTAAGGAAAACGTTAAACAGTGTCACAGACCAATTGATATACATTCTTAATCAGGTAAAGTAATGTACAGTTAGGATAAGTCATTATCACGTTTATATGAATTTCGGAATGTTTTGAAGAGAAAGAACAAGTTCTGGAATCAGTGTTAATAGTGTATCGATGTTAGTAACCTTTTTCATTCAGTTTTGTAATTATAATTCAGTTACTAAAATTCATTGTTTGCTATAACGCAAATTGATTGTGTAAACCATTAATTTTGGAAAAGGTTAACATTTATGTATCTTTAAGAGTCAGGACAACATATTCTTACCGAAATCACCAACTAAAAATCTGTAATTAAACTCTTAATTAATGTTTGTGGAACATTCTATAGAAAAATTCAGTGCAGTGTCCACATATTACGAAAACTAGGGGATATTCGTTTAAACGGGAGACATAACCTGATTCAGAAAGACTATTTGTATCATAAATAATGTTAGAAGAAAGATCTATGAACTTTTTGTAACATAATTTAAAGATTTTGTGATGTACGTAGTTATTCCGCATTTTAGCCTTCAAATGTTGTAAAAAGTCATTTTGAACGTTTGAATTGTAATTTTGATGTTGTAGAAATATTACCAGCTCAAAACTATTTCATAAAATCGCATAATTAATTAAAGTATGTAAAGATATTCGAGAATGTTCTGGACTGAATAATAAGGACTAAATTGTTAACTGTTATGTATGTTTCATAATTGCATGTTCTCGTTCAAATTTCTACTAAAACTCTGTAATGTCATTTTTGCTGGATTAACTTATTGCAGTGGTAATATCAAACATGAAATAACATAATAATGTCATAAATAGACTTTGTCCAAAGCCTGAAGTGCGTGCAGTTAGAGTACTATCTGGTATGTTCTGGTTTCTGGGAAGTTGTGACAGTCAGCTGTTGTATATATGTGTGCAATAAAGAAGTGTTGTCAACAGATTAATTGGTATACGTCTTGTAGTGACCCAAGACTTTCTGCAGCGAAGTTATCACCTTCAAAAATGTAAAACATGGTACGATCAACTGGACTATGTTAAACCTGAATCGATGGGATTGCTATGCTAGATTTGGTGAATGTAGCTGGTATGAGAAGTTACGTTAGATATGACGTTGGAGCTGGGCTTCTGGACCTGGTTCGTTTTAACCCTTAATAGGTCAGGTGTGCATTGCATGCAGGAAGCTGCTACTAAGGTAGCGGAGTACATGTGGCATGCACATGTAGTGTTGCCAACTTAGAGGATTTTCCACTAAAACTGGTGATTTCTACCCTCCTTTTAGTGGCGAAGTATCGCCTCTAGTGGCTGGTGGATTTTATAATTCTTTAGTAGAATTCAATTTCAGTTGCTGAAAATGCGATCTCTCAAACACTAATCTATTTATATGTTTCAAAATATGTTATTTCCACTTTATTTGATTCCAGGAGTATCTAACTGTTGCTGCGAAGACAACACTGATGCATTACAATGTGACATCAAAGGAACCATCACACTCCATAGACTATATGCAGGGATTCCCTGAGGAATGAACAGTATTTAGTAGCACTTAGCTAATAGTTCGTTTCACGAGCAAAGGCGGCTAGTGCAGGTGCAGGGAGTGCATCAACCGCTTTGAAACGATGGGCGCGCACTTATTTTATTGTCCCTTCGAACAACCACTGAGTGCTTGTTGGCTCACACAGAGTATGTCACGTCAGATGTGCAGAAAAAGTAACTCGAATGTCGTCGTACGTGGTGTGCACTATACAATTGTGATTCTCAGTTTATGGTATTATTTCACGACTTCATACGAGTATAACTATGACGAAACCACAAAATACGCAAAAGTTTCGGGATTCTTGGCTTCAAGACCCACATTTAAGTCATTGAAAGTATTACAGGTCAGGTAATGAAGTGCAAATTTTGCAGTACAATTTTATGTACAACAACTGTAGAGATCTGAAGTCCCTTGGGATGTTAAAGAAGCATCTACAAAATGAAAAGGTAAGCAACCTTTTTTAAAAAATTGATTAGTCATTCATTGATCGGTTTTACACCTTTGACCACTCTTTGACTAAGTAAATTGTTGCACTTTGTAACTTTTGCTTTTAAGTCAGAATCCATTGGGAATAAAAAAAAAGGAAGAAGCAAGACTTACATTATTCACAGCCATGCATACTAGTATATCTGCAGTCGATCATTTGCGAGAGATGGTTAATCACAGTCACGAAAAAGACATCGAAAAAGTTCAGCTGCACCAAACTGAGTGCACCTCAGTTACAAAAATATTTTAGCACTGCATTTCACTGACGTTCTCTAACAAGATTGCAGAGATCAACCATTTAGTTTATTACAGTAAATTACACCAAAAAAATAGCACCTACATATCTTGATCTTGCTGAACTGCACGAGTGTAATCCTGAAGCTATTGCCTCTGCTATAAAGAAGACGCTCCAATGATTCGTTTTCTGACTTGGAAATTGAATGGGTATTGGTACAGATAATGCCTCTGTCTTGTATGGAGTAAATAACGGAGTATTGACGAAATTGAAAGAAGAGGTATCTCTCATGATTTCAGTTCATTGATTGTGCCATTCCTTGCAACTGGCTCTTTCAGCTGCTGCAAAGGAATTTTTACCGATAAATTTGGAGTTTTTAATTTTAAGAGACATATGATTGGTTTAATCACTCCTCTTCCAGACATTCTCTTTACAAGCAGCTTAAGTGTTAATTACACATGTATTTCATTTTTATATGGTCGAAGTACAGAGGATATAAAATGTAGACTGACAATGACAAGGAAAGCGTTTCTGAAGAAGAGAAATTTGTTAACATCGAGTATAGATTTAAGTGTCAGGAAGTCGTTTCTGAAAGTATTTGTATGGAGTGTAGCCATGAATGGAAGTGAAACATGGACGATAAATAGTGTGGACAAGAAGAGAATAGAAGCTTTTGAAATGTGGTGCTACAGAAGAATGCTGAAGATTAGATGGATAGATCACATAACTAATGAGGATGTATTGAATAGAGCTGGAGAGATGAGAAATTTGTGGCACAACTTGACTAGAAGAAGGGATCGGTTGATAGGTCATACTCTGAGGCATCAAGAGATCATCCATTTAGTATTGGAGGCAGCGTGGAGGGTAAAAATCGTAGAGGGAGACCAAGAGATGAATACACTAAACAGATTCAGAAGGCTGTAGGTTGCAGTAGGTACTGGGAGATGAAGACGCTTGCACAGGATAGAGTAGCATGGTGAGCTGCATCATATCTGTCTCTGGACTGAGGACCACAACCACAACATATTAATTAAAATAAATAGAGTCAATAAAATGTTCGAGTTGAAATATACAGATCACACCAAACTCTTTGATGAGTTGACCAACCTGATAGATATGCCTGTCAGCAAAGTTACGTTACCTGCAAATAAAGTTAATATTTTTACTTAAAATAACCGTGAGTTTTTCAAATGGTTCAAATGGCTCTGAGCACTATGAAACTCAACTTCTGAGGTCATCAGTCGCCTAGAACTCAGAACTAATTAAACCTAACTAACCTAAGGACATCACACACATCCATGCCTGAGGCAGGATTCGAACCTGGAACCGTAGCGGTCGCTCGGTTCCGGACTGTAGCGCCTAGAACAGCACGGTGTGATTTTTTCGATCATAGATGTTGTCTGGGATTCCGCTTTGAAAAGCAGTTGCTTGAAATGGGAGAAAAAGGATTACCATGGGAAGACGAAGAAATGTTGCGTAATTGGTGTATAACATTTATAGTAAGTCTGATTGAAGAAATAAAAAACACGTTACCAGAAAATTTGATATTGATGAAAAAAGGTCCAGAATAAGTGTTGAACTAACACTTAACCACAAGTAAGAAAATATAATTGATATAATGGCTCAGTTCGATTAAAGTGTTGAATTTATAGCAAGAGTGGGTGATCAGTGGCGTCGGTTGCTCTGTAAGGCTGTTTGCAGATGATGCGGTTGTCTATAACAAAGTAGCAACGCCAGAAGATAGTTACTATTTGCAGAATGACTTCCAGAGAATTAATGAATGGTGCAGGCTCTGGCAGTTGGTCCTGAACGTAAATAAATGTAAGATATTGCGCATACATAGGAAAAGAAATCCACTACTGTGTAGCTACACTATTGATGACAAACTACTGGAAACAGTATATGCCGTAAAATGTCTAAGAGTACCTATCTGGAGCGACCTTAAGTGAAATGACCATATAAAACAAACTGTAGGAAAAGCAGATGCCAGACTCAGATTCATAGGAAGAATCTTAAAAAAATGTAACTCATCCACAAAGGAAGTGGCTTATAAGGCGCTTGTTCGACCAATTCTTGAATATTGTTCTTCTATCTGGGATCCCTCCCAGATAGGACTGATAGAACAGATAGAAGAGATCCATCGAAAAGCGGCACGTTTAGCCGGCGCCTCCTACAAACGTCTTGCATATGACCATGAGCACAAAATTCCGGAATTTAGAGCTAATACAGACGCTTACCGACAATCATACTTCCCAAGTGTTATTCGCGAGTGGAATGGGGTTGGAGGATTCAGTAAGTGGTACAAAAAGTACCCTCCGCCACACACTATTAGGTGCCCCGCTCAGAATGATGTAGATGTAGATAGGCTAAGCCCTGTAATTTGAAGCAAACACTGAGGATACTGCCAAAAGGTGTGTTGTTGCACGAAATTGCCTCTCCACATACCGCTGTCTGCACTGCCGAAAGGCTCCAGGAAATCAACTTCGAAGTATTGGATCATACTATGTAAGGTCCTGATCTTGTCTCTTCTGACTACTACTTGTTTGGTCCACTCAAAGAGGCATTAAGGGGCCGTCGATTCACCTTAGATCGAGGAATAAAGGACACAGTGCGTGTGTGACACGCTGCTCGGCCGAAAACCTTTTTTTCTAAGGGTATCCAGAAGCTTGTGGAACAAGGGACCAAGTGCATTGAAAAGCAAGGGGTGTTCACGGATGTGTCTCATTCGTATTGCAATAAAAGGTATAGCTGCACTGCAGATAAGATCCTAATTATGTATTACTACTCACATTGAAAAAAAAACTATCATGGTGGATGACTGACGTCTTATTAATAAAAGTACCTTAACACATGAACCATAGAACACATGGAAGTTGGCTGAGCGCACAAAAAACTAATAACGACTACATAAATAAAAGCAGCAAACCTTTCACAGTGGATAAATGAACGTCAGCGAACATGTCATTTCCGCACTTCCTGACACTAAGGCCCCCTTATGACGCAGTACAAATTCTCATGAATGGATACATGCGGCAGGGCATTCTGGAATCCTTTCACATCAAATTCAAAAACTCCAAAACTCTTAAGAACTCAAGTTCCCTTGGTCTCACCCCAATAATTCAAATCAGACACTGTCTCGTATGTATCTGGCAACAGAAACAAATACATTTTAATTAGCAGACAAGGTATTACATTTTGAACCTTTAGCCCTCGTTAGCACAGCATTCACAAAGTCAATCTCATTCTCAAGAAAAAGAACCTCAGTAGTTGTGAACTCACTTTGCCTCACTAAAATTTACTTACTAAACCTATATTTTCAACAATGTCCCCGGTGGATTCCTTATCTGTTTTACGATGACCCTCCACAATCACATTAGTCCACAGCTCGTGGTCGTGCGGTAGCGTTCTCGCTTCCCACGCCCGGGTTCCCGGGTTCGATTCCCGGCGGGGTCAGGGATTTTCTCTACCTCGTGATGACTGGGTGTTGTGTGATGTACTTAGGTTAGTTAGCTTTAAGTAGTTCTAAGTTCTAGGGGACTGATGACCTCAGACGTTAAGTCCCATAGTGCTCAGAGCCATTTGAACCATTTGAACCACAATCACATTAACACCTATGTCTTGTTATTTATTTATTATAAATAACCTTAACTTTGATCCATCTGTCGATTATTGTCTAAAACCCACTGTTTGATCAACAAGTTCAGCTACAGGCTCCTCCTGAACAGTTCTGACTACCACTATACCACAAGCTATGTATGGCACTACAATGTTGTGCTATGCTTGGTATTAACAGTTATCATGCCACATCTGTAGCAAGTTCTTTAACCTTTGCAAAGCATTCTTCACATCGTTTCTGTTTTCTGAAATCTCTCTTTCCACATTGACATTTAATTCTTCAATTCTCTGCTCAAGAGTTCGCAAAATTGTTGCATGACTAGTTACTTGCTCTTGAATCTAGCTCACTACTTCCCGATTTTAAACAGTATCTACCCACTCAAATTGCTCCCTTCTTTCACAAACACTATCCTTCTTTCACTTAACAGTTTTAATTGCTTGAGATTAGCCTTCTCAATTTTTGGTAATCTACATAGGTGTAATGAAGAGCACTGCTTCGATTTTTTTGTGAAAACTCTTAATGCTTTTTAATGAACCAAATGTTATTAACATTCTGCATCTTTATTTTTCATGTCTACATATTTTTCAACATAGTTACTTTGGCGACGAACACATTTCTCCCAACAAGAGACCTGTTTATTGATACCACCACTGTAGAATGTTTGGCTTTGTTGATGGAGCTACAACCTCACCACTGCTTGCATCGCTTCATCACTATCAAAGTGAAGTCCTCGAAGGTGATTTTTACACTCTGGAAGCAGATGTAGGGAGGATGGTCGACAACAGTAAACCCAAGACGTCGAATTGTTGCAGATATCGCTGCACTCGTGTGTGGTATGGCATTGCTATGCTGAAGGAGATGGCGCCCCATGTGTGGAGGAACTCTCAGAATTCGAAACTCGATTACAGCACGCTGTTTTTCATAGGCCGACATAATTACACTACACACTGCCATGTGACATGCTACAGTGCCGGGCCTAATAGTGGCTGAGAGTTGCAAATATGTAGACACGAAGAATAAAGATCGAGCATGTTAGTAAAGTTTGCTTTTTTTTAAAAAAACGTTGAATTGTCACATAAAGAATTCGGTGCATTACTTTTCAGCATGTCCTCTCATTTAGTTCTGTTGCTTCCTTAAGGATATCTGCAGTGTGTTTTGTAATACAGGAGCATCTCCCCCAGTGAAATCTAGAAATTTTCTAAACAAACATTTAAAGAAAGACAGCTTAGGGACTGAAGTAGCATGCAGCACATTGACATGAGTTCTATCCATCTGATACATCAAAAAAAAAGCTATACAGTAATATCCAGAACTGTTGCGACAACTTTGAGGGGCTCTAGTGGGTGTCTCGAGGAAGCAATTAATGATAGGAACCTGTGTCCAGCGACGACATCCCATGACACTACGGAGCGTCGAAAAAACGAGCCAGCAGCTGTGTAGAAAGGTGTTGTCTGCTATGAATGCAATGCTCTGTTGCCTTGGTGGATGACGGTTTCGGACACAGGTATCCACTGCCAGTTAATTTTTCTCGTGTAACTTTTTGAATCTCTAATATTTTTCGGTATACAGGAGAAAAATAGTAGGCCTTCAAGGATTGACGATTCCTTTCGGGCAAGGACATGCAGCAGAGAGTTACAGACATCTTCACACAGCAAGATATGTTGTTTTATGAAATTGGCGTCTTCAACTTTATGTGTCAATGGGATGATTGCCTCAATGCTGGTGACGATTTTCCCTGATTGCCATACTGATGCTGGACTGCACAGCATTCGAACAGAAACATTTTGATCAACCCCTACATGTGTTCGAAAATCACTTATCATTGCAAATCTTGTCAAATTCCTTAAACTATTCACTATACCAAAGTATGACACCCCTTAGAAATATTCAGAAGTACCTTGAATCTCACCACACTGGCAAAGACCCTCAATATGAATCACAGAATCTCTGACTCACATCTGACCACTCAGTGCAACTGGAAGTTGATTGTGCAGCGAAGCACATGAAAATTTACTAAACTAAATTAAAAACAAGAAGAAAGTGTGAAAATATTCAGAAAAAAATTGCCACTTCATTGTTACTACACAAAACCTGTTTTTCATCATATCGCTCCAACATATTAATATGCAAGCACTCACAATTAATAATATCTCTTCACATAAAAAATATCCCCCAAAAGAATAGAATGACATTAGTTTGGCAATAAACTATATAATTACACCTACCCATATATGAGTGTAGATTCCCCTCAACATGTACTAAACAGGCTCCATAATCAGTATATAAAAAGCAAGATAGGTGTACATATCAATTGTTATGTCAGTCTTTCATAAATACAAGAAGCAAATTGTTAGCATAAAAATTTTTGAAAAGATAGAACTGAGAAGAATGGATCTAACTGTTACTCACTTGAGTATGTTTCAAGGTATATGTATTATCTGGTATTAATGCAGAAATGAAGGAATTAGTAATAACCATTTAGGAGAAACAGCATCAATATCTAGCTAATATAACACTTGCAAGAATGTTAACGATTCCACACAAATTCACCACTTTATGATAAAAAGATAATTCATTTGTACAAAGCAATTATCTTATAAAATTCTGATAAGAAAACATATAGTACTTCCACTAATAATTGAAAACATAAAAAGGTTTCATATATTTGATTACACTGAACAGGCTCACACGTTGCTCATAAAGAAATGTAACAAAATCAGAAATTTGCAGCAGAGCCTCTCACGAAGTAATTATATTTGGAGCCAGCCAGGCACAAGTAGACTACACAAAATATATTCCAATAGATATTTAACAGGTACAATGCAATCAAACGAGAAATATTCACTGAGTGTGAATTACACAAAATGTGTATTCACTCATGAGTGCATTTACACTAACCTCAAAAACAAGAAATGATATAAATTATGCAGAAAACTGTGCCTACACATGCATAATCAGAAGTAAAAAATTCAGTATCCAGGCATGCTAAAGCCAGGTGTAAGCTATCAATTCCCTATTAAACTTTTGGATTACAAACAAGTACTTATCCTTAAACATGGCAGGAATAAATGCCCCTGTCTACATTCAGTTTAGACCAAATGCGTGGTATTATAACACTCTCTGACTACCATTAACGGAATGGAAAATACTGAAGAAGGGATATAGTCTGTTTTGTGCTACAAAATAATGGCATCGATAAACGAACATCTGAATGGTTTCTGTGGTTGTACTAACTTGTGATAAGCTGATGGTGGGTTTCAAGAAAATGTAAGTAAACCACGTTGAAGGCAAGTTACATGCAGTGAACATGCAAGATACAACATGTCAATCTAATCTTTTCTGTTAGAAATTTAAAAAATAAGGACACATAGCACTCTAGTAATAAGTAAAGTGATGCACTGGCAGCCCTCTCTTCATCTGTAGGCAATGACCTGAAACATATGTGGAGAAATTGTTGAGAGTTCTGGTGACTACAGTTTTGAGAAGCATATACAGGGTGATTCAGCTGCCTCTATCTTGGTGTTTTAAGAAAGCCACAACACCTTCAAATACCATGAGCAAAATTTTCATATTCTCTCCCTTGCTGCATGCAAGTTGTTAGTCCTACAGAAAAGACACTATCATACCTTAGCAAAAGATCTGACCAAGAACCAGAGAAAATTCTGGTGCTATGTAAAATCGCTAAGCAGGTCTAAAGTTTCCAACCAGTCACTAGTTTATCTGTTGGTGTGGCAGGCGAAGATAGTGAAACGGATGCAAAAGTTTTAAATTTTACATTTAAGAAATCATCCAACCAGAAGAAACATACAAACATGCCATCGTCTGACCATTTCACAGAGTCCTGTATCGGCGACATAGTAATAAACGTCCCTGGTATAAGGAAATAACAAAGAGTTCAAAACAAATAAGTCACCAGGACCGAATAGAATCCTAATTCCGTTGTACAAAGCGTACTTCATGGCATTTGTCTCTTACTTAGTTTGCATTTATAGCGAATCTCTAGCTTAATGCAAAATCCCAAGCGACTAGGAAAAAGTGCAGGTGACTCCTGTATAGAAGAAGGGAAAGAATTACATATCGATATCTTTAACATCAGTTTCCTGCAGAGTCCTTGAACATACTCTCAGTTCGAATGTAACAAATTTTCTTGAGACTTAGAAGCTTATGTTCACGAATCAGCACAGTTTTAGAAAGCACCGCTCATGTGAAACAGAGCTTCCCTTTTGTCGCATGATATATTTTGAACTGTGGATTAAGGGCAACAGACACATTCCATATTTTTAGACACAGTGCCCCACAGCAGACTGTTAACGAAAATACAAGCATAAAGACCAGGTTCTTAGATATATGAGTGGCTGGAAGACTTTTTAAGTAACAGAACCCAGTATGTTGTGCTTGACAGTGAGTGTTCCTGAGAGACAAGGGTCTCATCAGGAGTACCTCAGGGAAGTATGACAAGACCATCATTGTTTTCTATAGACATAATAATACATTGAACATGGTGAGCAGTAATCTGCAGTTGTTCACTGATGATGCTGTGGTGTATGGGAAAGTGTCGAAGATGAGTCGCTGTAGGATGATACTAGATGACTTAGATAAAATTTGTAGCTGGTGTGA
This sequence comes from Schistocerca piceifrons, assembly GCF_021461385.2. Taxonomy (NCBI): domain Eukaryota; kingdom Metazoa; phylum Arthropoda; class Insecta; order Orthoptera; family Acrididae; genus Schistocerca; species Schistocerca piceifrons. The sequence continues at coordinate 339,582,661 of NC_060149.1, forward strand.
TGAATGGCAGCTGGCTCTAAATGCAAAAAAAAATGCATGTTGACATGGATGAGTAGGTAAAAATCTACAATGTTCAAATACAGCATTAATAGTGCCCTACTGCATAGACACTTCATTTAAGTATCTGGGTGCTATGGTGCAAAGCGATATGAATCAGTATGAGCATCTGAGAATTGTAGTAGAGAAGGTGAATAATCGACTTCAGTTTATTGAGAGAATCTTAGGAAAGTTTGCTTCATCTTTAAAGAAGACCACATATAAGTAAATATATTATAATTTATCTAGCACAATTTAACACGAAATGTAATTTTTTTAGAAATGAAGGAAAAACCACAAAAAATCACGAAATCTCAAACCGGAAACATACGTCTGCCAAAAAGTCAGTTTCAGTAACAAAAAATACTCAAATCAGTGCAAATGGATAACAATCGATTTTTAATAATTAAACAGTTTTTCGTGTTTTTAAACATTTTCATGATTTTATTCAAGTATTTTCACCAATAATAATGTTTGTGTCATTTGTACCAAGATTATTCATATGTGTTCCAAATATTTCAAAGAAAAAATCATCAAATTTCAAGCATAAAATCTAAATATAAAACTTTCAAATCAATTCCTTGTTTCAAATTCTTCTGTTTTTAATATGTTAATAAGAAAATGGAAAACTCAATTAAACATGCAATAAATTTTTCACTTCTCTAACTCATTTCTTTCCTAAAAAAATTTTATTGCAATATTTTTTCATTATAAATGAATCTCTTCAATATACTGGAAGACTTCGAAAACTATTACATTAAATATATTCTAAAAGATACATCAGAGGTGTTATCTGATAAATCTATGGAAATGTTTAATGTCACACACACATTCTGTATTGAAAATTACGATGAAAAAATTTTCAAACTTGATTGGTGTCATGAGTTTAATGAATTATTACGATGGCTGGGAATATAGCTTATGTATCAAAGAACATAAAATTGATTTATTCTTTATGGAAAACATAAGTATACTAAATGCGAATTTTATAAAAATTAAAATTATATCAAATGTTAATTTTATGTCATTGTACAATTTTAGACTGTCCATATGGTAGTGCATCTACTTTATTGTTCAAAACACATCTTTTATCATTATGTGGACTTCATGTTTTCTCATTAACCTCAGCAGAACAAACTACATGTCTATTGCTTAGAATTAAATTGGTACAATATTATTAAAAAACAATCTCTATAATCTTATAAGATTTTTTTTAACAATGTATTCCTTAACTCCTTTAGTTTTTTCTCCTCAATATCACAAATGTTACAAGTATACATTTTTGACCTTAAACCACAAAATTCTATCATTACATTCATCTTTCATTTTACCAATTAATTTGTTATTTACTTGAGGAACATAGTAAGTATTGTCTTTTGGATTACCAATTTTATGAAATTTATCAGGAATTTGCTTCATATATTCATGAAAATTCTCTCTTTCTATATTATAAATGTAACTGTCAGAATCATGATGACAAAATTGAGTTTTCTACACATTTTGGTTACATAACATTAGAATGAAAACTATACATAAATTATTTCGATAAATCAAATATGCTCATTCTACAGTAAATCGACTTCTTGAACATCATTGTTATTTTATGCATGTGAATAGCTGCAAGATTTTCATTAAATATTGTTCTTCCTATGAAATTTGGTTGTGCTATAAATTTTTTAAATTTCTCATGCATTTTCAACTATTTTTATATCCTCTCTGTTTCCAATAGTTTCTATCGTTTTTCCAAATACAAAATTATTCATTTACTTGTAAAATGTTTTAAAAACATCTTGTTCTTATTTGATCTATATTAAGTATAATATTATTTAATCTACAATGTTGAGAGATGAGTTAATTAATGTTCATCTGTGTAACATAAATTTAATGACATTTTTAATCAATAAATGAATAAAAGAAATGTGGAACATAGTAGAGAAATAGTTAGGAGACACAGAAAATCAAAAAAGGAGTAGAATCAATTTTTTTAAATCAAAGATTAATAAAGAATAATAAAAAAATATAAGGAATATATATTTTCATCAACTAACAGAAAAACGTATTTTATTATTAAGACAAGTTTGTTGTTTTTATGTCTATGAATGACACCATTTATTAGGAAAAAATTTTAATAATTTTACCTTCTTTTTTAAACAGTAAAAAGATGCTTAATAATACACTTACATTGATAAATATAAATGATTTACCATTTCATTTTATACTCCTATATTTGCAGAGATTCAATTCGGAAATTTTGTCTGTCTTATAAAAGTTTTGGCTATTAAATGGAAGTGAGCAATAAAGTAGAGAAGCAATCTTCACACTGTGTCAGACCAAATAAGAAACCGAATTATACAGAAGATGGCCTTTGGACGGTTTGTAGACAGTGTTTTAAAGACTATCTTAAGGAACGATAAAACATTAAATGTATCTTGTGTGAATATGGAAAATATATTACTAAATGTTACAACAAAGTACATTTACAAATATTGCCAACGACAATAACTCACAGAGATTATTATCGATAGAAAATTACGAACAAATTGAGTGTGACAAAAAACAAAGGAAAGTGCTAAATTGCAAGAAATTAAAGAGTTTCATTGTTTCTAATCAAACCCATCATTTAAAGATAAATATATTATGATATGTAAAAATGGCGTTTGGGAGTATAACAGAAAAAGGAAGTAGTATTATGAGAATTAAATTCAAATTCATCATAGTTAACTAATAAATGCATCAACTGTCAATAAATTAAAATTCTTTATTGTTTTGACTTTAATGCATCATCTAAAGGCAAATATCAAGTAAATGTAAAATCTGTACTCTAGAGTATATCAAAAATAAGAAGCATTATAATAAAAATCAGCTGAACTCAATTAAATTTATTTTTAATAAATCTTAATAAATCTGTAACTCCCTTATTTACGATTCAAATAAATTTTTTTCTCTTGTAGAAAGTCAGCTTGAACCCTATTGTTTATTATTTAAAATCTTGACAAGATTAATTTTTATCTTGATGTCAATTAAATTTACCTTTATCTTATAGTTAGTTAATTTACAATAATTTTTTATCCTTTCAATTTTTATTTCTCTTATATTTAATTCTTATTTAATAATTTCTGTAATTTTTAATTCTGTTATTTTTAATTTTTCTAATAAAATTTTTCCTTCTATAAATGCAGAAAAAATCGAGATAGATCACAGTTGCTCAACTTAGTGATTCTTGAAAAAGAAATAATTTAGCTGAATATAGTGGATTGAGAGAAATTTTTTTAACTACATTTATAGTTAAACATCATAAACTGAAGACAAATTCGTATACTCAGTAACCTTATTTTGAAATTGAGATTGGTGATGAAGTTTTAAAAATGATTAAACTAAACAAAAGAAAGAAGCATTTCAATTTTTTATTACTCTATTTAGAAAACAAACATTAGAAAAGCAGTTAATCAATATATAGTTAATAAAGCATCTGGAAACAGATTACAAACTAGGAATTTTCAGAGCAATCCAAAAGTGTTTGATCCAAATTTCTTTTAAAATGAATGAAAACGAGAAATTATGGAGATAGTGGAACAAAATGTATCATTACATATTGGATCCAAAATAAATTTTGTACCTTTTTGTGATTAAAAGATGATATCCCTTGATTGTGAAAAAGCAATTGTGAAATCATCTAGAGTGGAATTTAAATGTCAAATGCATAATTATACAATCACCAATGAAAGAGATTAGATTAAATATTAAAGAAATTAAGAAGAAAGCAATTCTATCACAAATGGCTCAATTTCAACCTAGAGTACCTGGTTGAAGTCTAGCTCGAATTATTGGATTACAGTTATCAATTAATGAATATAACCCATTAAGAGGTGCATCTTACAAAGATTTGCCAGAAATAATAAAAAAGTTACATAATCTTAAAAATAACGACAAAAATGTTTTTGTGGTCAATAAAGTCAGCATACTGTCTACTGGCTTCTGTATCGGGATCTTCGGCCAACGTTCATCTAATGATTTTACTGACACCAGCAATGGAGGGTGAAGCTTTGGCAGTGCCAGCCACTCGTGCTGACGAAACATCAGTAAAATCATTAGATGAATGTCAGCCGAAGAACGCAAAACAGAAGCCAAACTGGCAATTCGTCAACAAGTGGCAACGAAAACCTTAACAATTTTGTAAAGTCAGTATAGTATTTATTTATAGGATTATAGATAAAATCCTTGAAGAATTAGTCAATACAAAAACGTTGGAATCTGTACGGATCAAAAAGATTTTGAATTTCCAATTGATTTTTACAATATTCCAAAAATTGAAGTTGAAGTTATTGTATCGATTAATCTTATTTATTTGATGAAAATTTACTTGTACATCGATTGAAATTTACTAAACATTAACAAGATAAACATGTTAATCTATTATATTTTCAGATGAAAATTACATTATTGCTGAATTTAAAATTTATTTCAACTTGTTTCAAACATAATTACAAGGAATGAAAATTCAAAGTTTATTTGTGATATATGTTTACAAGATTTCAGTGATAAAGAAAAATTACATAATGATATTCGAAAATATTGAGTTGGGAACCAATTATAACTTAAATTATGAAATAAAAATTCGTACATAAGTTTTAAAATTTTTCAATGTAGAAGGAATGTTCCATTTGTCAATTATGATGATTTTGAAAGTTTGCATTTAAAAATGGATAAGTGTCAACTTGATCCACAGAAACCATATGCCCAATGAGAGATTGTATGCCTCCATATGATGTTGTGGACACATAAACTGATTTGTTGAAGGATGGTGTGATAACTAGTAGGTTATATGTTACTGGACAACTATGTCTCATCACAATACGAAAAAGCTGCGGGGATCCTCCACTGTGTTATACAAAATAGACAACGATCTGTGGCAGATGTGTTAAGAGTACAAAGCTGGTACAGGCACAAGTGTTTCAGAGCACAATGTTTAAAGGCTGTTCTTGAGCTTGAAGCTCCAGATCAGATGATGCCTACATGTTCTTCTGTTACCCAGCAACATCAACAGTTATGACTGCAGTGGGCACAGCTCAAGGTCTTTTCCATGTGGATCAATAAGAAACAAATTTTTGTATGTCCATCATTTTGACTGGAGGTCTTGGGGAGCATTGCCATTCATTATTGCAAGAAAATGAAACACATACAGCCGACCCTATGATATAATTTATTGGGTAGTTACCAGTTTCAGCGCCTCAATTTTGAATGTTAATCCAGTTACATGGCAGTTGGCAATTGGAGTGCTGACATCACAGTTACAGATAGTCTCCATAAGCCAGTTATGTTGGCCACTGATGCTGCATATATATGGATCATGATAAGCCCTTCAGCATCAATTCAGGCCTTAAGATGGCGCACTGAAGTGCCAAAACTGGTAGCTGCACAATGAATAAGATCATAAGCATGGCTGTAGCTGTTTCATTTTGTTACAGCAATAACGGTGCAAAACGAATATCTGAAAGTAATAAGTAGATGGGATTTTCAGTTTCTTGATGATGAGAAAATTATACTGACACATAAAGGGAGAGACAAACAATGAGAATTTTTTTCATTGAAATATTTGAAACATATTTGCAAAACCTTTTGATAATTGATGCAAATGTTCGAAATTATTGGTGAAAACACTTGAAAACAAGATGAAAATGTTTGAAGAACGCGAAAAATGGGTTGAGATGCTTGAAAAAAGGATGATCGTTCTTTTGTTCATAAAGATTTGACTTTTTTGTTAATAAAACCGAGTTTTCGGAAAAACTGTGTTTCTTGCTTGACATTTCACGATTTTTTCGTTGTTTGTCCTTGAGTTTCAAAAAGTTTATATTTTGCACTCAACTGTACTAGAAACGGTATAATATACCTACTCATGTAGGTGGCTAGTGCGACCTATTCTTGAGTACTGATCGAGTGTCTGGGATCCACATGAGATTGGATCAAAAGAAGACAATGAAACAATTCAGGGGGAGAGCTACTTGTTTTATAACCAGTTGGTTAATAGAACATGGGAGTGTTACAGAGATGCTTTGAGACCTCAAATTGGAATCCCTGTAGGGAAGCTGGCATTCTTTTCAAGAAATGCTACTGAGAAAATTTAGAGAACCAGCATTTGAAGCTGTCTGCACAACAATACTACTGCCATCCAACAAACATTTCGTGTAATGACACCGAAGATAAGAGAAATTAGGACTCATATGGAGGCATGTAGATAGTCGTTTTTCCCTCATACTATCTGCGATTATAATAGGAGGGGAAACGATGGGTAGTGGAACAATGTAGTCTCTGTCACACAACATTGACATTTAATACGACTAAATTGTGTGGTCTGCAGCGGAAATATATCCCAGTACAAAATTTAACTACATTACATTTCCTACAAAATGTCCTGTTCATTTTTTCTATAAGACTAATAGTTTGTGTGTAGTGAGCGAGAGATTATGAAAATCTCGTGCATGGCTTTTTTAGGCACTGTGGGTTGCATAAAAAGCATAAGTAGGGGCGGCTGGATCACCCTGTATACTCAGTATAATAGTGGTTCAGTAAGACTGCTAACTCTGGTAATGGTAGAAAGTCTGAAACGTCATATACAGAAGCTCGATACAGGTTGCAGAGTACACACCATTGTAATGATACTAGAATCTCACATATTCTTATTTACCCCTAAGTGACTGCATATTAATGTAAAGTAACAAATAGAAAGAATGAAATGGTCATTTTCAACACAGCCCATTAGCAGCTTTTTATATACCTCCTTTCCTAGAGTGAACCACTGCTAGACTAGATTAGAGATAACCCAACATGTAATTTGTAAAGACACAGAAACAAAAACTAGAAAACACAATGAAGAGAATGTATCAAACATCTTAGCGGTGCATGGAAGTGAGCTCTCGATGCAGATAAGAGACAGAGATATTGCAGCTGCCAATGCCTCAGCACACTGTTCAAGGTAATTTCAAGAGATGGTCAAATCACACAGAATACTATAATAGACACAGAAATGCATTTAGGTACATCACAAATTACGTCACATAATTGCCATGAGACGACGTGAGTGAATGACACTCGGTACAGATCTGTGTTTAACACAGAAACTCCCAGTCAAGTCAGTGTCTCTCAAAATTTCAACAGTTAACTCAAGTGTGGGAAAATCGAGGTCACAGTGGCCTTCACACTTGCCCCATAGCCCAGAGCGGACTTTTGAGTCTTAGGCACAGGGAAAGGTTACGGCGGGCTGGGTGAAAATCAAGGACCTCGTTTATAAAGTTCGGAAATGCTCACCGTAGTCCTACAGACAAGGGGTAATCAAAGCCAAATCGCACCACCAAACCCAGTGCCATGGCCACAAGCCCAGCACCAACAGACTTCAGCTGTCTGCCACTTAAACTTCCATTGGCAGTGGCCACCCGCCCATGCTCACGCTGTCCTGTCGCTATGGGCGTGTACACAACAAGTGATAGCTATGCTGGCGCTTCGCAGTGTCCACTCCGTTGACCATCAAGCGACCACTGTTATCCACACAGTCACAAGTCGAAAATCACATCAACCACCACGATGAGCGCCCTCTGGGCTGGCGCCACACGTCTACATCTTTGCATGACTGTAGAGCAAAATCGATAGGTGAACATTAGAAACATCCTCAAGAAATAACGCCTTTTTTATAGTAAATTGGTGATGTTTAATACAACTGCTGCTTGTAGCTTCTCGGAGATATCCTGCTTGCATGATTATCACTCCACAGCCAGCGCACAGAGAGTATTGGAGGGGAAGGAGAAAGAGCAGGGTCCTCAGATGGAGATTACAGCTGTAGCGTGCAAGTCTTTGTCCAGTTAGTTTGCCGACCAATCGTGTGAGGACGCTGCTTACTTTGACACCTATACTATGGTGGGGAGAGACAGTGGTGCACCAACTAGTACAGCAGGGCACGCAGCCATGCTACTATGCAACACTAGACAGAGCAGAAGCAGGCGACAGCCATGGTTAGGAGATTTTTGTAGATGTTTCTGTGACTCGCTATTATAATGTTACACACTAATAATCCAGGGAGGACATAGCAAGTGCGTATTTGATGCATCGCTTATAATGTTTCATAGCGCTGTGCTTCTTGTTTATCGGTGTATTCTGTTCGAATAATGAACGTCAATACTAGTTAAACGTTCTTTCTTAGAATGAAGCTATAGGTTTTTGGGGCTCTTGTAGCAAGCAATCCCTGTATCTCCAGACGATAAGACTCGTTTATTTGTGGCTACTGCAGCAGTATCGTCGAATGGGCAGCCATACAGGCAGTCTGAAAACTGACACAACTGTGGTGGAGAGCACCATATAATAATAATGCTGCTGCACTCGCATTGCATCATTAAACCTTTAGCTGAGAACAAGGTATTTCGCAACGGCACTAGTGTATAAAACATTCTCGGACTTCTTGGCGGCCGGCCGCGGTGGCCGTGCGGTTCTAGGCGCTCCAGTCCGGAGCCGCGCTGTTGCTACGGTCGCAGGTTCGAATCCTGCCTCGGGCATGGGTGTATGTGATGTCCTTAGGTTAGTTAGGTTTAAGTAGTTCTAAGTTCTAGGGGACTGATGACCACAGCAGTTGAGTCCCATAGTGCTCAGAGCCATTTGAACCAACTTCTTGGCGCATCAGTTCACAGTAAAACCTTGAACTTTGACAGTGTAACGTCTCCTTAGAAAAATTTATGAATGATTGTGCTGGTAAACCCCTTATGGCTTACGTTATTTGATTTTCAAACAGCTGAGCAAAACTGAACGTACTCAGACATTTTTCTCTTTACTTATTCTGATCATCACGAAACTGACACACAATATTTTTAGCGCAGCGCAGTCTGACTTTTAAAAATCCCTACAAAAGAATGGCCCTGACTAACAATATCCTATACCTTTCATGAATCACTTCTTCATCATCATCATCATCAGCCAATTCAATCATTAGATGATGTGGCCTCTTCGAGTCGTGGATTCAGGTAGGCTTTCAGAAGTCTTCTCCAAGTGGGACGGTCTTGGGCAGTTCTCTGCCAGGTGTTAGCAGCGATCGTCTTGATGTCTTTGTCCCATCTGTCTGGTGGTCTTCCTGTAGGCCTCCGGTGCTCTCTCAGACTCCCCTCCAGTACAAGCTTCGTCCATCTGTTGACTTTTCTTCTTGCAACGTGGCCAGCCCACTGTCAATTCAAGGAACCTACTCTCTCTAAGATGTCATTAACCTTCATCACAGACCGGATGTCATCTGCCATTTTCCTGTCCTTTCTTGTATAGCCCAGCATTGATCTCTCCATGGCTCTCTGTGCTGTCCTAAGTTTCCCTTTTGTGAATGAGTTCAGTGTCCATATCTCGCAGCCATACGTCATCACAGGAAGAATGCATTGATCAAATACTGCTTTCTTCAGATTTACTGGTATTTTTGATCTGAATACTTTTGAATTCTTCCCAAATGCTTACCTCACAAAAATCTTAGTTACTCAAACTACTGCAATACAGCGAGCGCCACTACTGCCAACTAAATAAAAGATTCAAACTACTGAAGGCACTAACTACTTATAGGCATAGTTAGCAAATGAAAGATTTTGATAGAGAACAAACAATGTATTTACCTTAATAGTGTTCAAAAGTCATAATATATATAGCAGTTCATGACATCCAGTCTTACAAATTTACTGTCTCTGATGGACACACGTCCAGATCATCCGCTCTCAAAACTCCGCCACTCACTCCCCACATCCACCACTGCTGGCGGCTCACCTCCAACTGCGCAACGCTATGTGCTGTTCACATCCAACTGCCCATTACAATAGAGAATATTTCAACAATGCCAACCAGCCACAGACTGCACACAGCACAGCAAGTGATTTTCATACAGAGCGCTACGTGGCGTCACCAATATAAAAACCTAAACAGCCTACTGACAACAGTTACCTCCATCGTCTTCGTCAGGAGAAACTGACTGTCAAAACTGTTGTTGTGGTGACCTTATATAGCCCATAGACAGTTCAGATTGGTAAGGTGTTGCATAATCCTACCGCAGATTGTGTCAGCGTCTTCAATGGTGGCGCCACTGCTCCCGCAATAGCATAAACATTGCGAGAACTCACTTCATAATGATATAACAAATTAACTAATAGTTTATTATCAACATTTTCCTTTTTCAGTTTATTATTTATACTCCTATTGTTTATTAACAACTGTTACAAGTCTTTGTGCTCATCATGCAAACGGGTGAGATATTCCAGATGTACCTACAGAACATATCTCTCACCAGCATCCTCCGCCACATCATGGATCTTTTCCTTCAAACCGGCACATTTCCCTTTCAACATCCACCAGAATCCTCCAGATTGTAGAACGTGTTGCATGGCGTATCTGTAGAAGTTGTTTGCATCAAGGTAAAGATGTAACTTAAATCGTGAGAGGCCCTGTACCCCTCCCCCCCGCCCAACCCATTCACAGGTTATTCGCCTTTGCATACCTGTGCATGCACTCGCGAAATTCGTCTCCCCTCCTCGAATCCCATATCCGAAGAAGAGCAAGATATTCACCTTCATCATAATTTCGGACATATGTCTTCCTTAACATTGCGTCCCACGAAAGCACAGGTGCGGTGATATATAGAAGGCGGTATCCAGAAAGTCTGTGCCAAGACATACACTCCAGAACTTCTCTAAGATGTCCATGACCACATGTACATTTGTGTGCATCTATAATCTAGCGTATTCGCCTAAATCAGATATACCAAACTCCTGACAAACTTTCACCACATGCTCACACTCTGCATTCATTATATCAGTGATTGTTATTTACTGGAGAACGCAGTTATGTTGGGCAATGTGGTTTCGCTAAACCTCTCCATTTAATCGAGGTATTCATATGGAAAGATTCCATTCTTCGTCACAAGATGAAATATAGCATCGTCAGGATATGTGGCTCTGGAGATATGTGTATCCTCCTTAAGCATTGTCTCAGTTAGTTTCTGAAGAGATGCGTGCATGAAGTGCAGGGAATCCACGAATAGGATCGTTATTCTTGGTGTGATTCTTCTAGGCGCTACAGCCTGGAACCGCGCGATCGCTACTGTTGCAGGTTCGAGTCCTGCCTCAGGCATGGATGTGTCTGATGTCCTTAAGTTACTTAGGTTTAAGTAGTTCTAAGTTCTAGGGGACTGATGACATCAGAAGTTAAGTCCCATAGAGCTCAGAGCCATTTCAACCAAAAGTACTTCTCTATGGTGTCAGGAATGACGCTAATCTTATTGTCATTCAATCCTAAATCAGCTAAGTGCTGAAGTAGAAAGTGTGCATGACGGCTGAAGTTGTGATATAAGACAGTTATGTGTCGTCGCAGTTGGTACTTCAAGTGGCACACATTGTGAGCAGCGTTGCAGAACTTCCCCATCATAGACAGTGATCTGCACAGGGAGTTTCTGCATCTCTCTCCAAAGGCAGCCCACGAATATGACACTCAACTGCCCTCTTGCGCAATGCATCATTCTCCTCAAAATTGCTAATGGGGATATTTTCGCGATAAATGCAGTCAACTTCCCATGCAAGTTATTCGAACTCACCGAGCAACCATCTCACAGAATTATCTACGAGGTAAGATACGTATTTATTGTGACTAGAATCATACATGCAGACTACTTGATAAGCAGACACATACAGTGTGTTCCGTTCTGTGAAGGTGGTATGGGAGTTTGAGGGGTCGCTGTCACATCATGACACAGGAGCTAGGAAGCTCTCGAAATCGACATACACGACGAAGGAACATCGCTGCACGTGGTGGGCATACTTAAAAGTTTAAGAACTTTATGTCCTCCATAGGCATTTCCACATATACTGGTTCCTGATGCAAGCAATCAGTGAGGTGCCCTACAAGATACGAGTTGAGACATCTACGGCAAAAGCGTTGTGTATCGCATTGCTTGGACATTGGGAAGTAAGTAGGTGGGACATATTTTTCATCCACACTTAGTGTTGCGCGTCACGCTCAGAGATAAGCGACAGGTCTACATGTTTGGGGCGTTTATTGACTAGTTGGGAAACGCAGAGGGATCCAACTACTTTATGTTTGATTTCTTTGTTCATCATCTTCTGAATTAACAACGCCCAAAGTATAAACGTTAATTAAATAATCAGGGTTCTGCCTCTCAAGTTTTATGGGGAATTCGACGCCTTCGAAATTATCATGTCCACAGTCATAAAATGTTTCATATTTACTTGTAAACTCAGGATGAACACTATAATTTCTATCACTATACAGAAGCGTACATGCAAAACAATATACATGCTTGTCATTTAGGCTCTGTACATTAATAGATGCATGTTTAGCGGCAATATGTTTCGGAAGAGGGATGGAACTCGACCCCCCCCCACCCCCACCCCCAATCAAGTGAATTGTGGACAAGAGTATATGGGTATATATGAAGGTGGAGTACATGTCTGAGTGCCTTATCCAACCCTCTTTCTCTGCAACTTGGAAAAATGGCCAAGTATGATACTCTTGATAAAAGTTCTCAACCACTCTGGAATTGAATAGCCCCACAATATCCCGCCAGTTCTCCCCCAAATTTGGATGATGCTCTCTTCCTCGCTAGCATCACTGTCCTATTTTGTGGGGTGCATGATCTCACAGTACAGAAGTTTCTTCCACTTAATGGCAGGGTACTGTGGTTAACTGACGATTTTGGGAAACATAATTTCCAAAATGCTATGACAGGCATCGAGAAAAGTGGTAGGATCTCGTTAGCCCACATTCGACTTATCGATGCAGGCAAGTGAGATCCTGTCGCCAAAAGACCCAGCAACTGTAGAGTAATCCAATGCGATTGTGGGACTTGGTGATCCATAACAGTGAAGGCAGGGGTACTACTGCTATTAGGTCCAGAGTGATGATGAGACGATATGTGATGCCATGTAGGTTCATAACGGTGATGGTGAGACAGTCCAGTGCATGGCTGCATTGGCAAACTAGCAGGTGTTATCTGCCCGTGCCACATTGATGATGATGATGCACTTGGTGGCAGCAGTATCTGCAGGCAAGGCGACCACGTCATCGACGAACTGGGCTGGGACAACGAAAGCATCATAGTCGTGTAAGCTGCTGCAGGTGCAAGTCTCCATCTCATCCATGTCACTTACACAGACAGAAGGAGGAAGCACATTAAGTATCATGCGTAATTACAAAAGGAAATACATGCAGTCATCTATAGTATAAGGGTTGCCATAAAAGTAATGACCACATTTTTTTCTTCAACAATTCTTTATTGAACATAATGAGAATTTCACACACGAAAGAATTGTATTATATCTACACACACTGTTTTTCCAAGTAATCTCCATCCCATTCTGTGGCCTTCCTCCAGTGCAAAACAAGGACGTGTATGCCCTGTTGGGGCGGAGCCAGTGCTTCACTGTGTGAATCATCTCCTCATTGTTCTAAAAATGTCTTCTATGAATGGTATTCTTTAATGGCCCAAACAAGTGGAAGTCTGAGGGGGCTAGGTCAGGGCTGTAGAGTGGATGGGGTAACACTGTCCAACCCTCTTGTGCGATGTGTTCAGCAGTTCTCAGGTAGTGTTGGGCCGAGTGTTATCGTGTTGCAGCAAAACATCTCCTGGGTTGCTATGTCGCCAAAGTCACCGGAAGCGCGTCTTGAGTTTTGCTTATGTGTTGGCATATGCTTCTGAATTAATGGTACCGCTTCTTGGCATCACATCAGTGAGAACACAGTCCTGGAACACGGTGACCATGTCGTTACCGGCAGAAGTAGTTGCTTTGAGTTTTTTTCTGTGGAGATTGTGAACAGCGCCTTTCCATCGACTGTCGTTTTGTTTCGGGTTCAAAATGGTGAAGGCAGGTTTCATCATCTGTCACAACCCGGGACAAGAAGGCGCCCCCTGAGCTTCAAAACATTGCAACAAATCAAGACAAATGTTTTTTCTGTGTGATTTGTGATCCACCGTTAGACACCGCAGGACCCAACTTGCACACACTTTTGAATGTGCAAAATTGAGGATAATTGCATCCACACTTCCTTTACTGATTGACACATGCAGCGCCAACTGCCGCGTCGTAATGCGTCTGTTCTCGCGAGTGACAACATCAACTCGCTGCAACTTGTCAGATGTGGATGGTCTCCCCGACCGCTGCAAATAGTGGAGCTCCGCCGAACCGCCTTCTGATGACCTCGCCCTTCGCGCCCAGTGACTAACTGTACTTCTGTCGACAGCAGATTCTTCATAGGCTTTGTACAAGCGTTTGTGAATATTCCCCACATTTCCTTTCTCTGCAGTGAGAAAGTCAATGACGGCACGTTGCTTGTAACATACATCACCTACAGACGCCATTTTGAAACTGTCCTGTAGCTAAGCTATCTGTCGGAAGTAAAGGAAACTTGGCGCCCTCACTCAGGAGACTTAAAATAATAAATACGTAACGTTTTGCATTTTTAGCATTGTTTCCGGCTGAGAAAATGGTGAGGTGCATTACCTTCTGGGCAACCCTCATACTTTACTCACCTTATAAATTAGAGTCGTTCAAATAAGCCCACAAGCCCCTCATCCACTGTTATTTGCAGCGCCCTCTTGTAATATCAGGTCCATGATGATTCCAAGATGGTTCAGGAAATGGCTGTGCTGGCAAACAAACAGGGGTCATCACATCATTCCATACCACAGGGGTGTTTGTAGGCACAGTGAATACATTGGGCTGTGACGATGAACGCATCACCTTCTTGTCAGATCATGGAGTAGTTGCAGCCGCCTCTCTGAGTTCGCACACGTCCATCACATCTGCAACAGCAGAAGAAGTCAATCATCAGAATGCGCACAAGAACATGTGAACAACAATGAAAAGTCATATTTGTAGGATCACTGGAGGCACATTGAGGTCGCTTATTAGCCTCTGATGAGCCATCATTTCCATTACAGCATCTCACCTCTGCGGACTATTAACACTGTTGGTATTGCTGCTAGCAGTTCTCAGACTGGAATGACTTCTCGCATCAAAACGACTGGAATTTATCATCGAAAACCACATTTCTTTGCTTATTTCAACCAATGAGAAACGAGTATTCATATCTCTAGTCATATGGTTTTAGGCATGATGGAACCTGGCTGGAGCTGTGCATAGGCACTGATAGGGAATAGCGCATCCGCCGGTGTTTTAAGTATAGGATTACAATGCAGTACACGCACTGCTCCATCATGTGGCATCCGCTTCCACTGTTCAAAGAGTGAGAAGAATTTGCCGAAGCTCTGAGAACCTTGCACACCGCAAGCAGCATCTGCACCTCACCACCTTAAACATCAGACGCTACTGTCAAAGAATACTATACATTTGTTTTTAATAAGGCACTTTTTGCGTATGTCCACTAGCATGAAAGCCACCAACGTATGCATCATGTGTTGTTTAGAGTGCGCTACACACTGCTTCCACTGGTGTAAACAGCCTCTACAGGGATGCCATGCAACAAAGTCTAGCATTTGGAACCTTCTGATGCCCAAAGTGTAATTTGTCGGACTAAAGGAAAAGGTCCATGATGTGACTGAAAATGCTGGTGAGGGATATATTCTAGAGGTAGATCTGAAATGTCCTACCCATTTGCATTACGATCGCGACAACTTGCCGCAATGTCTGGAGCAGCTGGTCCCATGATATGGTTCCATCCCAAACCCATTGGCAAGACTGGGGCACAAAAAACGTTATATCGTTCACTACATAAACATCTAGCAATGCCTCAAGTTGAGGATGAAACTTCTTAGTATCACCCTCATGCTCTCCTACAAGCTGCGTCCCAGGTTCAAGGAGTATATTGATTTAAATAACAAGTAAAGGGATCTAGCGAAATGTGATTTCGAAAAAGAGTTTAAAAATTAATAAGTAACTGAATTTTCGGAAAAACCAGGGAGAATTTTAGGGAATACCGTGAAGATCATTTATAACACCAAAGATTACGTCACCAGACCAAATTTCAAACGGGTTACCGTCTTCAATGAAGAACTAGTTCGTTTGGAAATGGCTGAGGTTTCAGTGCCATTCATGAACCTGTCTGTATCGGTATGTGTGTGCTGGATCTCTGCAAACTTCACATATACCGCTTTCACAATGACTTTAATAAGCCAAAATTCCTCACCACGCCCGAGCTACTTCATATAGATACAGATAGTTTCATCTACTGGGTGAAGGGCTGCAATCCATGTGAAGTAATTAGGTACAGTCAAGAAGAATTCGACACATCTGAATATGCGGCCGAAAATACTTTTGGAAAAACACCTCGAAATGAAAAGGTTATTGGTCTGATGAAAGACGAGGCAAATGGTTCGCATTTTGTGGACTTTGTGGGGCTCTGATCTAAGATGCATGCATACTGTATAGATGCAGGTGCCACCCAGAGGTAGGCATCGTGCAGTCTCAAAGACTCTCACGATTTAAGATTACAAGAGATGCCTTCTCGAGGGTGTTGGCGCAGCTCCACACACAGTGCGCCAGGTAATCTTTGTAGCGAGAGTCCATGAAGTGCATACTACACTGAATGTCAGAGCAGGGCTGTCCCGTCATTACATCAAGTAGTTCATCATCTGTGGGAATAGGCTCAGGACCCAAATGTACTCACACTATTAAATGGAGTGATTGAGTGTGTTGCAGTGTATTTATTTGTAAATGTTTGGTCCGTCTGTGTGCGAGTGTGTGCATAAAAGTTTGATGAGCCATTTCTCCTAGTTTTGTGTGTGTGAGAGAGTATGACACGACGTGTGCATATACAGGGTGAGTCACCTAACGTTACCGCTGGATATATTTCGTAAACCACATCAAATACTGACGAATCGATTCCACAGACCGAGCGTGAGGAGAGGGGCTAGTGTAATTGGTTAATTCTAACCATAAAAAAATGCATGGAAGTATGTTTTTTAACACAAACCTACGTTTTTTTAAATGGAACCCCGTTAGTTTTGTTAGCACATCTGAACATATAAACAAATACGTAATCAGTGCCGTTTGTTGGATTATAAAATGTTAATTACATCCGGAGATATTGTAACCTAAAGTTGACGCTTGAGTACCACTCCTCCGCTGTTCGAGAGTGTGTATCGGAGAGCACCGAATTACGTAGGGATCCAAAGGGAACGGTGATGGAACTTAGGTACAGAAGAGACTGGAACAGCACATTACGTCCACATGCTAACACCTTTTTATTGGTCTTTTTCACTGACGCACATGTACATTACCATGAGGGGTGAGGTACACGTACACATGTGGTTTCCGTTTTCAATTGCGGAGTGGAATAGAGTGTGTCCCGACATGTCAGGCCAATAGATGTTCAATGTGGTGGCCATCATTTGCTGCACACAGTTGCAATCTCTGGCGTAATGAATGTCGTACACGCCACAGTACATCTGGTGTAATGTCGCCGCAGGCTGCCACAATACGTTGTTTCATATCCTCTGGGGTTGTAGGCACATCACGGTACACATTCTCCTTTAATGTACCCCACAGAAAGAAGTCCAGAGGTGTAAGATCAGGCGAACGGGCTGGCCAATTTATGCGTCCTCCACGTCCAATGAAACGCTCATTTCATTTCTTAGTCTTCCGTCAGGTGGCGAGGAGCCCAATGCGCACACAGCTTTGAGCACTCCAACTCTTGGACGAGTATGTCAGTACTACCAATAGAGACATTCAGTTGTGCAGTGAACTGTTTGATTCTGATTTGTCGATCACCTCGAATGAGAGTGTCCACATGTTCCAACATTGCAGGAGTCACAGCTGTGTGCAGCTATCCGGCGTGTAGGAGATCGGACAGGTTTGCAAGACCTAGCTGCGATGATGACAAACGTCTCACCATATGACTCACTGTGCTTTTGTTCGCTGCCAGGTTTCTGTAGATATTCTGTAAGCATCTATGAATATGTGCACTGCTCTGGTTAGCCACCAAAAGGAACTCAGTGACAGTTCTCTGCGTGGAACACACCTTCGTTACAGACGCCATTTCGAAAGCTATGTATAGTGCTGCTACCTATCGGAACTTTATGAAACTACAGGGGAATATTCCACGATGTCCCACAACAAATCCCACATTTTTTCAACCGAAAAAGAAGAGAATAATATATTGCATTACTTATTGAATGCTCCACGTAACTGCTAGTAAAAATTACCAATTACACTCCGCCAAGCCGCTTCATACTTTTCAATCCTGCACCCATATCAATTATTTTATGTGTTCTACCCCATCGTTTAGCACAAGGGTGAGGGACTGTGAAGTCGCACTGTTCCTGGAGGAATGTGGGACGCCTCCTTTTCCTTATACAGTTGTTACGATACACGAACCGCGGTTTGTCCCTGATGGGAACAGCTTACTGTACTCCATACTACAGCCTACAGTAGTAGCTTTACTTTGTTACAACCATGCATTTGTGTCTCAGACCTACCGGGTCACTTTGACTGATAGTGGATTTCTATTTAACAATTCTTCCTGTGACAGTCGCAGCCACTGACAGATTGTCTGCCTATGAAAATATGCACACAACACTAGCTTAGATTCTTTTATACTGTACCTGCCTAAAGCCCCCCCCCCCCTCGTGTTAGCTCATCATGACAGCCTGCCTACAATGCGAAACAACACCAAGGTCCACCTCTTGCAATCTAGCAATGATTTATTGGTTCAAGAACGACGTCAGACCACCCTTGACTGTGCTGCCACACACGTTGTTGAATGTAATGCTAAAGACTAAATACACAGAACAATTATTCCTAGTGTTATATCTGTTCCTTTAACTATGTTTATTGTCTGTCTTGTTATATGGGTTCTATAGAAACGCTTTAAGTCATTGCAGCTAGCAGTACCTCAGCAGCAGCTATCAGGTGAATGCCATGGCTAGACACTTTGGTGTAGGGTATATTTCAGGCATCTAAATCTACATGCTTACTCTGCAATTCACAGTGAAGTGCCTGGCAGAGGGTTCTTGGAACCATCTTCAAGATATTTCTCTAACATTCCACTCTCGGATGGCACGTGTGTAAAACGAGCACTTAAATTCTTCTGTGCGAGCTCTGATTTCTCTTATTTTATTATAATGATCATTTCTTCCTATCTAGGTGGGTGCCAACAGAATTGTTTCGCTATCAGAAAAGAAAATTGGTGATTGAAATTTCACGAGAATACGCAGCCACAACGAAACACGCCTTTGCTTTAATGATTGCCTCCCCAATTCAAGTATCGTGTCTGTGATACTCTCTTCTCTGTTTCGCGATAATACAAAACGAGCTGCTCTTCTTTGAACTTTTTCGATGTCCTCTGTCAGTCACATCTGATGCGGATCCCGCACTACACAGCAATACTCCAGAAGAGGGCGGACAAGTATGGCGTATGAATTCTGTTTAGTACTACCCACAACATTACCTATGTGATCTTCCCAATTTTTTGCCCCCCCCCCCCTCCTAGGTTAAGGTTAAGAGACTAAGCATTCATCCACACTAGTTGTTTTCTTTTAAATGAGATATTTAAATATTTTATGTGTAATATGCTATGGCATTCTATTTATTAAAGAATGATGTGAATATAATACTATGTAGAGCACTTCATACTTGGTCAATTTTCTGGGAGTCATTAATATTTTAATGAATTTTATATGCCATTAGAAAATTCATATGGTACACTTGTAGATGAATCCCTACATGTCGCTGACTGCACTTACTAATTTTATGGCGATACCATCAATTTGTAAAGGTTATTTTACGAATAACGCTGATGAACCCCCTTGATGGAATGTTGCAGTATCCCATAAACTACGAGATCTGGTCACTGCACTTGCTGACCTTCCTTTGGCAATGCCATTACTGTTGGTTCCAGTCACAGCCTACCTTTGCTGAGCCAAGGCATTGCCCCCACGACAGCCTAACCCCTGCCCAGCTGGTGCCCCTCGACAGCCCTGCAGTTAAAGTGCAGGCAGAATCTGCTTTCAACCCTGAAGATCACCGCGTGCCACTCCATCTTCCAAGTGATCCTCTGACGGTATCAGTCGAGCCTTGCACGTCGATGCTGCGGTGTGAGTGGAAGATGGGCTAGAAGTGTGTGTGCCAATAGTCCCACTGCTAATAACCAATTCGCAACAGTTTGTGTTGGCATGTATGGGCTCACAAGCTCTCTTATGTGTGCTGCGGTAGCTGTACGATGTGACTCTGCTGCCCTTACAATAGGACGATTCTGGCGGGCGTCTGTGCTGTGTGGACGTTCAGAACCTCGTCTATGGGTGAGAGAATGTTCACGTGACCACTGATACCAGCATTGTTGCACAACAGATGTAGCACTTCCAACTTATCTGGTTATTTTCCAAAAGGATAATTCTGTCCCACAGAAGGCCACAATTTGACCTCTCTCAAACTCATTTAGTTGACTGTAGGAAGAACAGGTGCGTCTTCATGGCTTGGTTGCCTACTTGCTTCACACATTTGCACCACACTGAGCCTTCTGGCTGTGAGGATTTCCTGTTAAGGGGTAGTCACAGATGGCTCTGGTAGCTGTGCCACTACGCTATCTGTTGGCAGACGAGGTTGGAACCATAATCATCACATCTGCTATCTACCAGGAGGTATACGCCATCATTGGGTCATAATTGATGTCGTCGTTCCAGATGTACTAATTTCTTTTTCCAGCAATGCGGCCAGCCTTAAATATAATTCACGTAAATATCTTTTTAAAAGACAACCAACAATACCAAAATCTGTACCCCTTGAGCCATTTTAAAGAATTCCGTTTTAAAATCATCCTGCTGCGGAGTAAGACCCTGGTTAAATGTTGGCACAACCTATCCAAGGCAGCACTTCAATCTTTTCTACCAACTGTCGATATTAAGTCCATTTGGGACCAATAATTGGCTCCAGCTCCCGTGGAAGATGGACGAGCGCGTGGTGAGCAGACATACTGAGTGGAAAGTTTTAGCGGAATGAATTTTTCTTTGGATTTCTGGTCATATATGTTGTACAGTCGACCTGTGAACGTATCTGGGCTGATGTGCCAGCATATGTTTGTAGATACCGCATCTACCCACTCTCTGTCTGTGTCATTAGCATTCCCATACCGGATACTGCTGACAGGAAATGCCACTACAAAGTGTAGCTGATGGAAAGACACTCTGCCAGCATATCAGAGGACTGGGAATGGTCACGTGGACGACATGTTGTCCGCCAGTTCTCGTCCTGACCAGATGTTTTTTTCTGCTCCTCCTACTGAGAAAGGTGCTCCTCAGACTAGCTGCAGTAGCTTCCTGCAGTGCATCAGTTTATATCTTCCTATATGGCTTAGTAGTAGGAGATGGGCAAATAAACTCCAGCCATTGCATCAAACGCAGATGGTCACAGCCCACCTAAATCATAATCTAGGTCCATTCATATACATGTTGTACATAAGATTTTAACACTGCAAGAATAATCACACGTGCCTTGGATGGTTCTGAATGTACCAGAATGACACCTTTGTACACCATAAGTACATGCCATATTCGAGTAATATTTAATGTCTGACTAATTAGGTAACTTCTTATCTTAATGAAATGTGTTCCTTAGTTGCGTACATGATTATACACTGGTTGTACAAACGATTAGTGACAGATGAAAATTTGTGCTGGACTGGAATCGAACCCAAGTTTCACACTAAACATGTGCAGTTACCTTAACCACTTTGGTTATCTGTGCACACCTCCCAGATTGACTCAAACTTCTATACGTCACAGAGTCTACGACCCATATTTGCACATACACTCCTGGAAATGGAAAAAAGAACACATTGACACCGGTGTGTCAGACCCACCATACTTGCTCCGGACACTGCGAGAGGGCTGTACAAGCAATGATCACACGCACGGCACAGCGGACACACCAGGAACCATGGTGTTGGCCGTCGAATGGCGCTAGCTGCGCAGCATTTGTGCACCGCCGCCGTCAGTGTCAGCCAGTTTGTCGTGGCATACGGAGCTCCATCGCAGCCTTTAACACTGGTAGCATGCCGCGACAGCGTGGACGTGAACCGTATGTGCAGTTGACGGACTTTGAGCGAGGGCGTATAGTGGGCATGCGGGAGGCCGGGTGGATGTACCGCCGAATTGCTCAACACGTGGGGCGTGAGGTCTCCACAGTACATCGACGTTGTCACCAGTGGTCGGCGGAAGGTGCACGTGCCGTCGACCTGGGACCGGACCGCAGTGACGCACGGATGCACGCCAAGACCGTAGGATCCTACGCAGTGCCGTAGGGGACCGCACCGCCACTTCCCAGCAAATTAGGGACACTGTTGCTCCTGGGGTATCGGCGAGGACCATTCGCAACCGTCTCCATGAAGCTGGGCTACGGTCCCGCACACCGTTAGGCCGTCTTCCGCTCACGCCCCAACATCGTGCAGCCCGCCTCCAGTGGTGTCGCGACAGGCGTGAATGGAGGGACGAATGGAGACGTGTCGTCTTCAGCGATGAGAGTCGCTTCTGCCTTGGTGCCAATGATGGTCGTATGCGTGTTTGGCGCCGTGCAGGTGAGCGCCACAATCAGGACTGCATACGACCGAGGCACACAGGGCCAACACCCGGCATCATGGTGTGGGGAGCGATCTCCTACACTGGCCGTACACCACTGGTGATCGTCGAGGGGACACTGAATAGTGCACGGTACATCCAAACCGTCATCGAACCCATCGTTCTACCATTCCTAGACCGGCAAGGGAACTTGCTGTTCCAACAGGACAATGCACGTCCGCATGTATCCCGTGCCACCCAACGTGCTCTAGAAGGTGTAAGT
This sequence comes from Schistocerca piceifrons, assembly GCF_021461385.2. Lineage (NCBI taxonomy): Eukaryota > Metazoa > Arthropoda > Insecta > Orthoptera > Acrididae > Schistocerca > Schistocerca piceifrons. The sequence continues at coordinate 339,605,496 of NC_060149.1, forward strand.
CAACTACCCTGGCCAGCAAGATCTCCGGATCTGTCCCCCATTGAGCATGTTTGGGACTGGATGAAGCGTCGTCTCACGCGGTCTGCACGTCCAGCACGAACGCTGGTCCAACTGAGGCGCCAGGTGGAAATGGCATGGCAAGCCGTTCCACAGGACTACATCCAGCATCTCTACGATCGTCTCCATGGGAGAATAGCAGCCTGTATTGCTGCGAAAGGTGGATATACACTGTACTAGTGCCGACATTGTGCATGCTCTGTTGCCTGTGTCTACGTGCCTGTGGTTCTGTCAGTGTGATCATGTGATGTATCTGACCCCAGGAATGTGTCAATAAAGTTTCCCCTTCCTGGGACAATGAATTCACGGTGTTCTTATTTCAATTTCCAGGAGTGTAACTGTATTCCTATGATTCAACCACAGGAAGAGACACTGTTATTCTTGTCAACTTGCCTCGCTATGGCATGGAATACATGTTGGCAATGTCTGTGCTGTTCAGTGTCTATATAGCCTACTACAGTGTCCTTCAGACATGTATAGTTAGTGACAGTTGAAAGTTTGCACCGGACTGGGGTTCTAACTCAGATTTCCTGCTTTCATGCTTGCAGATAATCAATTATTTGGTGGAACTAGATTCCACATTTCTTGAGGAAAAACTTGATTTCTTCCACTCTTTAAATACATGTTCTGTAATTTGATGTGATTGAGTAAGGAAGAGTCAATCAAATGACTATTGTTCCTTTTTCTCTGGAAAACAATCAAGGTGAAATGTGGTATATCAAATTTTCCAGACTTATAGTAATTGGTGATTACTACCTCAAAATTTATCTTTCCATTCAGTCCAGCGACTCTGTGGTTTGTGGTTAAAAGAAAGAAATAGGAATCTTCGAATTTTTTAGTCTTTCTTCCTCTAGCTCGGGCGAATATTCTGGTTCATATCGAACCAGCCCACTGGAAAAGGCATCTCTAGCACTTGATAATAATGTAAATTTTACAGTTAAATCTCCTTGCCAAACAATTTAATTGTAATCTTAGAAAAATCCACCAAATATTTCTAAAGGATAAAGTACTCCATTTTTCTTACTTTTTGTCTTCTCATTACTGAGGATGTGACTCCCCATGTATAAATCAATAGCTAGAGACGAAATCAATCGCTAAGGACTGATGAAGAAATAAAAGGATGTTCCATTCTAGACAAAATAGTTTCCTTTCTTTAAGGTGATAATCCTGAACAGTTTCGCCATGTAGTTGTCAATCAATTTTTATTGTATTTTCTACCAATCAGTTGGATAATCTGTACCATCAGCTCCAATAATATTAAAGCTCATGTACAATTGAGCATGATTATCTCCAATGTTTATATCAATCTCTGTGGTCTTGTTGGGAAGATTTAGGTTACTTTTAGACCCCTCATTCATGGGGAATGGTTAAAACTGATAGCTCTCTATTTTGTTAATTATTTATTAATGGTAAAAACTGACTAATTCATTTTTGCTATTGTTATTTACTGAGCATCCATTTTATCATATCCAATGATATAGGAGTTGTCATGTTACATTATATGAGTTTGTAATTATACAGTAAATTAATAACATAGGCCTACGGTGGTAAAACATATATAAATATATATTTCATGCAGCATATAGTAGAGAATAACAAAACAAACAATAATTAATTATTTATAGTGCATACTATTTTCATACATTTGTTTTTCATATACGACTTATCATTATCATTGACCACTATAGTAGAGAGTAACAGAACAAACAATAATTAATTAATTATTGTGTGTACAGACAGACTATTTTCATACATTTGTTCAAATATGAATTATCATTATCATTGACCACTATGAATAACAGAACAAGCAATAATTAATTAATTAATTATAGTGTGTACAGGCAGACTATTTTCATACATTTGTTCAAATATGAATTATCATTATCATTGACCACTATGTCACTATGTTCTGAAAATCCATGTACTCTGTAACACTGTAAAAACATTCACTTAATAACATTTTTAAGCTCATTTTTAAATATGTACAACTTTTCTATCTTTTTGATGCTTAAGGGAAGAGCACTAAAAAGGATTTTGGTGTGATATATTGCACTTTTGTGATATTGGGCTGTTTTGTGTGTTTCTCTGTGGAAATCATTCCTGTGTCTTGTTGGGTAGTCATGCCACTCACTATTTAAAGAAGAAAATTGGGGGTGAGATTTGAAAAAGCAGATACTTTCGTAGATATATAGAGATGGAGGCGACATTATTTGAAATTCTTTGAAAATTTCCCTGCAGCCCCTTTCATTATTCTTAATGCTCGTTTTTGAATAATGAATGACTAGTTTGCCAGACCTGAATTACCCCAAAATAAGACACCATACCTCAATAGACTATGCATAAGAGTATAATAAGCACATATTACTGTTTTTTCAGTGCAGCAGTTTTTCAGCATTCTGAGTATGTATCAGCATTTACTTAGCTTTTTATTGAGCATTTCGATATGTTTATCCCACTTTAGATGCTCGTCTAGCCAGATACATAATAATTTTGTGTTTGAAGTTTGTAAAATCTTCTGTTCACCAAGTTTCAAAACTATATTGGGCTTTACTTTATTCGATACATGGCTGAAATTCATGTATACTGTTTTTTTCTCATTTACAAATAAACAGTTATCTCTAAACCATTTTCCTGCTTCTTCTTTTGTTATTTCTACTTTGTGTTGCAAGTCAGTCTCATTTTGAGCTTTAATAAAAATACTTGTATTGTCCGCATACAATACAGCATTAGCTAGTATTAAACAGTTCGGTAGGTCATTTATGAAAATCAAGAACGAGAGGGGTCCCAGCACAGAACCTTGTGGCACTCCATTAATAACTTTCTTATATTCTGAAAAGTAAGCTGTTCCTTCGTGAACTATTTTTACTTTCTGGTATCTGTCTGACAGGTATGATTAAAACCAGCTGTGAACAGTACCACGTACACCATAGCAACATACTTTCTCAAGCATAAATCTAAAAATACCCCACAGTTTACTTCGTTATCATCTATAGACATCAGGAGAAGTTTTAGGAAATCATATACAGCTGTTTCAATTGACCTATCTTTCTGAAGCTATTTTGCTCACTGACTAATATTCTACTTGTGATCAGGAAAGCAGAGAGTCTTTCATGTATTGTTCTTTCAATAAATTTTGAGAAGCAGGATATCAAGGACATGGATCTGAAGTTTTTTACATCATGAAGATCACTATTTTTATATAATGGTTTTATTATTGACAGCTTCAGTTCTTTAGGGAAACTGACAGTGCTGAAAGAGGCATTAATTATGTCTACAAGGGAACGAGGATTATTTATGCTGTGTTTAAGTACTTTATCTGGAATGCCATCAGTGCCACAAGACAATTTATTTTTTAGTTTGTTGATTGCATTCTGTACTTCTTGTACACTTACAGGGTATAAGAACATAGTTTTAGGATTTGTGGAGATGTTATGTTTAATCTTTGTTTGTCTTTGGGTTTTTATGAGGCTTTGTACAATACTTGCAAAATGAAGGTTGAATATATTGGCAATACTTATAGTTTTGTCCTCACTTTTAATAACAAAGCTGCTGTCTCTTACTTTACTTCTGCCTAAAGTTGTATTTATCACATTCCAAAGTGATTTCATTTTCTTGTTACCCTTGCTTCTACTGATGTATTAGCCATTATGTAACTTTTTTGCTGCATTAATGACTTTCCTGCACAACTTTCTGTAGCAGGTGACATACTGTTTCAGAGCTGGATTTAGCCTGGCTGATTTACTTAGCTTTCTAAGTCGCTCTCCAGATTTCCGTTTCCCCTGTGTTACCCAAGTATTAGGCTAGTTTTTTATTTTAATTTTCTTAAGATGATATGCAATTTCATAGTATAGTTTTAAAATGCACCACTGAAGTCAATCAAATTATCATTTTCATCAGTTACCTTATTTCCAAGTCCTGAATGTTACTGTACAATGGAATATATACAAGAGAATGTGGTTCATGAATTAATGGTCCACCAACCCTTGTGTTAGGCTTGAATGAAGCAATAATATTATTTTCTCAATGAATGTGGTCAGTATGCTTTGCAAACATTCGATCAGCTAACTAAATTTTATATTAGTTACTTCCAGTGGAATAAATTAGGCAACAGCTTCTGTATTAGCTTCAGTAGTTTGACCACTAAATCCAAGCACACTTCCAATACTATCTTTAATAGTATAAAATTTAACTAGCTCTCAATAATAACTCTATTTAAAATTTCATCTGCTTTAATATAAATATTTGGCTTTTTTGTATGAACAAAGTTTTCCAAGCTTTTCAAACTATATTGTCGTACAAGAATTTCTATTGTTTCTCCATCACAGCATAATTTATTATTTTTCGATGTGTATCTGGAGGTAATAAAGTTTTATAAAACCCAAGTAGTGGAACATTACTATAAATTTCTCATATAGGTACAGTCAATCTTTTTTTTTTTTTTTGAGAACAGATGACTTATAACTCAACTGAAATAAGAGACTCATATAAGGGATATCTAATTTTTAAAATATTTTTAGTCAAGATGACACAAGTTTAAGTCACACACATCATGATTTTGTTGGTGGTGATTTAAAATTTGATGATTTTAAAGGTAAATGTAATAAATGTTGGAATGAGGACCAAATTGGCCTTTTTACAATAGATATGACTAAGAAGCCTAAAGAAGAATAGTACAGACATAAGATAATAGATGTCTTAACTTAGTAAAATTGTTTTTATTCATGTTTTTATCTTTAATAAATGTTTGCAAAATGTTACCCAGGGGTTATTAAAAATGCTAGACAAAATAGAAATATAAAGGAACAATTAAAAGAAGACTATAAAAAATGGGAGAGACAATCTAGAACAGAGTATGGAAAATATAAGAAAGAGGATTAACCTGTCATTGGCACAATGGGAGGAGTGGGGGATGAAGTTTTTAAAGCTATTGACGAAAACAGAGAGGTTGAAAAACAGGTGGTTTCTTGTCAACACCACCACTGTTTTGATGAATTTGATGACATACCAACAATTAAATAACATGAAAGTCCACAGTGTAGCTGTACACTAAATAAATCACAAATACAATATGAAGAAGACGTTAAAGTTAGAAAAGCTCAGAGTGCTGTTAAAAAAATAAATGAGGCTGATGTCAAAAAAAAATCTAGAAGTGAAAGTACGTTAGAATATATAAACCATAGTAAAGAATAAGTTTTTGGATTAACACCTGCTGGTACACTTAAATTTGTTGCTAAATTACCAGTAAAATTTGATGGAGATAAATTAATAGTTGGTGATAGCACATATGAAAGTACAAATGGACTGATGAATCTTTTAACTAAAAATCAGATAACTATGGAAGATGTGAAGACAAAATTTGATGCTGTTAATTTATCAAATTATGCAGATATTTTGTAGTGTTCAGGGGAATCATATTCTCAAAACAATCCAAACAAACTAAAATTAAGTTGAAGTGTTAAATATAATGAACTGACAAAAGAAATTGTTGATGTCTATTTCCTAAAATTAGTTGCATATTTAGACTCAAGTGTAGATGAGAAAAATTGTGAAGGTTTAGTAAAAGGTATAAAGCAAAACCAGCTGAATATATATGGATGAGTGATGTGCTTGAACTGATTTGTAGATTAGCAGTAATTCATGGTGAAGAATTAGCTGGAAAAATATTTGATAATGAAAAAGTTGGAATAATGCAAATGTTAACAAATCCATTTAACGATTTCATTATCAATAATCCAAAAGGAAATCCATATTCGATCAGGATTTTGACTAATTTATAGCACACATTTTGGAAAAGTGAAAAACATGGGACAGCCTTAGTGAATTTTCCTTTATATCATTTACTACTGTCAGAGATGCATCTACCAGGATTTTCGCACTGTGAACATTTTTCTGAACTAGAAGAAGGACTAGCATGTGGTGATAAAGGTACAAATCCACTAGATGAAGCTTGTAAAAAGCTGATGTTGCCTATAGAGATAATAAAGATTCAGAATCTATACGTCATGCAGGTAAAGAACTTCAGTTAATTGTAAAAGAGAGAATGTATTCTAAAGAGGCATTACTTGGCAAAAAATTAGCAGCAGCAACAGGTAGAGGAATAGTGTATGGAATACGAAAATTGGGCATAGGCACTGATGAAAATGATGGGGGTTTATAGAAATATTACTCCTTACAAAGCCGGCCACGGTGGTCTAGCAGTTCTAGGCACTCAGTCCGGAACCACGCGACTGCTACAGTCGCAGGTTCGAATCCTGCCTCGGGCATGGATGTGTTTGATGTCCTTAGGTTAGTTAGGTTTAAGTAGTTCTAAGTTCTAGGGGACTGATGACCACAGATGTTAAGTCCCATAGTGCTTAGAGCCATTTGAACCATTTTTGAACTCCTTGCAAAAATTTTATCTATATAAATGAATAGCTTCAGCATTGATTATACTTTGCTACCTAGAGACAAAACTAAACCAAAATCAATTAAAATTGAAACCAATAGTGAACAGTTACATAGTACTGATCATTTTTAACTGATGTACAAAAAATCAATAAAGATAAAAAACTGATGCTAATTTACTCATAACATTAGATATTCCTGCAGTAAAAATTACTGAATAGCTAACAAAAAGGAACAAGGGTTCAGGAATAAAAAAAACATAAAGGTGGTTTTCTTCCATTACTTTTGGCAGCATTAGCATATCAAGTAACTATTGGTTGCTAGCTGGTGGAGCAGCTGGTACTGAAATAGCTGTAATGGACAAGAAAAAGATGATGCACAATTAGAAGAACAAAAAAGACATAACTTAGCAATGGAGAAGAAATGAACCGAAACAACAAAAATCCAAAAAGTAATCGATAGATATCTTAACGTATTAAGTAATTCTGATATATAGAAAAACTTGCTAAACATATCATACTAAACACTTTCATGGGATTTTTATGACTAATGAGTAACCTAATCATCCTAGAGAATATGAGTCTGCAGTAGTAAATTTAGATACATCTGATCATGCTGCCACATGTTGAACCTGTTATTTTAAGAATGAAGATAAAAAAAATTGTATTTGATTCGTTTGGAGGGAATATTCCTGAAGAATTGGTTAAATATCTTGGCTCAAGTGAGTCGTACTATAATAGACAATGAATACACAATTCCAATGGAGAAATTTTTGGCCATTTGTGTATATTTGTTTTAAAACTGATGTCAGATAATTATAAGCTTAAATTAATATTGAATCTAATGTATGGGTTTTTTGGAAATAAGCTGCAACCTAAAAGTGGCATAAATAATGGACAAATAAACAAAATGAAACTGATCCAAAAATAGAAAATTTAATCAAATAATTTCATAAAGAATTACATACTATTTTTAAAGTCAGTGAAGGATATATTGATTTTAAAGGTACAGGACCAGCAGATATGAAATAACGAATAAGTAGTTATGATGCAGTTACCAAAAATACTTAGAAAAAGAATATGTTGCAAAATCCGAATATATGAGTATTCTAACACAACTGAATAACTGCTTTACAAAAAGGAGATTGAAAAAGCTTTTACAGATTATTTTTCAAAGGCAGATTTAACACCATACCTCAGTCAGTTAAGTGATCTTCAAAACAGGATATGTAACAATCATAAACTGAAATTTCATTTTAAGACTGGTGAGGAAATATTAAAACACACATTTGAGTGTACTAACTCATAGGAACCATCTGCTTCAATTTCGTTACGAGATAAATTACTTCTAACGGCAACAAACACGCCATCACCAACTGTATTTAGCTTATCCTTTCTGAACACCATTAGGTCAATCACAAAAATTTCAGCTACATGGATATCCAGCTTAGCCAGCTGTCAGTGCCTGTAACGAATCGAGCATCAGTGCTTTCTATTAGCACTTGGAGCTCTACTACTTTCTCTACACAGCTTCGACAATTTAGCACTGTTATGCCGATGGTTCCTAAATCTATATTCTTCTCATGTTCAACCAGCACCCTTTGAGACTGAACCCCTTTTAGTGTTACCTTGAAACCAAAAAAATCGTCCAGTTCACGCCACACTACTCATGTAGTTACCTCCTGTGTGTAACGGACTCCTGATCTATTTAGTAGAACCTGAAAGTACACCACACTATGGCGCAAATGGAGCAATCTGCATCCTAAATGATCGCAGAACCATCTGAGCCTTTAATTCAGAGCCTCCACTTGGATCTCTACCAGGGATATGCCATCGGTCCTGTCGACTATGCTGCAAATGTAGAGCTCTTCTTTCATCTCGAAAGCATGACTGGCGGCCTTTAACACTTGAGATAGCTGCTCTAAACCAGAAAGAATCTCTTCCCATCTAAATTGACACACATCATTGCTGCCGACGTGAGCTACCGCCTGCAGTTGGCTGCACACTGTCCTCTTCATGGCATCTGGAAGGACCTGTTCCACCTCTGGAATGACTACACTCAGTATGCACACAGAATGCACACTGACTTTCTTCCCCTCCTTGGCAGCCATGTCTCAAAAGGGCTTCATAATGTACCTAATACTGGAGCTCCCAACTACCAATAATCCCATCCTCTGTGGCTGCCCATATCTTGCAGGCTGAGTGGTTTCCTCTCAAACAGGATAAGTGACTGCATCTGGCTGAAAGACATTGTCAGCCACAGATACCACCTGTAACCTGTTTTCCTTATGTTCGGCCTCCTGGGAAATCTTTCACAGCTCCCCACGCCTTGAGGCGACGTTCTGCTCACTCACAGGTGAGGGATCAACCTCAATGCAAGTAGTAAGTAGGCTGGCCACGGGCGTGGAGCGATCAGCGGACTCCTGGGTCGTACTGGACGTCCGTTGGATCCCCAAAGTCGTCCCTTAAGAAATTAAAACAGTTACCTGAAACTATCGAGCTTTTGAATCCAAGAGATGTCTTTTATGGTGTTGAACTAATACAATAAAGTTAAGAGCTAAAGCAGACTGTGTTATCACAAAAATAAAATATATTGATGTGCGTAGTCTTTACTCAACTGTACAATATTATGCTCGAAACTTCCTGGCACATTAAAACTGTGTGCCTGACCGAGACTCGAACCCGGGACCTTTGCCTTTCGCAGGCAAGTGCTCCACCAGCTGAGCTACCCAAGCACGACTCACGACCCGCCCTCGCAGCTTCAACTCTGCCAATACCTCATCTCCTAGAGTCTCAGTCTGGAACACAGTTTTAATCTGCCAGGAAGTTTCATATCGGCGCACACTCCTCTGCAGAGTGGAAATCTCATTCTGTAATATTATGCTTATTATCCTGTGTGATATCCAACAAAAATATATAGACCAAGATATCATTCTAAAAATTGTATGGGTTTATAAAACAGAAACTACTAGCACCTAGAGGATTGTATCATCCTGTTTTGCCAGAACGAATGAAGATCGATAAAAACGAAAAACTGTTTCTTTGTGTGTCAAATGTACAGAAGAGAAAATAAATAAACGTAATTAGGTAATTTACTGTAACTTGGACAACTCATGAAGTAAATAAAGCTGTGGAAAAGGAATACAAAATTTTAGATATGTAAGAAAGAAATAAAATTAGAGAGCAGTCCACACCATTTTGAAACTAATGAATTATATATAAAAACAGTGAAAGAAAAACTGGATATTGAATTAGATCCTGATAAAGTAAAATCCAGGAAAACGTGCTGATGCTAAGGTATGGCTAAATTCGTTTTGGGGAAAATTTGCACAACAACAAAATATGAGTAAACCCGAGTATGTTACAGACTTACAACAATTTATAAGACACTATTCACTGTCTGGAGTGTCTCCAGACACATCTTTGCTGGTCATTGGAGCTCAGTTCAAAGTGGGTCTCATCACTGAAGCAATTCTACTCCAGTCAATGATATCACAGGCGGAAGACAGGTCTGGAGCCTCCCCATACAGTAGTGGAAAACCAACCTGACTGTCGCCCACCATTTGGCCCACCAACCAGGATTGATGGTCTAAGGTGCCACTTCTTTTCATAGTAGGTCCCCTTTGCATGTCATACATGGCACCCTCAGAGCACAGCTGTACATCGACGACATTCTATGCCCCATTTTGTTGTCCTTCATGGACAGCAATTATGGGCTTACATTTCAACAAGATAATGCTGAACTGTACACGGCAAGAATTTCTAGTGTTTGTCTTTGTGCTTGCCAAACCCTACCTTGACCAGCAAGGTCATTGGATCACTCCCCACCTGAGAACATTTGGGGCATTATGGACGAGACCCTCCAACCACCTTAGGATTTGGACGATCTAAACTGCCAGCAGGAAAGAATCTGGCACAATATCCCTCAGGAGGACATCCAAAAACTCTGTCAATCAATGTCAAGCCGAATAACTGCTCGCAAAAGCGCCAGAGGTGGATCAAGACGTTATTGAATTGCTCAATTTGTGAAGCTCTTTCTCTTGAAGAAATTATACAATTTTTCTGAAACTGTAGTAATTTGTTTGTCTGTACATGCACATCACATCTACCAATTTCCTTCACATTCGGATAATTCCTTCGTGGTGTGTCTTTTTTTATGTTGTAGTGTATTTGTAACAAGTCGTATTCAAATCTGTGTTTCCTGTGATTTCTCTAAACCACTCAAAGAGTATGCCAGGATGGATACTTCAACAGATCATGACCAGTCCTCTGCCTTACACTTCCACATTGTCTACATGTGTTCTGTCAATAATGATGTCTACTGGAGGCTAGATTCTAACTGTCTTTGTATTTCAAAAAGTAGCAGTTTGGTAGGTTCTGGGTCAATGATTCCTAAGTCATAGAATTGATGTTTGATTGGCTGCAAAAATTTTAGCAGACTGCTTATATGAAACAACTCAGTTTGCACAAGATTCCATCATCAGCTTGAAAATCTCATTACAGATGCATAGAAGATTTTTTATTTGGTTCTAGTATGACAGTATTTAACCACCATAATTTATAAAAAATGAAGGTAGGAACAATGTACATGTAACCGGCATCTGACACTCTGTGGAAAGGAGACATTCATAATTCAGAATATAAGGGTGACAAGTATTTGAAGAGTGTTCTGGATACAAGTGACAGTAAGCCACTTGGTTGTATGAAAGCCAGTAATTCAGTTCCTGCCTTAAGGACGACTGCTATTATATATTTTAGATTTTTATATCTGCTTGAGCTATAAACCTGACTAAGGCATCATATGTTCTTGTAGGTGGATCAGCAAGAACTAGGATAGTACATATAGGTTGAGAAGGACCAAGTCGCGATTTGTTCCTGTAAAAAGTAGACTCTGCAGTTTCATAATGCATGCACTGAAATAAAATGTGACGGATATCACAAATTGTCAAATCATCAGACTGACCCTGAGGTATCCTCAATAAGCTGAGCCGATGTAACTGGATCCATGTGCACAATAGACATTATTTTACTTGAGTATTTGGACTTCACAAACCATGGCCGTCTCAGTGTGTGTGGCTTTACCCCATATTTGTCGACTATTAGTCCATGCCTCCCACTTTGAAGGAACTGCTTGTTGTTTGAGTTACACAAGGTAGTCAATGTATGGGAGTTTGATGTTCATAGGCCTGCTGTTAATTGCATCTCTTGCTAGATGGTCTGTTTCATGCTTATATATAATGCCAGAATGAGGTTTGATCCAAACGAAATCTGTAACGTGACCAGTCTTTTTTCCTTGATAATAGTTATCTACTAAATATAAGGTATATTTACAAGCTCATTTGCTCCAATTCTGATAGCTAATATATTTTATAATGCTTTGCGAGTCAGTGATTATCACTGCTTTGGAGATTGGTAGAAAGCTTACGCATTTTACCACCTGCAGAACAGCGAGAAAGATGGGAACATCACCTGGAAGCTGATACTTCCTTTCTTTAGCAGCCTGTAGGCAGGAAAAAGCGCATCCAGTATAACGTTCCATATCCACTTTTGAACCATCAGTGTAAGTGTGAGTACTGCCTGCCCACTTCTTTGAGAAGTATGACTTAGGTGAAAACGGCTCATTTCTGTTCATGTTGCCAGAAAAATCAGCATGTGTCACAGGAATTAATTGTGAAGAGCCACAGTATTCATATTATAGCATTGGAAGAACTTCAGTTCTCTGAATTTTAGTTTGCAGGTGCTTGCAGTATGACTACCTTTCATGGAAAAGAAGGTAAGTGTCCTGTGAATGCCTATTATTCCCCATGTGAGACAACAGTTCACATTTTGTGACCAGAGGATGCGAGGTAGAATAGATTGCGATTTGACTGGTATTTTATGAGCAGAAAGTCGAACACTGCGGAACAACATGGCATAGTACGTTTTGTAAAAGGTCAATTACCAATTTTTCCGGAGATATCTGCAACTGAAAGCTGTGGAATGTTTGATTTAGTACGCCTATCGCCTTTGACAGGTCACACACTGACTGATCCAGACTGTTATTCGTCACATACATACAAATATCGTCTACATACTGCAGAATTTTTACAGGAGGAGGGATAATTCTCTCCATCTCAGCAGCATACAGCGCAAAGAGTATAAGACTGAGGATGACACCTTGCAGGAGACTTGTTGTAAGAAGATGTCCAATCAGTTTATTCCGAAAGCGAATCCAGGTGTCTTTTTCAGCAAAGGAGGTGCTTACTCCGCAATCAGCTATGGTGGGATTCCTGTGGTTTCCAACTTCCGTAGTGACACAAGTATGTGTACATTATCATATGCACCAACAACATCAAGAAAGACAGCTGTGACATTCTCCATCCATGTGGGCGCGCCGTTGGTATCAGATGTTAAAATATTTAAATTATCAATTGTTCCCTTGCCTTTTCGAAACCAATACTGACACCACAGCAGGATTTCATTGGATGCCAACTATCATTTTCTATCATTCCAAGTAGTTTTTAACCAAGGGCTCTCAAGTTTTGCCAATGCAAGAAGAAAGAGAAATAAGTATATATGATGTGGCCTGCTCCTCATCTTTATGTGGCTTCAATACAGATATCACTACTTGAGTTGTCCAGTCTTTTATTAGTGCGCTGTTCATCCAAATTTGATTACATATCTGTGACAGTTTTCTAAGTGCTTTGTCAGGGAGATTTTCTATCATTTCGTAGTGGATGCTGTCCTTGCCAGGTGATGAATTTGCCGCCTTTTGAATATTCCTCATCAGTTTGTCATATGAAAATGGTACCACAATAGGATGACTGTGAACTCTGAGTTCTAAGGGATGAAACCCCTGCTCAGCTGCAGAATCGGTGATATTACTTTCATGAAGTCTTCACGTGAGACACCAGTTAATAATGGCTGACGATTAGTTGAGTTATTGTGCTTAAGAAACTTTCCATCCATCAGTAAGACTAAGATTCACAAAAAGTTTTCAAGTTGTTCCTTTTAATGTATTTTAACTGTATTCGAACTCTCGCAGCTATTTTCTGACACTTTTATCGTTTCGTTGTTTCCGAAAGGTGTGGTACAAATTTTTCGCTGTACTATAGCCTTAGAGCACTCCAATGTCTACCAGACAGGGGGCCGTTGCTTCAAAACAATTACTTCCTTTTTCCTTGGTATGGAAGGTGTTGATTAGATTAGATTAGATTAGATTAATACTTGTTCCATAGATCATGAATACAACACTTTGTAATGATGTGGAACGTGTCAGGTTAATAAAAGATGTCTGTACAAGATATTACATTACACAAAATATTGCATGACACTAATGCTTAAGTTGGCTTTTTTCCCCCCCTCCCTTAATTTATATCTAAAAATTCAGCCAATGAGTAGAAGGAGTTGTCATCTAGAAATTCTTTTAATTTATTTTTAAGTGTTGGTTGGCTATCTGTCAGGCTTTTGATGCTGTTTGGTAGGTGACCAAAGATTTTTGTGGCAGCATAATGTACCCCTCTCCGTGCCAAAGTCAGATTTAACCCTGCATAGTGAAGATTATCCTTTCTCCTGGTGTTATAGCTATGCACACTGCTATTACTTTTGAACTGGGTTGTATTATTAACAACAAATTTCATAAGTGAATATATATACCATGAGGTTACTGTGAGGATCCATAGATCCTTAAATAGATGTCTGCAGGATGACCATGGGTGGGCTCCAGCAATTATTCTGATTACACGTTTTTGAGCAATGAATACTTTTCTACTCAACGATGAATTACCCCAGAATATGATGCCATACGAAAGCAGTGAATGAAAGTAGGCATAGTAAGCTAATTTACTGAGATTCTTGAAGCTTCTGTGATAATTGAAATGAGATGTTGATAAACAACTTGCAACCTAACAAATTTTAAAGGAATGAAATTCCTCCTGGACTGTCTCAGTGTACAGTGGGGACTCTGCTTCCTTGATACACCAGTTGCTGGTTGGATATATAAGAATAGCTGAATTTATGGGGAGTTGTCGCAATTTCCAGACGGAAATGTTCTGAGCCAAGAGAGTCTTGTCTAACTGTCCACTTCATAACATGTTGAAAGACAGTGGAGTGGAATGTCAAATCAACAGCCGATGGTTGTTGAGAAGTACTAAATTGAGATTTCTGAGGCATGTGAGCAAATCTTTGCTATCTGCATCATCCAGTTCATAATCCCAAGCAGAGTGGTGTGTGTTGAAGTTTGCACAGGGAAGAAATGGTGTTTGGAGCTGGCCAATAATCTGATCCAGAACAAGATTTCGCTACAGCCTCTCTGTCTTGTTTAAGTGTTGCATAGACTCTGAAGTACACTCGCTGAGACAGCTTAAATAAAGTTTTGCAACTGCAAGTCACCATTATGTGAGTGATGCTGAATTCTCTATAAAGACTCTCACTGTTCAAAATAGTCAATCGTGCATTCCACTGGATGAATTTAAAAGCCATTGTTAGATTTTCAGAAGTTTTCAATAGGCATTCCGTATATAATCCTGTGTCATTACCATGTCTGTGTCATTTTTTAGGGAAAGAAAGATCTGCAGTATTAAGGCACAAAAACTGTTAACAGCAGCTTCTCAACCTGTATGAGCTGTGGCCAGGGGAGTGGGAGGATATGGATTGTTCGGTATTGAGCTCTGTGGACCCTGAAAGTCATATAGCATGTCATAATAGCCATGCTTGTATGATTACAAGTGAATGTTTTATTTTTCTAAGACCTGGGAAATGGAACCAATATACCACAACTTCACACTTAGATCGCTGATGGAGTCTATTTTTTTTTTTTTTTGTCATTTGCAAACGTTCTGGTTTCCTGCAAACTTTAGGCCACGCACTAACTGAGAGCGCTCGAGATGAGGAATATCAGCAGCAATTTACGCAAATGATGGACACTGTGATGGAATATCAAACGTGTAAGAAAAGCTATAAACGAAAAGTCTCATAGGATTCCGTGTGTTTGGAACAATGAGTGCTACTACGACATTGTGTGCTTACAGGGTGACAGTTATTAAACTATATGAAACAAAATCGTCATAACTTCTGAACCGTTTGCGTTAGGACGTTCAAACTGCGCGGTTGACCGCGGGGCATGATGGGAATTAGTATGATTTGTATTAGCGACGAAGCCCACCATTATAAAAACAGGTGACTGTGTAGTGTCGAGTCACGAAATAATCTGTGCGATATTCCTTGATGGCACAGTGACTACAGAACAGTACATGAAGGTTTTGGAAGATGATTTCATCCCAGTTATCCAAAGTGACCCTGATTTCGACAAGAAGTGGTTCATGCAAGACGGAGCTCGGATCCATCGAAGCAGGAGAGTGTTTCATGTCCTGGTCGAGCACTTTGAGATCTGCATTCTGTCTCTGGAGTACCCAAATGCCGCTGGAGTAGGTCTCGATTGGCTGGCATATTGTCCTGATCTGAGCACACGTGACTCCTTTTAGTGGAGCTATATAAAGACAAGGTGCACAGCAATAACCCCAAAGTCATTGCTGAACTGAAAATTGCCATTCAGAAGGTCATCGACAGCATTGATGTTCTGACACTTCAGTACGTCATTCTGAATTTCGCTATTCGTCTGCGCCACATTATCACCAATGATGGCAGGCATATCAAGCATGACATTACCTAAATTCAAATATATGTGTTGATATTTACATGATGAATAAAGTGTGTGCGAGCCATAGTTTCTAACTTATTTAATTTTTTCATATAGTCCAATAATTGCCACCCTGAAATGGAAGGGTGTAAGACAAGGCTGTAGCCTTTCGCCCCTACTCTTCAAACTGTACATCGAGGAAGCAATGATGGAAATAAAAGAAAGGTTCAGGAGTGGAATTAAGATACAAGGTGAAAGGATATCAATGATACGATTTGCTGATGACATTGCTATCCTGAGTGAAAGTGAAGAAGAATTAAATGATCTGCTGAACGGAATGAACAGTCTAATGAGTACACAGTGTGGTTTGAGAGTAAATCGGAGAAAGAAGAAGGTAATGAGAAGTAGTAGAAATGAGAACAGGGAGAAACTTAACATCAGGATTGATGGTCACGAAGTCAATGAAGTTAAGGAATTCTGCTACCTAGGTAGTAAAATAACCAATGACGGACAGAGCAAGGAGGACATCAAAAGCAGACTCGCTATGGCAAAAAAGGCATTTCTGGCCAGGAAAAGTCTACTAATATCAAATACCGGCCTTAATTTGAGGAAGAAATTTCTGAGGATGTACGTCTGGAGTACAGCATTGCATGGTAGTGAAACATGGACTGTGGGAAAACCGAAACAGAAGAGAATCGAAGCATTTGAGATGTGGTGCTATAGACGAATATTGAAAATTAGGTGGACTGATAAGGTAAGGAATGAGGAGGTTCTACGCAGAATTGGAGAGGAAAGGAATATGTGGAAAACACTGATAAGGAGACGGGACAGGGCGATAGGACATCTTCTAAGACATGAGGGAATGACTTTCATGGTACTAGAGGGAGCGGTAGAGGGCAAAAACTGTAGAGGAAGACAGAGATTGGCATACGTCAAGCAAATAATTGAGGACATAGGTTGCAAGTGCTACTGTGAGATGAAGAGGTTAGCACAGGAAAGGAATTCGTGGCGGGCCGCATCAAACCAGTCAGTAGACTGATGACAAAAAAAAAAAAAATGGAAATATCAAAGGGAATTACGGCACTGAATAACTGAATGGACATATGGCGCAACTGGACAATAGATACTGCTGAAATATACATATTGGGGATGTTGTTGATGTTTAAATGCTAAGGCACACTTTTGTGTGGTAAGGTACTCCATCTCTCTATCTTCAGTTACTTTCTTGGGAAACCTTCTCTCATCAGTGACTAAAAATTCAGACTTTATTTCTGCAAGAATGTCTTTATCAGATAATGCAATATCAACATCTCGAATAATGCTCAACCCCTTTCTGACAAATTTAGTGATTAAGGCCTCCGCACCTTTCTGCCAAGAGACATGAAGTAACTGTAACTTATTTGCTAACTGCCCACATTTAGTTTCAATTTTATACCTGTTTCTGCCAATGGCGGAGATATGAAGAATTTCATGTCTCAAAATGTTCTTTAAACAGCATTCTGGTTAAAGTCATCGAGTGCAGCTTTCACACATTACCATTTTCGCCTTCTATGAATACAACATATGAACCCATACCTAAAGACTGGTATGTATTGTCCCCCCTAGCATATTTCCTGTTGTTAGGCTAGGGAATGAGTTGCTTCCTACAGGAGTGACCACTGTGATCTATTCATGCCCTTACTTCCCAACTGTTGTGGAATACGCTGCCCCTTGTAATGGCCATTTACACAACTGACACACAAGTTACTGTCTTCTGCTACAACGTCCACATTGTAGGCGACATTTGCAAGCTCACCACATCAACAACCACTACAACATTACTGCAATGTGTGCCACTTGGCTTTACCTTTTTTGGCACGTTTGCGTCTGAAATTGGTACTTGTCGTGATGATGGTGAACTATCTGGACTTTTGTCTCAGTGTGTTGTGCCAAGGTAGCTAGGTGCTGTGCATTGCAGACTGCGACGAGCCAAATGTATGCGAACAATGAAGTTCCACTCCTTCCTGATAATTCTGAGGACACATTTCAGTTTTACCCGACTGACTCGGGTCTGTAATTTACATTGTTGACGGAAAATGCGTCATGACTGGCTCGGTGGGCTCGTATGCACGTCCATGACGACCACTGACTGGTATCGGCCGGGATCACATTAGTTACCGTTTTAACTATAGCAACTGAGCGTTATTTCCCGGAGAATTACGAAATTAATTGTTACGAACGATTTTTGAGCATCAAGAACAAACATGACATAGCTACATGAATCTA
Organism: Schistocerca piceifrons; assembly: GCF_021461385.2. Classification (NCBI taxonomy): domain Eukaryota; kingdom Metazoa; phylum Arthropoda; class Insecta; order Orthoptera; family Acrididae; genus Schistocerca; species Schistocerca piceifrons. Next base: position 339,623,817 of record NC_060149.1, read on the forward strand.
AACACACCACAGAAAAACATACTGCTGATACAGGAGGAAAAGCATACTGCCGTCCAGCCGACAGCTGTGACCGAGCGATTCTAGGCGCTTCAGTCCGGAACCGCGCTGCTGTTACGGTAACAGGTTCGAATCCTGCCTCGGGCGTGAATGTGTGTGATGTCCTTAGGTTAGTTAGGCTTAAGTAGTTCTAAGTCTAGGAGACTGATTATCTCAGATGTAAAGTCCCATAGTGCTTAGAGACATTTTTACTGTCGCACACTAAACTTGCAATTGTGTTGGCTCGTCCGTGTCTCAGCGACGAATGCTAGATCTTACTAGCGGAATTCCAGCTCCCGTGGGAACATGCCTAGTACAAAATCGCGGTGTTTACTATCATTCGGGTTGACAGTCATCGACGTTACGACACTCTCCGCGCTACAGCTGGAGGTCTTTGAATTTGTCATCGCGAGTTTTTAAATTCCTTGCCCGCGAATGGCAGTAGTGCGTTTAGAACTAGGAAGAAAGTTGTTTACTGCTTGCAAGTGGGTTTATTTAATAAGATGAAGGAACTAAATGTAAATAGTGGAAAGCATAACAGGTCGAGGAAACGAAGAGGCAAAGAGAAGGAAGTGCCAACAAAACAAGTATCGCACATACACAAAACTGAAACGAAACCAAAATTTTTTGTCATAGTTCTGGGTGAGTTATTTTTCTAGTATTTATTTATTGGTCCTGTGAATCAAGGACTCGACAGTGTACAAAACATTTCAGACCACTCCACAGCTACTATACACAATTTCTTGAAATTGTTTACACACACAATTTTTGCAAAGAGTAATATTAGCCTACATAATATTTTGTCATTCTACACATCGTACAAATACAGTCGTAATTGATGCTACGGTCTTGATTTTCTACAAACACCCTTACTGTGTAGAAGCAGTCCTTGGCCAGGCAATCCTTCACGGCTGATTTGAAATTGTTTCTGTGGATTTAAATAGTGCATTATATACTTTGATGTTGATATGACGAATGCCTTTATGTAGTAGTCTGTATTTGTCTGCTGCACCTGTACGTCATGTATTTGCTGTGTCAGATTCATAATAATTACATTTTCAAGTACGTGAATACATTGAAATTGTAGTATTTTGTTGTTACTTAATATTTGTCTACAGGACGATCTTTGGCCTACCACTTCCATTAGTAAAATAAACTTTTTCTGTATGCTAAATTGTTTCAGCTTCCACCACAGTTTCCCCAAAATACCACACCATATTTCAGCACTGAGTGAACAGAAGCAAAATATAGACTATGGTCCTGAGATTATCATATGATTTACAGTTTCTTAGTTTTAGTATGATGAAACATGTTTTGCTTAGTTTTCTGTTTATGTAGTCTACAAAGATATCCTATTTCATTTTCCATTGGATTCATGTACTGAGGAACGTTGTACTCCCTATTTTTCCCATTGTTTGTCCATGTATTTCAATATGAGGATTAGCTTGTGCTCCTGTTGTGGTTGGATAATAAGTTCATTGGAACAGTTTCTTCTGGAGTTATCAAACTGTTTGCATCAATATACTGTATTACCTCTAGTACTTGCAGAAAACACAGTTGATACATTTCGTGTTCCAGTTACAAAGAATATAGTAGAGCTACCTACTTTTATTGTATTTCTTTAACCAGGATAGACTTTTACGTACAAAATATCAGTGTACAGTATAAATGTATTGTGAAGAATGTAGCAAACTCTCCAGCTGTTTGACACTCTAGTTTCTATATTTGAATAGTTTATCGAGATATGAGTTTCTATTAAATTGTATTTTTTGCCAAGTCTTTGCTAAAATATCTTTTTTGGAGGCAAACTATTATTGTAAAAGCAAATCCATAGAAAAAATTATATTTCTGTTCAGATCCTGAAGGGTTAGTCAGATTTTACTTTACTGAATGTTGGAACATTACTGAAAGCTAAGCTTGACATACATTAGGAATTAAGTAACTTGGCCACATCTACATATTTCAGCTTGTTTATGTGATCCAGCCAACTTGAATAGTGTTTTCATAACTCATTCTTTGAGAATGCCAGATGTCTCTAATAACAATTTGTGGGTCACATCTTCCCCTTTGGTTACCTGCTATTAAGATTTGTGAAATGAAGTAAACCCTTGTATTGTATGTTCATTGTTTCATGGCTATTTGACTTGAATTTATTTGAAATAATTCAGTGAGTTTATAATGTTTTACAACACATTATATGACTTTTGTCACACATGTTGAGTGGAATGAAAAGGGTTGACAGAAGCGTCCGATACCACGCGTCGGCTTTGACCCGTGACGTAAGGGTGTTGTCGTGTGTGATGTCATGACGGCGAGGAGTTTGGTTTGGGTGTGGCTGTCTCCAGTTCTGTTTTATCTTATTTTATTTACTTTTCTGATCTGTTCGTTCTATCTCGTGAGATTTTTTTTTTAAAGACAAAAAACACTAATCAGCTACAGAAGCATCTTTATCGTCTATGGGTTGCAGGGGTTATGACCCCTGGGGAGGTGGGTGGGTATTCATGCATGGCTGTCTTCACTTACACGTTGTAACTACGCAAGGCGTCTAAATTTGTTTATATTTAGTTTGCCCCCCACCCAAAACACCCCATTTCCAGCGCTTGTCCCGTTAGTGTCATTAGGCTTCTTGTGGAAAGTGTGTGTGTTTGTTTTTGTTTCCGCCATATTTGTGACGTCATGGGTCAAAGCAGACGGGCGGGATCGGATGCTTCCGTATTTCCGAATGAAAATACCACAAACTTCTATTAGCATTAATATAAAAGATTACCTGTGGAGTCACAATACTGTGAGCAAGTGTTTGCCCCTTAAGTTTGGTAGGAGTATTTTTATGTACTATATTTTTATGCCTAGTAGAAACAAATGCATGTAAATGTAAGACACACACAATTTGACACATATGCCTCTGCACTACCTTTTTCCCTGTCCTTTCTTAGATGATTTTGTTCTTGATGTTAACCCTTTCAGGGGTAAAATTTATTTTGTATATAGCCTATTTGAGAAATAAAATGTAAAAAAACTGTCTTTCTTTGTTATAAATAATACACTTCCACTATCAGAATTTTTGGCTAACCGATTTTGAAAATTGGTGAAGTTGGCGGGCATGTGTCCCACAAACCTAATTTGATCATTATTTTCATGGGAACCTAGGATTTCCAGAGTTAAATTTCTAATTTCAGGATGATTTTATCTGGATGGTATTATGGAAAAAAAGTGTAACAAATCAGTATCAAATCACGTTCATTCTCCTGACACTGAAAAATGTGAAATATAACACACAAGTTTTTAATATAACATTTGATGATGGTTTTGACATATCACGCACCAATGGTTTCATGTTTTGTGAAGTTTTCTGGGTCACATATGTCCCAGTAAATACAGATTATGCATAAACCAGCAGAATTACTGAGGTGTGTAGTAATGTTTCAAAGCAATGTCTGCGATTTATAAGAACACGCTGTTAGCCACTTAAGCCATTCATGGACTATATGAGATAGTGATTCACTGATTTTCATGAAGCAAACAGAGCCTAATTTGATTGCTCACAGGCTTCTATATATCCACCCCATGGTCCATATTATTTTTCTCTGAGTTACAAAGGCGTCTTACTACATGCTAGCACAATACATATACAAGACCATTATGGTTCAGATCTGGCAAATTTGGGGGCCGACGCATCAATTGGAACTTGCCACCATGTTCCTCAAACTGCTCCATCACACTCCTGACCCTGTGACATGGCGCATTATCTTGTTGAAAAATACCACTGCCATAGGGAAACATGATCGTTATGACAGTCATGACAGGGTGTACGTGGTCCGCAACCAGTGTACGATACTTCTTGGCCATCATGGTGCCTTGCACAAGCTCCACTGGACCAATGGACACCCATGTGAATGTTCAGCAGAGCATAAAGGAGCCGCGGCCAGCTTGTCTCTATTACGCAGAACGTGTGAAGGTGCTGTTCCCTTGGGAGATGACGGATTGGCGCCCTCCCATCAGCATGATGGAGAATGTATCGTGATTCATCAGACCGTGCACTGCCCTGCCACTGCGTCAACTTCCAGTGCTGGTGGTCATGTGCCCCATTTCAGTCATAGTTGCTGATGTCTTAACATTGGCACATGCATGGGTTGTTGGCTGCGGAGGCCCATCGTTATGAGTTTTCGAAGCACTTTGTGTTCAGGCATGCTTTTACTCTGCCCAGCATTAAAGTCTCATGTTAGTTCCACCACAGTTTGTCTCTGTCCTGTTTTACCAGTCTGCCCAGTATACAGTGTCCGACATCTCTAATGAGGGGTGGCCCCCCACACCCACATCATTTGGATGTAGTTTCAACTTGGTTTTGCCATGAGTTGGAGACACTCATCCAGCACTCCTTGAACACCTGCGAAGTCATGCAGTTTCTGAAAAGCTCGTACCAAGCTTCCGGGCCACCAAAATCTGCCCTCATTCAAACTCAGACAGATTGTGTGCCATCCCCTTTGTACACACACTCACTGATACTACATGCATTGTGCATGTGTCTGACCAGCAGTCATTCCTTGCCAGGTACGCTGCTATCACCTGGATGGGTTATATCGATAGTAGGTAGGTGGTCATAATGTTGTGGCTGATCAGTGTAGGTGACCCATGTATTAAGACAAAACACAAGTTCAAAAACATTGAGACAAGTAGATAACAGTGTCTTGTACCGGTCCATTGTTGTTGTAATTTTGCAAGCCCATACCTATTACCTGATTATTGCATCAACTAACACAGCAATTAATTGTGATGTCATCCTTCTAGATGAACAGCAGTACGATAAAAAACAGGGGGCTAGGTTAGAAAAAATTTACAATCTGTGCAACAAAATGCCACAGAATCTGAGCCAGCACCACAATACCACATTGAGGTAGTTGTGCACGAGATAATTAGTAAATGAATAAGTGTTTGGGTGGGATCCGATACAGCTGCACTGTATAATGCTGAAAGTGTGTCATTACTGTGGGGTAACACTTGGACATGGCAAAAAAATGGTACAATGAAAGTTTATTTTATTATTGTTTAGTTAAACAGGACCCTATTTGATAATGTTTTATTTGGTGGAGCTCAAAGCAAGAAAATAAGTTATGCACTAACAAATGTCTGTCTGATCATGACACACAGTTAGTTAGGGCAATTAACATAGTGCCTTGCAGTAAGGATACTCCTCAGTGGAAATTAGTGAGAATAATTAATGACTCCAGGACAAATGTTTTGAAGAATCATTTACAGGTGATGACCTGGGATGAAATTTATAATGAACCAAATTTAATCTATTCAATGATAAATTCACATAATTATTTGAAAATAGATTTCCGCACAAGCTAATCAGGAACGACGCAAAACAACCATGTAAAAGACTGTGCATTATTATTGAGATTAAAGTATCTTGTGAAAGGAAAAGGGAAATGTATCTTTTTGGCAAGAACAAGTAAGAATCCTGCAGTAGTTGCACACAACAAAAACTACCCAAATGTTGCTAAGAAAGATCATTAAAAAACAAGAAATGTGTACATACTTCCAGAAAGCAGTAATCCTGACAACAGACTTAAGGCTATATGGAACGTAGTGAAACAAGGGGTAGGACAGCCAGCCACAAAACAAGATAACATCGCAACTGAGCTGAGTGAAAGGGCTGTAAATGATGAGTCTTAGGTAGAAAATGTATTTAATAATCATTTCTTAAATATAGTTGAAAGCATCGGGACAAACAGTTCAAGAGACGAATCCCAGCAGTATGTCGAAAAAGTAATTCTCAGGAAATTCAATCATATAAATACCAACTCCTCCTGCTGAAATTAAGAAAATTATACATTCTCTCAAAAATAAAAGCTTCCAGTAGTGTTTCCAATAGAGTACCAAAGATTCCCCCCCCCCCCCCCCCATATAATAAGCTTAAACTTATCCAAAATATGTAATGCATCATCTAACTCAAGGAATTTTTCCAGAAAGACTGAAGTATACCAATGTTAAAGCCCTTATTAAGAAAGGTGATAAGAGACATGTCAATAACTACTGACCTGTTCCACTCTTGATATCATTTTCCAAAATTTTTGAAAAGATGATGCTTTGTAGAATAGTATCTCACTGTAGCAACAATAATATCCTCAGCAAACCACAGTTAGGGTTTCAAAAAGGTTTCTCTTCTGGGAATACCATTTACATGTTCACTCACCAGATTTTACAAGCAATAAATAATAAAGAGCTGACAAGTGCGAGAATTATCGCACAATCAGCTTAACAGCTCATGCATCGAAGCTGCTTACAAGAATAATATACAGAAGAATGGAAAAGAAAATTGAGAATGCGCTAGGTGACAATCAGTTTGGCTTTAGGTAAAAGTAAAGGGACGAGAGAGGCAATTCTGACGTTACGGCTAATAATGGAAGCAAGGCTAAAGAAAAATCAAGACACTTTCATAGGATTTGTCGACCTGGAAAAAGCGTTCGACAATATAAAATGGTGCAAGCTGTTCGAGATTCTGAAAAAAAGTAGGAGTAAGCTATAGGGAGAGACGGGTCATATACAATATGTACAACAACCAAGAGGGAATAATAAGAGTGGACGATCAAGAACGAAGTGCTTGTACTAAGAAGGGTGTAAGACAAGGCTGTAGCCTTTCGCCCCTACTCTTCAGTCTGTATATCGAGGAAGCAATGATGGAAATAAACGAAAGGTTCAGGAGTGGAATTAAAATACAAGGTGAAAGGATATCAATGATACGATTTGCTGATGACATTGCTATCCTGAGTGAAAGTGAAGAAGAATTAAATGATCTGCTGAACGGAATGAACAGTCTAATGAGTACACAGTATGGTTTGAGAGTAAATCGGAGAAAGACGAAGGTAATGAGAAGTAGTAGAAATGAGAACAGCGAGAAACTTAACATCAGGATTGATGGTCACGAAGTCAATGAAGTTAAGGAATTCTGCTACCTAGGCAGTAAAATAACCAATGATGGACGGAGCAAGGAGGACATCAAAAGCAGACTCGCTATGGCAAAAAAGGCATTTCTGGCCAAGAGAAGTCTACTAATATCAAATACCGGCCTTAATTTGAGGAAGAAATTTCTGAGGATGTACGTCTGGAGTACAGCATTGTATGGTAGTGAAACATGGACTGTGGGAAAACCGGAACAGAAGAGAATCGAAGCATTTGAGATGTGGTGCTATAGACGAATGTTGAAAATTAGGTGGACTGATAAGGTAAGGAATGAGGAGGTTCTACGCAGAATTGGAGAGGAAAGGAATATGTGGAAAACACTGATAAGGAGACGGGACAGGATGATAGGACATCTTCTAAGACATGAGGGAATGACTTCCATGGTATTAGAGGGAGCGGTAGAGGACAAAAACTGTAGACGAAGACAGAGATTGGCATACGTCAAGCAAATAATTGAGGACGTAGGTTGCAAGTGCTACTCTGAGATGAAGAGGTTAGCACAGGAAAGGAATTCGTGGTGGGCCGCATCAAACCAGTCAGTAGACTGATGACAAAAAATAATAGTAATAATAATAATAATAATAATAATAATAATAAAGCAGCACTGGTTGGTATTTTCTGCAACCTATCTGTCATTTGACTGTGTGAATCACAGTATTCTCCTAGATAAATTTATCTTTTATGGGATTGATAATATAGCCAATCAGTGGATAATGTCACATTTAACCAAATGAATGCAGGTAGTTGTATTTTGTAATTTAACCAATATAGTTTGTGGACATAGTTCTGACTGGGGAGAAAGTATGTATGGGGTTCCACAAGCTCAATCTCAGGTCCATTATTGATCGTCATATATGTAAACAATCTTCCCTCCAATACATAGCAAATAGAATTAGTTTTTACAGTTGACACTAGTATTGTAATCAATCCAAGCATACATGCAGAAACAGAAGAAATTATAAAGAAAGTTTTTAAAAGTATCATTGACAAGGTTTCGATGCAACACATTCAGTTCTGCACATCTATGGGTATTATACCAATGATAAGTGTAACAACAAGTAATTAATAAATCAAGTGGAAACTTAAAAATTCTTAGTGACCCATACTGTTGAGAATTTAAGTTGGAAAAAGCACATTTTGGAACTCCTAAAACAATTCAGTTCAGCCTTATTTGCACTTAGCAACATTGAAAATCTTGGGGAGAGACAAATCAGTAAGTTGACAGATTTTCATTCAATAATGTCATATGCAGTAATGTTCTGGGGTAACTCATCTTTAAGAATGAAAGTTTTCATTGCACAAAAACGTGCTGTAAGAATAATATGTGGTGATCACCCATGGTCATCTTGTAGTCTTCTGTTTAATGAGTTGGGCATTCTGACTACTGCATCATAGTATATTTATTCTCTCATGAAGCTTCTTTTTTGTAAATAATAGACTCAGTTCAAATGAAATGATTATTTGTATAATTACAATAACAGAAAGAAAAATGGCATTCATTGCTCCACATGAAGGTTGTGCACAGTGCTGCAACTAAAATTTTTTATCACTTGTCCAGTGATATAAAATGTCTGACAGGCAGCAAAGCAAAATATGAAAACAAACTTAGAAAGTTTCTCCTTGACAGCTCCTGCTATTCCACAAAATAATTTCTATTACTGCAATGTGTAAAAGGTGTTGGATAGGAGTTACTACCTGACATCTGTGTGTTTTTTTTCTCTTTGTAAGGAAAAAAACCTGGAAGTGTTCATAATGTAATCATATTTACAAATTAATTTGCGATGTGAATGTAAAATGACTCATCCCACATCATTACGATCTGTTGTGCAAACTGATCCATGTAACATGTAACTAACTATTACTTTTGTGGACCTTATGTATTCCACAAACCACAAAAAGGTTAATTGTAGGATAGTTATTTGCTTCATATGGAGTAGTCATTTTATGCTGCATTTAATTTACAGTGACTGACACTGAATAAATGTAAAATAGTATCAGATTCTTTATCAGTAGTTTAGCATATGCACATGTAGTAGACTTCATAAGTATATTTATTAAGTCTTTTTAATGTGAAGTTTAATGCAAATATATTTTTTAGAAAGTTATACTTGCATTGGTGATTTGTAAGAATCCTTGTAAGGAAAAAATGGATTTTGTAAGAAAAACCTGTACAGCTTTTTCGTAAACAATTATCACTATTGTCATTATGTTACTAGATTTGTTTCTTACTTTGTGATAAATAATATTATCCTTAATTAATATCATTTAGCTGACCCTGCATACTTTAGTCAGACTGGGTTCAGGCTTTTGGTATAGACTATGATTATGTTTTTGTTGATGTGGCATGAATCAACAGTTTTTATGAAGACCAATGCAATAATAAACTTTGTCCTAGATATTTGGATTATTTTTTTCTATAACGCATGGAGTTTTTGTTCTTGAAGCCATAATAATTATTCATATTTGGGTATTTTATGAAAAATTCTAGTTTCCGTTGGTTAACTTTTTGAGTACACAGAGGTAAATGACTATTTACCTGTTTGTTATTAACAACAACTAGATTATTTTAAATGGCTGGATTTGTATGTGCATGTCTACTACTTTTCTACTACACAAGTCAATCTATAGTGTATCCTGCGATATTATTATTAAATATCCTTCCTAATATGCTCATTACTCCTGTGCAGATAACATGGGATATGCTGCTTCATATAGCTATCTTGATTTTTACAAGTGTGCTTCTCACTTTATGTATATCAATGGTGGAATGGGAAGGATCACTTTCGGCCTTTTATGCTGTTTCACTCCAATGGCAAATGGTGCTCAATATTGCAAATTTTGTTTTCCACTCTAATGCCACACCTCATTCGACACAATTTTTTTTGTATACCTCACATACTCCATCCTTGAATCTGACAGTACTAGATATCAATGCTACGTAGTACTGCCACCTAGGAAAATCTGCATTAACTCAGTGTCAAACTGTAGCAGTTGTGTTGAGAGAAAGGTTGTAACTATTATGTTCAAGTTAGTAGGCACAAAATGACTAGCTCTTCACCCACAGCCTTTTCTGAGGAAGAGATTGTAGAGCTTTTAGAGGAATGACAAAATGTAAATGAGAGTGATAATGATTTTGATGATGACAGTCATTCATTTGTAAACAGAGTGAAATCATGATTGAAACAGTCTATCATGAGTTTAAAAAATCACACAATGAAAGGTTTTGTATTGTAATGCTTATTTGAATGCAAGTACACTTGCCATTTTAATGTACACCCTTCTTGTTGGTCGGTGACCTCATTGTTCCCACAGAGAGACTCGTGCAGTTGTCTGTGGTGTAGTTTAAATGAGAGTGCACAAAGATGACCTATATTTGCATTGCAGAGTGCAAAGGTTTAAATTACTGTTTGAAATTAAGTTCTATAAAGTTAAAAAATAGACTGAGTTACATCAAATGTGATTGGGTTGTGGGAATGGTAGGAATCTACTTCTCCATATATAAGCGCACATTAAGTACTGTGACTGGCTTGGTCCTGGAAAATGTGTGTATCAGAAAATAATAGAACAAAACATATCCTGTGGCTAGCAAAATATTTTTATAAATCATAGCACTTCAGAAGGATTTGCAAAACTTAAGTGTAATCAAACTTGCAGAACCATTTACAAGGTTATGGAAAGGTATACTGCAGGTTAAAACACTGAGAGCTGGCTAAACAAATAAGCTTATTTAATACCCAGATAGTAGAGTAAACTGTCATAATTTTTATTTTATGTAGCATTTTAAGTTAAAATGGTAAGGATTGTTGTCTACATTGATGTTAAACATAGGGATACAAACAAACAAAAAACTGCAATTCGATCTGCATGATGATAGAAAAATCATGAAAAGAGTGATTTACGAGCTTGAGAAGACTGCTGTTTTAAATTCTTTTTCAACTTTCCAGTTACTGCAGTTCACTCCACTGCAGTAAGTGACTGAACAAGGTGATGTAGTAGTAGGAGTGCTGAACTCTCATTCAGGAGGAATAAGGTTCAAATCCCCATTCATCAACCAAGATTTACCCATTCCACAGTTTCCTTAAACCAGTTATGGTACATGTTGAGGTATTTCTTTCGTCAAGGATATGACAAAAATCCTTCCATTGCCTTGTTCCATCCATGTTTGTACTCTGTTCTTACTGACCTTGTTGTTGACTGTCTGATAAACCTTAATGTTTGGAAGGCCTGTGCATGCTGTTTCCTTGGAATCTCTGTTGTCAACAAAGTGTAAGTTATGGTGGTGGATCAGCTGATTTGTATAGCAAGTGATTTAAAGGGCAGTCTGTTTCCTTGGAATCTCTGTTGTCAACAAAGTGTAAGTTATGGTGGTGGATCAGCTGATTTGTATAGCAAGTGATTTAAAGGGCAGTCTTCACCAAAATCAAGGCTTAACATTAACATTCGATTCTTAATTCAAATTTGTTGGCTTTGCCAACTCTGTCAGTCTATCACCTTCCAATGTAACATAGACCCAGGCTATGTGGAGTTTGAGCTATGCCACAGATCAGTCAGTCATCACAACCAAGATCCAGATGAATTCATTAACAACTATTTCAACATTACAATTAGCCCTACTACCATGTATCAATAACAGAAATGTCAGTCTGTGGCCGAAGCAGTCTGTGAAGTGAGAATTGTCCACCCAAGGCAAATACTTCATATTTTGTGATATGAGAAAGTCATCTGGCTAGTGGCTGATCATTGGTTACCCCATACTGTCTTCCCACTGGCTGCCCGCAGCTTGACATGTAGATGTAATGCCCAAGGGTTCAAATGGCTCTAAGCATTATGGGACTTAACAATGCCCAATGGTGAGACTGTACACAAGCATAGTGTTTCAGTGGCTGCTGATGAATATGAGACAAATCTTCCTTCCACCTAGTGAGATGAAAATGTGGTTTAAACACAGGACTCAAATATGGGAGGATTGTTGCCCACGTACTTGTCCAGATGTAAAGATTTAGGGCTGCTGTAGATTCCCTAAATGATTAAGGATGAATGCTGGGATGCAGTCCCATTCTTGTCCATCCAAAAGTTTGGGTTCCATATATACCATGGTTGTGCCCTGTATACCACATACTGAGATGTATTTATTGTAGATCGTCCAGCCCTAAGTTTTATAATGGAATTTTGGGCAATCCTGAAGTGGGCTACTCTGAAGAATGATATTGTTTCCCAAATGACAGCAAATATTGACACAAAATCCTGCACTTGCAGAACTGTAAGCTGCAATAAGCCTTTACAAGACGCAGTTCCATAGTAGACTTACACATCTATCACCGTCCTGAGACATTTGTTTGCTATTGGAAACATTATTATTCCACCATCATCAACGAGACGAGTACCAGTCATCAGTTAAGATGTTCAGTTTTAAACTGTGAAAATTTTGTTGATAAAGCTACTCACACTCACAAAAGAAATCTACATACCAGCAATGATAATAAGTGTGGTAGGTGCTCAAGGAAAACTTTAAATCACTGTCAAGAGTAGCCACAACTCATCCCTAAAGCAGTATGTGTAGGGGCAGCCAAACCAGTCCAGGAACAGCAGCTTAATGTCACCGATGAAGAATTGTACATCACTACCACTACAGAAAATGCAGGGGAAGAAGCTACTATCAAACTTTCAAAAGAACCTGGCCTGACTGAGGAACCAACCTCAGCAATTGATAGCCATTTTGTATCAATTTTTGGGTCCTTTCAGATCCATAGTGGAGAAAGATAGACCAAGCAGCTCATGGTAAAATACCATACCAACATTGAGGATCATCCATGAGTTAGCTAGCACTCATATAGTGTGCTGCCATCTGAATGACGGCTATCTGGGAGGAAATGGAGAAGATGCTGCAAGGTGGCATCATTGAACTTTCAGAACATCCTTGGTTCTCTCCTGTGGTCCTTGTGAAGAAGGATGGCACATAGCATTTCTGCGTCAACTAATGATGTCTGTCCATTGCTGCACATTGATGAGACACTATCCTGCTTGCAAAGAGCAAACTACACTTCTGGCCATTAAAATTGCTACACCACGAAGATGACGTTGTACAGACATGAAATTTAACTGGCAGGAAGAAGATGCTATGATATGCAAATGATTAGCTTTTCAGAGCATTCACACAAGGTTGACACTGGTGGCGACACCTACAACATGCTGATGTGAGGAAAGTTTCCAACGGATTTCTCATACACAAACAGCAGTTGACTGGCATTGCCTGGTGAAATGTTGTTGTGATGCCTCATGTAAGGAGGAGAAATGCGTACCATCACGTTCCCGACTTTGGTAAAGGTCGGATTGTAGCCTATCGTGATTGCGGTTTATCGTATCACGACATTGCTGCTCGCGTTGGTCGAGATCCAATGACTGTTAGCAGAATATGGAATTGGTGGGTTCCAGAGGGTAATACGGAATGCCGTGCTGGATCCCAACGGCCTCGTATCACTAGCAGTCGAGATGACAGGCATCTTATCTGCATGGCTGTAACGGATCGTGCAGCCACGTCTCAATCCCTGAGTCAACAGATGGGGGAGTTTGCAAGACGACAACCATCTGCACGAACAGTTCGACGATGTTTGCAGCAGCATGGACTATCGGTTCGGAGACCATGGCTGCGGTTACCCTTGATGCTGCATCACAGACAGGAGGGCTTGCGATGGTGTACTCAACGATGAACCTGGGTACACGAATGGCAAAACGTCATTTCTTCGGATGAATCCAGGTTCTGTTTACAGCATCATGATGGTTGCAACCGTGTTTGGCGACATTACTGTGAACGCACATTGGAAGCGTGTATTTGTCATCGCCATACTGGCGTTATCACCCGGCGTGATGGTATGGGGTGCCATTGGTTACACGTCCCAGTCAAGTCTTGTTCGCATTGATGGCACTTTGAACAGAGGACGTTACATTCAGATGTGTTATGACCCATGGCTTTACCCTTCATTCGATCCCTGCAAAACCCTACATTTCAGCAGGATAATGCACAACCGCATGTTGCAGGTCCTGTACGGGCTTTTCTGGATACAGAAAATGTTCAACTGCTGCCCTGGCCAGCACATTATCCAGATCTCTCACCAATTGAAAGTGTCTGGTCAATGGTGGCCGAGCAACTGGCTTGTCACAATATGCCAATCACTACTCTTGATGAACTATGGTATCGTGTTGAAGCTGCGTGGGCAGCTTTACCTGTACACGCCATCCAAGCTCTGTTTGACTCAATGCCCAGGCGTATCAAGGCCGTTATTACGGCCAGAGGTGGTTGTTCTGGGTACTGATTTCTCAGGATCTATGCACCCAAATTGCGTGAAAATGTAATCACATATAAGTTCTAGTAAAATATATTTGTCCAATGAATACCCATTTATCATCTGTAGCAATTTTAATGGCCAGTAGTATACTTCCCCACAATGGACTTGTACAAAGGCTACTGGCAGATTGAGACTAACTGGGAAAAGGCTGCCTTTATAACTCCTGATGGTTTTTGTGTGAGTTTAAAGCTATGACATTTTGTACTTGTAGGGTTCTAACCACCTTCAAACATAGGATGGGAAATATGCTTTGACACCTTAAATGGTTGACGAATCTTTGCTGTCTGGGTGACATGGTCACTCTTAGAAGATATTCCAAGATCATCTAAGCTGCCTGATAATCGTGCTGCAGTGTGTTCAGATTGCAGGCTCTAGCCTCAATTAGAAAAAGTGCCTCTTCTCTGCCGAAGAAATAAATAAAAAAATTGGGGCATCTGGTGAATGGAAATGGAGGTTTGTTCCAATCCAGAGAAAAAAATTTGGGGCATCTGGTGCATTTATTTATTTTATTTATTTATTTATTGTTCCGTGGGACCAAATTAAGGAGAAGTCTCCATGGTCATGGAACGAGTCAATACATGAAATTATAACACGATAGTAGAAACAGATAAAATGAAATACAAGAAGCGTATTCAGGCGACAGTTCGTAAGTTTAAATAAAGAAAATCAACAATGTAACACTGGAATTTGCTTAATTTTTCAGCTCTTCCAGGAGCTCCTCGACAGAATAGAAGGAGTGAGCCATGAGGGAACTCTTCAGTTTAGAATTAAAAGCGTTTGGGCTACTGCAAAGATTTTTGAGTTCTTGTGGTAGCTTATTGAAAATGGATGCAGCAGAATAGTGCACTCCTTCCTGCACAAGAATCAAGGAAGTGCATTCCTCATGCAGATTTGATCTCTGCCTAGTATTAACTGAGTGAAAGCTGCTAACTCTTGGGAATAAGCTAATATTGCTAACAACAAATGACATTAAAGAAAATATATACTGTGAGGACAATGTCAGAATTCCCAGACTATGGAATAGGGGTCGACAAGAGGTTCTCGAACTTACACCACATATAGCTCAAACAGCCCGTTTTTGAGCCAAAAATACCCTTTTTGAATCAGAAGAATTACCCCAAAAAATAATACCATATGACATAAGCATATGAAAATATGCGAAGTAGACTACTTTTCGTGTTGAACTGTCACGTATTTAAGATACTGATCTAATGGTAAATAAAGCAGCATTTAGTTTCTGAACAAGATCCTGAACATGGGCTTTCCACAACAGCTTACTATCTATCCGAACCTCTAGGAACTTGAATTGTTCCATATCGCTTATAATATGCCCATTCTGTCTGATCAAAATATCAGTTCTTGTTGAATTGTGAGTTAGAAACTGTAAAAACTGAGTCTTACTGTGATTTAGCATCAAATTATTTTCCACAAGCCACGAACTTATTTCATGAACTACATTATTTGATAATGTTTCAATATTACACACAAGATCCTTCACTACCAAGCTGGTGTCATCAGCAAACAGAAATATTTTTGAATCACCTTTAATATTAGAAGGCATATCATTTATATAAATAAGAAACAGCCTTGGCCCAAGCACTGACCCTTGGGGAACGCCCCACATAACAGTGCCCCATTGGGACTGAACATCACTACCACTCTCAATAATGCGGAGAATTACCTTCTGCTTTCTGTTCTCAAAGTAAGAGGCGAACCAATTGTAAGCTACTCCTCTTACTCCATAATGGTCCAACTTCTGCAGTAATATTTTGTGGTCAACACAGTCAAAAGCCTTCGTTAAATCAAAGAAAACTCCTAGCGTTCGCAACCTTTTATTTAATCCATCCAAAACTTCACAGAGAAAAGAGAATATAGCATTTTCAATTGCTAAACCGTTTCTAAAACCAAACTGTACATTTGACAACAAATTATGTGAATTTAAATGCTCCGGTAACCTTGTATATACAACCTTCTCGATAACTTTAGCAAACACCAATGGCATAGAAATAAGTCTATAATCGTCAACATTATCCCTGTCTCCCTTTTTATAAAGTGGCTTCACTACCAAGTACTTTAATTGGTCAGGAAACCGACCACTCCTAAAGGAAAAGTTACAGATATGGCTAAGTACTGGGCTAATGTACATAGAACAATACTTCAGTATTCTGCTAGATACCCAGTCATATCCATGAGAGTTCTTGGTCTTTAGTGATTTAATTATTAACTCAATCTCCCTCTTGTCAGTATCATGGAGGAGCATTTCAGGTAACAGTCTCGGAACACTTTTTTCTACGAGCGCTATATGATTCCCTGTTGGAACTAGGTTTCTATTTAGTTCACCTGCTATATTCAGATAGTGGTTATTAAATACTGTACAAATATGTGACTTATCAGTAACACGGACATTCCCACTATGCACTGATTCTATATCCTCGACCTGTCTCTGCAGACCAGCCACTTCCTTTATGACTGACCATGTGGTTTTAATTTTATCCTGAGACTTAGCTATTCTATCTGCATACCACATACTTTTTGCCTTCTTAATAACTTTTTTAAGCACCTTACAATACTGTTTGTAATGGGCTGCTGCATTTAGATTTTGACTGTTTCTAATGTTTTGATATAATTGCCACTTAGTTCTACAGGATATTCTTATCCTTCTAGTCAGCCACCCAGGCTGAGCAAATTTGATCACTAGTTACAAAAACAATTAGCAGTAATGTACAGCTAGAATAGAACTTAACTCCTGGATGGAGCGGGCAGTTATTTATATGAACACTAAATATTTCAGAATGTAGATATTTAGGGTATATAAACATCAAATATTCCATAATGTACAACAGTTGCAAACATAAGGTTTTCAAGAACCTTGCAGAAATGATAAATACATAACAACAAATAGCTGTTGGTGGTCAGATTTGAACTAGCAACCTGCAGCACGCCCAACAGTGGCACTAACCACACTAACACACTGTGTGCACCACATTTCACAGCACTGCTCTCTCTCCTGAAGAAACAGCAACTCACTGTTTCAGAAGTTCTCGAGCTGGCTATAGCACTCTGGGTCTAGATCTTGTTAATGGTCCTCTGTATGGGGCGCTGGTGAATCTTCATGTTCTGGTCATGTTGTTACATCCTCTTCACTATGATGAGCACTGAAGGTAGGCCCTCTCATCAAAGCTTTGCTAATGTTGAGGGGGTCCTCAGTTTCCTTGAACCTCCCATCATTGAACTGTACCTCTGGGATGTAGTAGGGCATCACACGGAGGGGGACGTGGACAATGTCTGTACACTTTTGTCTTCTTGAGGAAAGGTGATAATCCTTGACTTCATATGTGACATTTGAAAAGTAATGAAGGATACGGTACAGCCCAAAGCAGGACTTTAGTAGCTTTTCTGATAGTCCTACTTTCTGCACAGGTGTAAAAATCCATTCCAAGTCTCCTAGGCTGTATTCTACTGGCCGGTGCGTGGTGTGGTAGCTCCCTTGGTCTTTACACTGGGAATCCAGGGTCCATATGCGATCCAGCTGCCTTGGTTCTTCAGTCCTGGTGATGAGGTGTTTAACACAGTCATTCTGATTATCGTCTCTCTGAAATGGTAATAGTGAATCCATTGTTGTTTCGGCCTCGCGACCATGGAGCAGGAAGATCAGTGTGTTGCCTTGTTGTGTTGTATGCAAATGTCATGACAGGCAGTATTGTATACCACTCTCTCTCTCTCTCTCTCTCTCTCTCTCTCTCTCTCTCTCTCTCTCTCTCTCTCTGTTCGACATCAACATCTTATTAAAACATTCTATGAGGCCATTCGTCTGTGGATGGTAGGCAAGTGTCATCCTGTGCGTAATGTTGCAGTGTGAAATTATCTCTGATAATAATCTTCACTGAAAAACTTTTCCACAATCACAGATCATCACGGGGGATCCTCTTTGCTTCAAAATGATGTCTTTTGCAATGAACATGGCAGTTTCAGAGCTTTGACAGTCAGTACAACTTTAATGATTGCACAGCAGGTGAGGTAGTCAGTGCAGATTACTAACCTTCTCCTGTTCATTGACTTCAAGAAGCTCCCCAAGAGATTGATTCCAATTCAGAGGAATGACACTGCTGCTGGTGGGATCAGTAGTTGTTGCCCTGGAGGTAATTTTGCCACATTCTTACATCGTTGGTATTCTTTACAATGGCTTATTTAATAGCTAATAGATTGGTAGAACCCTGGCCAACAATTTTTGTATCTGATTCTGTATAAAGTCTTCACAAATCCCAGCTGACCAGATATTGGAGCATTGTGGAAATATTTCTGGGTAGCTGGCTGTAAATGAGCTTCTTTGGTCAGTTCCTCCTTATTCAAGGCTTCTATGGTTTTCAGGAGTGCTGGATCTTCTCTCTGTGTGGCAGCAATTTCATTTAATGCAGTGATGACTTAGATTTTATCCAGGCTGCTGTCTTTTGCCACAGGATCTGTGTCTGCAGCTACTTTCATACACACTGTCCAGTAAGATCATGGTCGGGTTAATCAGCAGAAAAATGTATGTGGCAACAAACTAAAACATGTACATACATCATAAATGAACAAAAAAATGCCATCACAATAAATAATACATCCAGTCACCCACAGTATAGATGATTACTTGACATCTCCGAGACATACTTGAAACCAAGTTTCTCATGTATCCATATGGAAGAGACCTCTGAATGCGTCGAATTTGCAATGAAAGCTGTTTCAAAGTGAATTTTGCTTGCATTTGACACAATGTTAAGAATGGGTTACCTGAAAACAGGTTAATAATCATTTTCTACACTTTTGGAGCCACTTTACTGATTGAGCCATGATCTTCAAGGTCATTAATGTTATAACCAATTTACAGTGTGTTACCCCTTCTGTACAAATGGCTTTGATTTCCTCATATATTTAGATGCCACAGCATGACTCATTTTCAGACCTTTGGGTGCCTAAAGAGAAACAAAGACTCAAAATGCGATGCATAAGCTGCACTCTTGTCTGGTCTTGTATATCTCAGTCAAGAATTTGAAGTAAACTACTGCTTTATGGATACTGCATGAAGGACAAAGGTCTATTGGGCTGTGAAAGTACCGAGACAATATCTTTTATCATTTGTGTGTAATGCCGACCCTGCTCTTACTTAACATTGCTACGTCATACTCCTGAAGTCTCAGTACCCATTTTGTCAGCTGACCTGACAGATCCTTCAGGTTAATCAGCCAGCAGAAAGACTGGTGGTCCATCACAACAGCAAATGGTTTGTCAAATAAATATGGCCAGAAGTTGTTGGTAGCCCAAACAAATGCAAGGCACTCCTTCTTGCTTGTAGAGTAGTTCATCTCAGACTTTTAGGGGTACTTTGGAAACATCAACTATCACCTTTTCAACACCTTCCAGAATCTGCAATAGACGCTAGTGTCAGAGTGAAGTTCTGTCTCAGCACTCTCATCATACAGTCATATGATTGGAGAAGATGTTATTGTCTCCTTAAGGGCAAGGGAAGCTCTTTCTTGCACCTGGTTTCAGGAAAATTAGCCTTCTCCTTGCTATAGTTCTTGTAAGCAGTGTATCTTGATACAGGAGTCCTTTATGAATTGCCGGTAATACGAGCATGTTCCGAGAGAACTTCTCCTATCACGAATGTGCCAAGGAGTTGGAAAATCTGTGACTGCTCTCATTTTCTCTCGACTGGAACAAAACTCAATTGCCATAAAATAAAATAAAAAATAAAACAGGATGACACTTGCCTACTATCCACAAATGAATGGCCTCATAGAATGTTTTAATAAGATGTTGGCAGATATGCTCTACACATATGTTGATGTCGAAGAGAAATGTCATGACATTTGTATACAACACAGCAAAGCAACACACTGCTCTTCCTGCTCCATGGTCGCGAGGCCGAAACAACAATGGATTCACTGTTACCATTTCAGAAAGACGATAATCAGGATGACTGTGTTAAACACCTCATCACCAGGACTGAAGAACCAAGGCAGCTGGATCGCATATGGACCCTGGATTCCCAGTCTAAAGACCAAGAGTGCTATCACACCAAGCATCGGCCAGTGGGATACAGCCTGGGAGATTTGAAATGGATTTTTACACCTGTGCAGAAAGTAGGACTATCAGAAAAGCTACTGAAGTCCTGCTTTGGGCTGTACCGTATCCTTCATTACTTTTCAAATGTCACATATGAAGTCAAGGATTATCACCTTTCCTCAAGAAGACAAATGTGCACAGACATTGTCCACGTCTCCCTCCGTGTGATGCCCTACTACATCCCAGAGGTACAGTTCAATGATGGGAGGTTCAAGGAAACTGAGGACCCCATCAACATTTGCAAAGCTTTAATGGGAGGGCCTACCTTCAGTGCTCATCATAGTGAAGAGGATGTAACAACATGACCAGAACATGAAGATTCACCAGCGCCCCATACAGAGGACCATTAACAAGATCTAGACCCAGAGTGCTATAGCCGGCTCGAGAACTTCTGAAACAGTGAGTTGCTGTTTCTTCAGGAGAGAGAGCAGTGCTGTGAAATGTGGTGCACACAGTGTGTTAGTGTGGTTAGTGCCACTGTTGGGCGTGCTGCAGGTTGCTAGTTCAAATCTGACCACCAACAGCTATTTGTTGTTATGTATTTATCATTTCTGCAAGGTTCTTGAAAACCTTATGTTTGCAATTGTTGTACATTATGGAATATTTGATGTTTATATACCCTAAATACCTACATTCTGAAATATTTAGTGTTCATATAAATAACTGCCCGCTCCATCCAGGAGTTAAGTTCTATTCTAGCTGTATGTTACTGCTAATGATAAATGTGCTTTCTGTACTAAGTGTTGTATTTCATTGATGACTGGTTTTGAATTTGGACTTCAGTGTGGTTACATGTTTATGATGTTCTGAGCAAATTTGATCACTATTCACAAAAACAATTAGAAGTGAATGGATACTGAACTTGTTGTCAGCATTAGTAGAGTTTATAGTATGTTGGGTTGTGGCAACATGTTTCTTTACCTGAGTTTGTACAAATATCCACAACTTTGTCAGCTGGTTTACTAATTACCTTAGCTTCCAGATATCCAGATAAACTGAATGTCAAGTTAACATTCTTGTTGCACTCATGTGACTTCTTGTCATATCATAATGTTTTCCTTTTAAGTTCAGTGGGATTTGTTAGAGTTGTTGTCTGCTAATTTCAGTTTTGTTTGTGATATTTTAAAGTTTGTCCAACACTACAACAGTGAATTAGAGGTGTTGACTACTTTTGTTATTGACATGATAGTCATTAAAACTTACAGGGAACCTAAATGTTTAGATGACATACAAACTACTGCAAATTGTGCTATATTTTCCACACTAAAGTAAAATTATTTCAGAAAAATGTGGTCAGAGGAAGCTTATGTTGCATAGGAATAGCTCTGCCTATTAATGACACATGTTACAGAATTTATGAAATACTGTTTCAGCACTTCTGTCAGGTGGTTTCAACATTTACCACGTATCATCGATGCATGAAAATTACAGGCATTTTTCGCATTTATCTTCTTTGGAGCGGGAAATGTCGTTTAGGACAGAGATGGTAAGTAATGCTTAATTATAAAAGTGCTTCATATCAGTAAATAAATACTTAGGTACTTTCACATTGTCATATGTGCAATCACATAAGTTGCGTAGAATGTGTCACATACTTGGCAGTGATGCTTTGGAGTATATTTAACAACAATAGTACAACACATTTCATGAACAAAGTGACCAGTGTGTAACATTAAATTCTAATCTATTGAAGACTCTAGAAAGGGATTTACCACTATTGCCAACTCATGAACGTCAGCATAAACACAGTATTATAATTAACTAAACATTACCTGCAGCTGCACTCGCATGTCAGTAGTTTTGTTATGATGAGTGTGTGACAAAGAAAGGTACTGTTCATGCAATAACATCAGCTGCCCTCATGTGTCTGCCTGTTCAGATAAGCCTGGTTCATGATGTGCACCCTGCTATCCCCCCTCCCAAGCTGTCCCAGTGCACCATATGGGCCGTGTTGCTGCCAATCATTGCATACAAAGGGCCATGGGCAGGAGCGCAAATGTATGCATCATTTTATTGAAGTAGCTATACTTTGTACTTGAATGTGTACATTATGCAACAAGTTGTGTGGAAGTAGGGATTAAAGACATTGAAGAGTGTATAAGCATTGTATTCATTGTTTTTAGTCATATCACTTAGCACATATCTATAGTACTATGTAAAGACACATTGTAGTTTAACATTGTTACTCAAAATCTTGAAAAGTTTGTGACCGATTTAATTCAAATTAGTACACAAAACCCTAATAAATGTTCAGACGGACGTGGGCCACACAATTTTTAAATGAATACAGTATATAAGTACATGTGCACTATATAAGTATGAGAGATTGTTAACAAAAATCTCGAAATGTTCTTCACCAAATTGCTTCACATTTTTACACAATACTGTCATAAACGTGCGAATTACTATAATTCCACCCGAACAGGCCATGAAGGCCCAACGGTACTGACAGGCCGCAGTGTCATCCCCAGCCTAAAGGTGTCAATGGATGCAGATATGGAGGGACATGTGATCAGCACACTGCTCTCCTGGCAGTATGTCAGTTTTCTTCTCAATCAAGTAGCTCCTCAGTTTGCTTCACAAGGGCTGAGTGCACCCCACTAGCCAACAGCACTCAGCAGACTAGATGGTCACCCTGCTCGATAGCACTTAACTTTGGTGATCTGATGGGAGCCGGTGTCACCACTGCGGCAAGGCTGTTGGTATATATTGAAGAGCCAAAGAAACGGATATAGCTGCCTAATATTGTATAGGCCACCCACCGAGCATGCAGAAGTGCCGCAACACGACATGGCATGGACACGACTAATGTCTGAAGTAATGCCGGAGGAAATTGACACCATAAATTCTGCAGGGATGCCATAAATTTGTAAGAGTATGCGGGGGTGGAGATCTCTTATGAACAGCATGTTGCAAGGCATCCCAGATATGCTCAATAATGTTCATGTCTGGGGAGTTTTGTGGACAGCGGAATTGTTTAAACTCAGAACAGTGTTCCTGAAGCCACTCTATAGCAATATTGGACATGTGGGGTGTTGCATTCTCCTGCTGGAATTGCCGAAGTCTGTCAGAATGCACAAAGGGCATGAATCAATGCAGGTGATCAGACAGGATGCTAATGTACGTGTCACCTGTTCAAGTCATATCTAGACATATCAGCCAGCAGCTTGAACAGTCCCCTGCTGACTTGTAGGGTGCGTGGATTCATGAGGTTGTCTCCATACCCTTACATGTCCATCCATTCGATATAATTTGAAATGAGACTCGTCTGACCAGGCAACATGTTTCTAGTCATCAACAGTCCAATGTTGGTGTTGACAGGCCCAGGTGAGGCATAAAGCTTTGTGTTGTGCAGTCATTAAAGGTACACGAGTGGGCCTTCAGCTCTGAAAGCCCATATCCATGTTGTTTCTTCATGTTGAATGATTCTCTTCGGTCATAGTTGGTCCCATTCGTGCAGGATCTTTTTCCTGCTGCAGCGATGTCTGAGATTTGATGTTGTATCCGATTCCTGATATTCACAGTACACTCGTGAAATGGTCATATGGGAAAATCCCCACTTCATCGCTACCTTGGAGATGCTCATGCACCAACTATAACACCAAGTTCAAACTCACTTAAAGCTTGATAATCTGCCATTGTAGCAGCAGTAACCAGTCTAATAACTGCACCACACACTTATTGTCTTATATAGGCCTTGCCAACTGCAGTGCCGTATTCTGCCTGTTTACACATCTCTGTATCTGAATACGCATGCCTATACCAGTTTCTTTTGTGCTTCTCTGTTTGTGTGTGTGTGTGTGTGTGTGTGTGTGTGTGTGTGTGTGTGTGTGTGTGGGTGGAGACATAGGCTACATAATTTTTAATATATATGGTACATAAATATATATTCTATAAGGGGAAATGTAGATAGCAAAAATCTCAAAATGTTCCTGTACAACTATACCAAAATAATTCATTGTTGAACTTTGTTACCAGAAATCTCAAATAGTTTTTGACCGATTTACATCAATCTGTACATGATACCCAGATAAACATTGGGACGGACATAGGCTACATATTTGTTTAAATGTATATTGCAAGTAAGTGTTTATGTAATACATAAAGGGAAAACATTGTTAGCAAAAATCTCGAAAAGTTCTTGACCAGCTTAATTCTGATTTTTTACACCATGTTCTAATAAACATTCAGATAGAGACTGGCTGTATATTTTTAAATATATGTAATATATAAATATGATGTTTATTGCAAAAGTCATGGCGACTATTTTTTGTCTCACAAATGGTAACGAATTAAAAAAATTCAAAAATATGCAAATGGAATTTTAGTCCATATGTAAACATTACATGTAGGGAGATGGATGAACACACACCACCAAGAAGATATAGTACAAGAAAAAAGATGAAACAAATTGTGTTATTCCACGTGTTTTTTACTGTCAGTTGCAACAGCACAGGGTAGGAATAAGGACCTGTGACATGTTAGAGGCCCTCAAAATAGTCTACTGACGAATTCATCACACACTGCTGTCTCTGTGGAAGATGCGGAATACCCATGATCTCACCATGAGCAAATCATCGGATCTCACGTGGCATTGCTGTGACAATGTCTTCACATGTTCGAAAGTGTAGCCCATGCACTTGTTCTTTCAGTTTTGGTATGAGCTCATAATCGGAAGGTGACATGTCTGGCGACTGTGGTGGATGCTCCAGTACTTCCCATCCCCTTCTCACAAGCAGATTCTGCATGCACACTGCTGCATGGCATCTTGCATTCTCCTGAAGTATTAATGCATCATGTAGACATTCAGGACATTACTCCTGAATAGCCTGTTGCAGGTGGTGTTGCAGGAAAGTGCAAAGTAGTAGTGTGCATTAACAGTTTGTCCATGTGGGATGACATGGCGTGAAATCACTCCTCTAGTACCATAGGCTATGATGACCATTGACTTGATGGGAGAGGGATTGCGACGAAATTTCTGCCTGCGTGGTGAACCTGGATGATGCCATTCTGTGGACTGGCATTTCAGTTCTGGCGCACAGGCCCTGGCCCAAAATTCATCTATGGCAATGATTCTCACAAGCATATTGTCTCACTCCTCGTAACATGCTAGATGCACATGACAAATTTCGTAATGTGTCCACTTTCCCACTTCACTTAGTGCGTGAGGCACCCACTTTGCAGCAACTTTACGCATGTGTAGCTCATTGCCTAAAATCCTGCAGATTGTTGTTTTCTCAATACCGGTATGGCACTGTAATTCCTGCAGCGTCCACTTCTGTTGTTCTCCAAGCACTGGGTTATCTGGGTACAAGCACAGTCCGTACGCACACTGAGAGGCGGCCTGGATCGGTGCATGTTGGCTGCTGCAGAGCTGCCATGCCAGATTGCATCTATCCACCAAGCAACTGTTCGGTAAGGTAAAATATCATTTCCTGCTCCTTCCATAAGCTCCTTGTGGCATAGTCATGCATTTCTTCCAGATTGAACTGCAGTTTTTACATAAGAGCGCTTTTCAAATCGGGTAACATCCGTCCTGAATGACTATCCAGCTCACAATGTGATCTCTCTTCACACTTCGTCCTACTGGAAAGGACTGCCATCTAACATCATGTCACATTACTGTGGAATCTTGGTGAGACTCCTGATGCCATGAAATGTCCATAGTTTGTAATGTACTCTTGTGTACAATTGCAGTTGACAGTAAAACACATTTGCAATGCCAAACTTTTTTTCGTCTTTCCTCTTGTGCTGTATTTTTATGACAGTGTTTGTTCATCCATCCCCCTGCATGTAATGTTTACATATGAACTAACTTTTTGCATATTTCAGAATTTTTTAATTTCTTACAATTTTCAAGACAAAAAACAGCTGCCATGACTTATGCAATAACCCTCATACGTACTTAATATAGAAAGTCGAAACACTGTTACCAAAAATCTTGAAAAGTTCTTGATCATTTTACTTCAAATTGTTATGCAGTACTCTACTAACATTCATATGGACATAGTCTACATATTTTTTTAAACAAGAGCATACAGATTTTCTGTTAAAACTGACTGCGAGAAAGAAAATGCTGTGCTGTGAAATTGTGGGGCTTTGTTTTCTTTCTTGCAGTCAGTTTTAACTGAGATATTGGGGCATTTAAACCATTAGATAAATTGTTTCTTCCATATATATTCTTCCTCCACATATATTCTTCCTCCACATATATTCTTCCTCCACATATATAATTTTAAACAAAAATTGTATGCACAGTAGTGTGCTCTTGTTTTCTTCATAGTGGTAAGTTTTAAGAGGAAAGAGGAATGTTGTATTTACAGCTTATCGACGTATGGTTGGTTTAATACTGTGGAATCTGAATCGTCTAAAATTTTGCAGTCTTACCAGTTCACAGATTAAAGTTATGAGAAATACTGTCACTGGAGCTACTATCCCCACACATCCTGCAGCTGGAGACGTCTCTCCTATTACCCTTATATTAATGATACCAACCAGTTTACCCATTCATTTTAAGTGACCTCATTTCTCAATCGAGTTTTCATTTGCGGTAACCATAAACACAACTCAAGTTGAGAGAAGGACTGAAAGAGGAGATGAACAGAGAAGGAGAGGGGAGAAAATGGCCAGAGAAAGGGGAAAGAAGGAGATGGACAAAGACAGGGGTTGGGAGGAGGTGGAGGGAGATTGGGGCAGGGGAGGAGGAGATGGACCATGAGAATGGGGAGGAGAGGGAGAAGTACAAAGAGAGGGGGAAGAAGAAAAGATGGACAAAGAGAGGGGGTGGAGGGGATTGACAGAGAGAGGGTCGAGAAGAGATTAGGATGTATACACAATTCCTGTACATACACTATGTGATCAAAAGTATCCAGACTCCTGGCTGAAAATGACTTACAGGTTTGTGGTGCCCTCCATTGTTAATGCTGGAATGCAATATGTTGTTGGCCCACCCTTAGCCTTGATGACAGCTTCCACTTTTGTAGGCATATGTTCACTCAGGTGCTGGAAGGTTTCTTGGGGAATGGCAGTTCATTCTTCATGAGTGCTGCACTGAGGAGAGGTATCGATGTCGGTAGGTGAGGCATGGCATGAAGTCGGCGTTCCAAAATATCCCTAACATGTTCTATAGGACTCAGGTCAGGACTCTGTGAAGGCCAGTTCATTACAGGGATGTTATTGTTGTGTAACCACTCCGCCACAGGCTGTGCATTATGAACAGGTGCTTGATTGTGTTGAAAGATGCAGTCACCATCCCCGCATAGCTCTTCAACAGTGGGAAGCAAGAAAGTGCTTAAAACATCAATGTAGGCCTGTGCTGTGATAGTGCCACACAAAACAAAAAGAGGTGCAAGCCCCCTCCATGAAAACACCACCGCCTCCGAATTTTACTGCTAGCACTACGCACACTGGCAGATGATGTTCACTGGGCATTCGCCATACCCACACCCTGCCATTGGATTGCCACATTGTGTACCATGATTCGTCAGTCCCCACAACATTTTTCCACTGTTCAATTGTCCAACGTTTACGCTCCTTACTCCAAGCGAGGCGTGGTTTGGCATTGATGTCTAATGGCTACTGAGGTCGCTGATATGGAGTACCTGGCACTAGGTGGCAGCACAATTCACCTAATATGAAAAACGCATGTTTTTGGGGGTGTCTGGATACTTTTGATCACATAGTGTATTTAGCTATTGTGAAGCATTGCCAGATTTGTGAGGCGACCAGTAAAAGCATTATTACAAGTACGATAAAGATCAAAAGTCAAAGACTACATAGCTTTTTCAAAGAGTAATAATTTTATGATAATTTGTGTAATATTTTTCAAACCGGCAAGTATTTTACTACACAATTTCTAAAGTAGCTCATGTTCTTTCTCAGGGTTCAAGCTATCTCTATTCAAACTTCATCAAAACTGGTTCAGTGGGTTAGTCGTTAAAATGTAACAGAGTTACTTTCACATTTATAATACTGGTATAGATTGCATATCTCAAAATATATTGGATCACACAAGTTTGTTTATATTTATTTCTGTAATGAGTTAGCGAAGATATTGTTCTGTTTTTGTAAAGAGGAGTAGTATTTCAGTTGTTTGTTAGTGAATTCATTGTCATGGTATGTGTGACAATGGTCTGTTGATAAACTTTTGAGTGATGCTGTACTGGCAAAAAATATGTATGTACAATATCTTGGAGCTGTTAAG
Source organism: Schistocerca piceifrons (assembly GCF_021461385.2). NCBI lineage: Eukaryota > Metazoa > Arthropoda > Insecta > Orthoptera > Acrididae > Schistocerca > Schistocerca piceifrons. Next base: position 339,652,467 of record NC_060149.1, read on the forward strand.
CACGTACACCTACTACTGATTACTTCTCATGAGAAAAGCTACCATTTATAATGAAATTTGTAGCAGCCCTCTACCGACTAACTAGAACAGATATAGAGTGGTAAACACAGGAGAGGAGGCTGAACAGAGGCTATGCCGATTCACATTGGGTTGTAGAGACTGTATGAAACATAAGAATGAGGTCTCTTGTTACAGATCTGGGTGGAAATACCCATTGACCATAAGAATGGTATTGGAAAGATATTTGAAATTATTGTGAGAATGACACCAGACTAAATACCAACTGTAAATGTAACTAAAATGCTGATTTTGAAATAATAAATGAATATGTGCCAGTGCAGTAGCAAGAGATAGCATAATTCAAATTGCTTGTGACATACAGTTGCCTAATTTCAACCGTGATGCAGCATTCACAAACAATCTTTCATATAATAAGTTTTTTCATGAGATTTTTTTTTTATTTCCCTTTTATTTACATTATAGTTATTATGAAACTGAATGCAGTGTGTATCATTGATTGTTGTCAGCATGATGGCAAATTTGGCTTCTCTGGAAGCAAAAACATTATTTCAGTTACTGCAGATAAGCTCCTCAGTCTTCCAAAAATTGCACAATGTTTATTCTCTTTACTATGCACTGAAGTGAGACTTAGTTTGTAATTCAGATTAGTCAGCCTAGTCTAGTCATATGAGATTAGTGGGATTTGTAGATCGATGGGCCTAGGCATTTGTTGGCATGACAATAGCAGCAGCCCTTCACGCAAGGATCTCATGTTTGCGATGGAATCCATCAAATAACCCATTATCATACCTGTATACTGCATTAATTCAGAAAGAATTATAATGGACTGCAAGTCTTATACAACACATACAGAGTACTCACGACTCCGTGCTAGACATGTACAAACTGACTCATTAAGTGTTCCCTAGCATCTCTCCTCCTCAAGTCAGCAGCCCTATTTATTCAACTGTCAATGACATTATTTTGTAGTTTTTAACTCCACCTGGGGCAGCTGGCCTCTTATCCAGTGCTCACAGAGCCTACAGTTTATGGTAGGGCAACAAGGAGGTGACTGGTATGATGTACCAATATTCCAGGCTGCTTCATATACTCTGGTCCATGACAGAAAAAAATGGAGTATTGTTGTGTTGTTTACTATTCTGGCTCTACTTTTGATATGTACGAGAGCAAATCTCACAAGGGAGGTACCCAGCTGGAACAGCTAAAGCAGAAAGGAAATGCACTTAAAATATAACATAGTGCCTCTTTGAATAGCTATTGATGCCATTCACGTGTAAAACTAATTTTTTTTCTGCAAGCATTGTACTAGCCTAGCTGTATTGTTGTAGTACACATGGTATGAGTGGAACTGTTGTTGTTTGGTAGTTAAGTGCAAGTACCAACAGCACACATTAGTATATGGAATGCAATTAATCCTTGGAATGCCATTAAGCTGCTGCTCAAAATGATACATTGAATTTACAGGCCTGCTAATGAAGAATTACTTGGAGTGGAGGATGGGCCATTTGCACACATTATACAAAATATCATAATGTAAAAGTGCTATGGACATTGAAAAGAAATACATATTGACATATTGGAGAGAAATAGTGACAGTCTAAGGACAGAAATGAAACAGCATGTGGGTATAATAGTTCCAACAGTTCTGAAATTTCACATCAGCAATTAAAGGAACTATAAGCCAAAGAAAGTACACACATTCATCTCCAAAAATATCATTCACAGAGTACTCATGACCAAACATTGGAAAATTTTTATGAGGATTATTATAACCACAGTTACAGTTTTTAAGAGAAACTAATGAACTATAACAGCTGCATTCCTTTGAAATCCAACTGCAAGACAGTTTTAAATTATGTGTGTCGGACTACTTGAAGGGAAATAAAACATAATTGGAGGCTGTAAGAGCACGAGCTAGAGACAGTGAATCAGTAGATCACTATTGGTGCATTCAAGTGTGGGCTTTGAAAGCTGCTAGAGTAGTTACTCAGAACATTTGAAATTATCTCTGTATGTCATCAGTGCCTTCCAAAAAGAGTCTAACCTTTTGTCCAGCCATATCACTATAATCAAGGCTTGTACAGAGACTGAGGAAGGCCGTATTGTTATGCAGATAGCAGAAACGTGGCATATTGTAACATGTTCATGAAAGACGAAAACCTAAAGATGTGTGTGGAATATTGATGCGATCCCTTTGATTTTAACAAACTGTTGTCTTCTTCATAGTGGGAAGTATGCAGGTTGTAAAGGAATTAATGATGATTTGTCCACAGAAAATCCGTGTTGACGTTAGTAAAAGTGGGCAAATGTAAGAGCACATGAAAGCTTTTTACATTTTGTCACCGCTGAACATGCTGATGATAGAAGTTGTAGCTTTACGATTCTTGTTCGGGACATAAAGACTACAGTTTGATAGAAGAATGTTTTCCAAAAAAGATATTACATTAAAGATACTGCCACCACTGAATATTAGAAACTCTACACAGGATGTCTTGTTGATTCATTGGTATTCCTGTTTCACAATTTACAGTGTGATCACTATGACTTGTGCTGTTGAACTAATGCAGTGTGGATGCACCAAAAATGGTTCCATTCCGTTGTGTTGTGGAAACTTCACATTTGCACTTCAGTGATGAATAAGAGAAGAACATACAGCAGCTCCTGTTTTGGGGAAGATGTCTCTGTGATTACTGTGTGTGTTGATATATATTGTTCCCGGCAAATAATTAGTTTCTTGGCCTAGCAGTACTTCATTTATGACTGTTACGACTCAGAAGGACATTATTGTTGTCACATGGTATTGTTTTTACAGGGACCTGTGCTTCTATATTCTCTAGATTTGTTTAATGTCAAACATTGATTGCACCAAAAAGCAAAATTTTACAGATGGATGACCATAATTACAAAGGTCCTGTCGTTTTTTAGTTAATAGTGTAATAGGCTGTGAAAGGGAGGGCTGCACTTGTTCAGAGCATTGTTTCTGTAGTTGATTTCTTCTTACTGGTTTCAATGTCTGTCTGGAGGGCAGGAGCCCCAGCATTTGAGGAACTCATTTAAAGCATCATATTTATTCTGTATGGAGTTCTACTGTGTAGTTGCTATTTCATGTTGATTGCAGATGTTTTCCTTGTTATCTCATATACTGCATTGTTCTTCATCATAAATTTGGTTTTCTCTTTGTATATGGATTCAACAAAAACACTCATTGTCCATTGTGAAAGCTGAGTGCCATTATTTTGCCTTGGTGTCAGCTTTTTTCACCTTCTTCCAGACAATGTTTTACATCACCTATATGAAGAGGCAGTGAATCTTGTGTCTATTCCTGTACTCATAGTGTGCGTGTCCAGTACTTTCTTGACCCTTCAAATTTTATGCAGTTACCGTAAATGGTGGAAGTGTTTCCCAGCTATCTGTACCAACTTAACACATGTTCAATGATTACACTTTTGCATAAAACTGCTATATAGTCATCATAAGGTACATTGATAAATTAGTAGTAGTAAGTCTCAGTCTTATCTTAAAACAGAAGGGCATGTGTGCATGTTTTATCTGCATGACCCATCCATGTGTCTTAGTTTCCTTGTGACTGAATTACAGCTGCTAGTTTGTGGAACGTATATATTTGCTTATCTGTATGGGGATCGAATATATGTCCTAACACCTCCTGCCCCCTCCTCCCTGTCCATCACCTCCTCCCTGTCCATCACCTCCTCTCCCCTCTCCCTGCCCATCTCCTCCCCCCTAAGTTCATTTCCTTTCTCCCCACCCTCCCCTGACCTTTTCTGCATCCCCTCCTCTCTCTGACCCTGAGCCTCATTTATTGTTATTGTTAATAGAGTATCATCTAAAATTTGAACTTTTTTAGATTTTTGGTAACAATGTTAAACAATTATTCTGTATATAGTAGTAGTAGTACAGATTTGGCAACTGCAATAGTGTATAGAACTTTTTTATTTGCCGGAAACTTAATCATTTTTCTGCCTGATTAAAAGACCTATTGATGCCTTTATGATTAGTATTTTAGGGTATAATATTTTCTTTGTCCATTGCTTAGTAAACAGGTATGTATAATTTTATAAGCAAGTTCAACAGTTAAAATATTACAATATTACAGAAATTCAAAAGAAACCGTTCCTAATATTTATTTTCAGCAAGAAAATATAATAGCTAACTCTAACTTCTTTCGGCGGTTTAGTGGTCGTACACAGGAAATAATACAATTGTATGCAATAGTTAAAAATTATAAAATTGTAAAGATGTAAAACTGCTGTTTAATATTGATGTTGAATGAGTGAACTACAGAACTGCTGCTGAACATGGCACATTGTGTGGTACTTTGTGACATTAATTGTTTCCCCATTCTTGTAACTCTGACATTTTTCTACAACTATATTCCACAGTAAATCTGTTCTGTATGCTTCCTATGACTGAGAGGTATGTGAAAATGGAAACAGTTAACACGAAACAGAATGGCTTCCAACTCTGTGGCTGATACTTCATAGTGGTTTGCACATTACATGATCAGTTGTATACACAAACATCTTCACTCCTTCCTCCTCTCTCTCTCTCTCTCTCTCTCTCTCTCTCTCTCTCTCTCTCTCTCTCTCTCTCTCTGTCTCTGATGGGTGATGTTTGTGTTCATAGCTCACCTAGGCCCTGACTTGTGCCAAATGATCAGCACTTTGGGATTGGATTTAAATTTGAGAAGCTCAGATTTATTAGGCTGGGGCTGTTGAGACCAGTTTTCTATTCCTGTTGCATATGTTTGTACTTCAGAGACAGTGAAGCTGACAGTGTTCTGTTTGTATGAAAAATATATAGGTACTCTGTGTTTTGGTTTGGCATAAAAGTAAGGGGCACCTGTAGTAGGCGGAGAGAGCTGTTTCTGATATTCAAAGGAAGTGACAGCATACTACCTCTAATAGGAGTGTGCCCAGTAGAGCACTGTGATGTTAAAGCAAACCTATGTATTGATGATTACTTTAGGTTTGTACGTAATACTCAATTTGTAGAAAGCCATTTAGTAACTTTCTTTTTTATTTTTATTTTATTTTTTTAAAAACTATATTTACTGTTTCTGTCACTGTTGCATCCACCATGATAGCTGAGTGGTCAGCGCGGCAGTCTGCCACGCCAAGGGGCCCGGGTTCGATTCCTGGCTGGGTTGGAGATTTTATCTGCTCAGGGGCTGGGTGTTGTGCTATCCTCATTATGATTTCATCATCATCAGTGGAAGGCAATGGGAAACCACCACTGGAATCTCCTAAAAGAACTGTTTCTACATTAAAAGGAAAATATGAGAGTGCCCTTCTATAAATATCAAGGAATTGAATCAGTATTGAACATTATGATGTGGTGATCATTATTTGTTGTCACCCAGAAACAGATGACTGTTTATCGAAGACTCTTTAATTCTTATTAGCTGAACGTAATGTAAAACAGTAATAAGTTTTGCTATGAGTGCCATAAATTTTCAGTGAACTCAAAAGTGATATGATTCAAACAATAAAATGCATACAGTAGCAGAGAAGTGAGATTTGTTGTTGTTTTTTTATTTAAATATTTTATGACGTAGTTTGTACAGTGAGAAACCGCATCTGGGATCTAAATTGTGGTTATCTCAACCTCTTATTTGTTCAGAAATGCCCAATTATACTTCAGAGCATACTCCAAAGTTCGAAAGAGAATGGTGGAAGTTGTGAAACAGAGCAATATTTATAATTTTTTATTGGCACCATTTTTGTTGAAGGATGTAAGTTTGCTGTAGTATGCCTAAGGAAAAAGCATCATGTAGGACCAAAGATAACAACTGACCAAATAGTAGAAATATTACCTCATCGACTGTGTGCCTATCGACTTAGTACATATGCTAAACAGTGACTTGTTACTCCTAAATTATTTAGTAGAGGTTGAAAATATCGCTTCAGTTGTAAGGTTCTTTTTATTTTAATCATGACTGGTTTCGGGCCTTTATATGCCCATCATCATGTGTTATACTAAAATAAACAAGAGACTGGAGATAATAATAGTTTCTACATGCTTCAGTACTCATAAAGAAAGCGAAAAAGAAGTTCCATATAACATTTTAGAAACCAGTGATCTGGCTAGATGCAGTAAAACCTAAGTCAATTGCAAAGTGTCACCAGACAATACTACAGATGAATGCCTGGTTATAGAAATATGACATATAAAAATATGACATTTAAACTTTGTGCTGTGCCCCTGATCGCTGTAGTGGACGAGTACAGGATGCATTGTACCAACAGTGAGTGCAGACCACAGTGTAGCGTACATGAAGGGGGAAGTAAACTGGTAACCAGAGTGGCAAAATACTGCCATCTGTTGATGGGAAGAAGAATGTGGAGGCAACTAGACCAGCCAGTCACAATTTGAATTAGTGATTTACATTCAAAATAACGAAAACCATTGTATAGAAAGTTACGTGAAAAGTGTTAAAAGTACATTATGAGTGGTGAAGGAATGTATTGAACAGATGCAGCACAGAACTGTAGCAAAACTAACTGGAAGCCAGCAACATAAAATTTATGTATTAACTGTAAAACACGAAAATTTTTCCTTTTCCACAAGTGGCGTGCACATTTTTAATTGTTTGCTTTTTTATGTGTACTACTGCATGTAAAAACTATTATTAGCTCTGGTCTCTTGTTTATTTTCTGTATAACACCTGATGATGAGTTCGAACCGGTCAGGCCTTAAATAAAAAGAACCTTACAACCGAAGCGGTATTTTCAACCTCTGCTGTAATGCTCATTTGTGGATGTTCATTCGACAGGATTGTTTGTACTAAATTATGTACATTCTGCCAGAACTTACCACACTATATGAAAAGTATCACATAAAAGGTGTACATTACAAATATGACTTCTACAACTGTGTGAATAAAACAATGGTCTGTTTCAGTCAGACCAATTGTACTTGTGAAAATGATTGAATTTGATCTTGGCTAGTAAAATAAGTCAGATATTTTACAGTTGGATGTTTGTTTGCTGCAAAGGTTGTTTTGTATTTTATAATTTTATTTGACGTGTGTATCTTTTTTCTATAACAGGGTCTATATTTTTCGTACTATAAGAGGATTGTCGAGGCACCAAGACTGATAGATGGTCTCTTTTATATAATGAATGACAATTTAATTGAGTACCCAGATTGCTTAAATGCAATTAAAAGGTTCAACATTTACCCTGAGGTAAGTTTGTGAGTGTTTTTTTTCTGATGTGTGAAGCTGTATAAAGCAAATGTCTAAATAGTCAAATTGGGGCTTCCATTCTCTCCTTTCCCTTCCCCTCCCCTTCTCTCCTTCCTCCCTTTCCCTCCCTCCTCTCCTTTTCTCTCTCCTCCCCTCTCGTCAACGCTTTCACTCTCCCATCCTCTCGTTGTCCCATTCACTCTCACTCCTTGTGTCTCTCTCCCTTCCAATCCTCCTCACCTTCCTCTCCATATCCCACCCCTTCCACCTCCTTGCCTCCCTATCCCTCTTCATCCCTCCCTCTCCATCCCTCTCCTTCATCCACATCTTCTCTCTCCTCCCACTCCGCCCCTCTCCTACCAGCATCTCTACCTCTTTACCCTCCCCATCATCCCCTTACATATCTCTCCCTCTCCATCTTTCTCTCCCACCCCACCCCATCTCTCTCTCCCTCTCCATCTTTCTCTCCCATCCCATCTATCCCTTTCCCTCCTTCCCCCTTCCCTGCTCTCCCTCTCTCTCTCTGCCTACCCTTCTCTCTCCTCTTGCTCTCCCCCTACCCTTCTCCCTGCTCTCGCCATCCTCATCTCTATCCTCTACCTCTCTCCCTTCCCCCTCTCCCCCCCTCTCCCCTCCCCCTCTCCCTCAACCAACTCCCCCTTGACCCTTCCCTTCTCATCTGCTCCCATTGTCTCCCCGTCACTCTTTCTCCCCCCCCTCTCTCCTTCTCCCCCAGGCTCCACATCCCCCAATCTCCCCTCCACCAAACTTCTCAACCCACTCTCCCTCCCCCTCCCCTCTCACCTCTCCCACTCTTCCCTTCTACCTCTCCCTTTCATCTTCCTCCTCCTCTCCCTTCATCCTCCTCTCTTTTACCCTTCCTCCCTCTCTCTCTCTTTCTTCCTCCTTCACTCCCCCTCTCCCTCTCCCCTCCATCTCTACCTCTACCTCTAACTCACCCTCCTCTTCCCCTCCCTCTTTCTGAAACCTCTCTCCATCCATCAAACCTCCTCCCTCTCTCCTCCACCCTCTACCCCCCTACACTTCTGCCCCTCCTCTCTCCTTCCTCTCTTACAGCTCCCTCCACTTCCTTCAACCCTTTCCCTTTGTCTCCCCATCTCACTGCTCTCTTTCTGCTCTCTTCCCCTTCCCTTCTCCGCCCTGATCTATTACATTTCCTAGATTGCAGCTGACCACATGGCATTTTATTCTGATTGATTTTATCATCATTGTATATAATATGAGCACTGTTGTTACACATAGCTATCCAGTATACATAAAGGTGAATGAAAATTAATATTTAACATTGTATTGAGAATAAGGTCACCAGAGATGAAGACAAGCCCAGACAGGACAAGTATAGGTAGGGAATTTGGCTGTCATTTTGAAAGGAACCATCCCAGTATTCATTTTAATGGATTTAGGGAAACCATGAGACTTCTGAATGTTGAGGCCTGGACTGTGGTTTTCTGAACCACATGCCTTGTGAATTAGAACCCATTGTCTTAACCAATTTTAAAGGAGCATTTTTTAAAAAAGTTTTTGATCCATTAACCATGAATGTATTCACATGCAGACTTAGGGCAGTTTCAACAATTTTCACATAATCTCTAATACAATGGTACTTTTATTTTAAAAAAGGTGGTAGAAGGAACGTGTTGAGAGAGGTTTTCATTTTTTCTTTTGTGTCCTCCTTCAGCATCACATATGTGTTTGTTGTGTTCCAGCTATCCTGTTATCCTCAGCAATGTTTAATTTTCAGTCATGAAGGACTGCCAAATATGTGTTACTTTGAAATATCAATTAATGTGCATTTCTGATCAAAAGAGAGTAATTGCAGTACCCATTATGTACAGAGATTCATAGTGTGTAAATTTTTGTGTAGGCTATTGAGATGCCTAAATTGTCAGGTATCTAGTTAATGATCTTGTTTCCATACAGTGAATACCCCATTTATTCCTGATTTGGAGTTAGCAAATTGACGTTAAGAGCATGACATATCATTAATTGATGTTCAGCTATATTTAAATTAATTTGTCCTGAAGTGAATGGTATTTAATGCTAGAGCAGTTCATTGTTTATTTTTTCTTGGCTATGAAAGAAAACAGTATTTAAAAGAGATGACTGAGCCCAGAATGTTCTTAAAGGCTTTTGGATCTGCCATGGTGTTTCCGGTTTGTGGTTTCAAGTGTAAGCATTAGTGTGACACTCATAGTACTTTCAGGGCTTCTTTTCTGTTGGGCAGTGGGGGTGTAGAATGGCCCATACATAATCTATTAATCAGTCTTTTCCACCGTGCCATTCCTAGTGACGTGCAGAGATACAAATGCAAACAGTATGTTTGTATGAAGCAAATTTCTGCAGACAGCATATGAAACTAGCAGCAGTATGATTGACATATACTATTTTTCCCATAGTGAATACAATTTTACAGTGCCTCTTGATGTAATGTATGATTTAGGGGTGATGTGATGAAATCATGTTCAGAATATCAGAGACAGTGGCTTGAGTATTGAGACATAATCATGGAAATACTGCTTCTCCTGATTTTTTCCATTTAGAAAAGCCTAAATCTGTTCTGGTAGGCTGATGAGCTGTACCAGTGAATTGTCCATGAAGAGACAAATGGGCGGTTTTCACACTGAGCTATCTATACATATTATAAATTATTTATCCATGTTTGTAGGGTGTGCTGATTTTGCAACTGTTAATTTAATTGATGAAAACTGCTCCAGTTGCTGTTGAGAACTTCAAGGATTCTACTACCAGTTTCAGCCATATCCCAGTGCCTCAGAACCAGTAGTGAAGTCAATAAAGAAGAAATTAAAGACCCCCACCCGGTTTTATTGTCTATGTGTGAAGGCTAATCTCTCAGGCACTACTGTAGGGATTCAATATGATTTTCATTAATAGGCAGACTGCTTCATGAGGAAAGTTTGAGTGTATAATTTATCATCACTACACCAGACAAGTCCAGCTGTAGATACTTAGTACTCATGAAAAACCTCGGTGCATTGTTAATAAATAATAAAACTAAAAGAAATGGTTGCCAGAATTCTAATGGAAATGATATGATGTGAACAGTCTTTGCCAATAAATTTGTACACTTGCCCCACAAAATTTTCAGAGAACTGCCAAATATCTGCAACTTCCTGCCATGATATTTTGGAACAGAGTCTTCTGGCCATCTTCAGGTGGATGCTGATGAAAATGCTCTGAGTTCACATTTCAGTGACCCTGTCAGCACATGTCTGGTTTTATGTGGTTGGTGTTGTGCATGCACTTCTGCTACAAGTCTGTGTGCTGCACTGCACACCCTCTGTGGTGAAAGCTAGCCACATTGATACCAATTCACTTGTCTTCGCGTGATAAAATTCAAGGGTGAAAGATTAATTTAGCTTTATATCTTCTTAATATTCTGCCTGATTCCAGTATATGGTAGACAAGCAGTTGTTTTGAAGTCCTCATCCTCCTCTTTGTGCTGTCGTCTGTACATCTGTAGTGCTCTCTGTACTTGCAGAGATGAATTATCCATTGTTCAGGAACACAGATTGCAGGTGTTCCATTTCTGTTTGCAGACTCTCGGCATCTGAGACGATATGGATGCCATGGTTTGAGGTCTTCAGAGCACCCATCATTTGTGCTGGGTAGTGTCAGGTAGTAGCTTGTAAATTTCACAATAATTCCTACAGTTATTTATTGTCTTGGAACTTGATTGTTGAAGTGCAAAGTAAACTGCTACATGTAATATCATTCAGTCTAGGAAGAATGTCCTGTATGTCTCCCTCTGTAACAATAACTGAAGCACAACTAACAGTACTTTATTGATTTTAATTAGAATTAATCTCTGTAAAAGACATATGTTTGTTATTGGTGCCATAGGACAAGTAGGCAAGAAACTTTTAATGGAAAAAATCTACTCCTGTTGTAAAGCTGAAAATGGATACTGGAAAATTAAACCTCATAGAACTGACGTATTTATAATGCCTTCACATTAGACAATAAAAAGTAAGTTGATGTTACTGTTTAACTTCTAGAGTGGCTTTATAGCAAATTATTTTGGAATTCAGGAAAAGTACCTTAGCTATATAATTTTGATGACAAAATCTGCCAACACTTGCTGGCATGTTCCTCAATGATAAAAACCTGTATATGTGGAGAAGTTAGCTGCTTTGGTTGATATAATGTATTAACAGTGTAAAATAACAGATGGTTCCTTGAAGGACTGAGTGAATGTGGTTTAGGGGGCTAATAATCAAGAGGAACAGAGTTGAAATTCTCGTCTGGCTCTACAGATACGGTTTTCTGCAGTTAGCATAGGCAAGTTTCACATGAAGCAAATGCAGGACTATTTCTATGAAAAGACTACAGCTAATTTCCTGTTTTATCAGTGTCCAGTCTGAGCTTGTTGTCTGTCAGTAATGCCCTTGTGCCCTTATTGTGAAAATATGTGTAGCTTAACTTTTTTCTTCTTTCCTTCTTTCTACTAAAGGAACAGACAGCTTTCAAAGCTTGATGGAGGAGATATCCTGTTCAGACAGACAATAACAATAAAACAGAAACTTTTTTCTGTGTAGTATCGTTCTCTTTGGTAACTTGGTGTGCACTTTTGTATGTTCATAAGTCAGTTGAATGGCCTTTATTTATAGGTGGGGCCAATAATTAACCTGAATTGTCATAGTAGGTAATGTAGAATTGGGGGGCAGGATCTGAGGGATGTCACTAATAGATACCTGATTATGGTACTTATGATTACTAAACATAATGCCACCGTGGTTTCCTTGGGTGGTTGATACATGAAAAACTTGCAAATCATTGTTATAAAACTAATTTGTGTGTGTGTGTGTGTGTGTGTGTGTGTGTGTGTGTGAGAGAGAGAGAGAGAGAGAGAGAGAGAGAGAGAGAGAGAGAGAGAGAGAGAGTGATGCAGAGTTGTGGAATGTTATTTTAATGTAACCCCATATATATCATTAGGTGCTCTCTACTTAAATGTGTCTTTTCATGCTGAACAGCTTGTTATTGGGGCACTGTACCGTTTATACCGAGTGGGAATGGAAGAGTGGTCCTTGCCTGGGGAACAATGTTGGCCTGTTGATAGAGGTAATGATCTGCCTCCTGTTAATAGCTGTGAAGGAATGGGGGAGCCAACATATTTCTACTTAAACTTTGTGTGGCTTTGTGCTGGCCTCACTGTGACTGTAATATTCCTTTTTGGATATACTATAAGGTATGTTAAATGTAACTCAGCATGTTTTTTTTTTATCTATGGCTTTTGATACCTGATTCATTGTTAGCTTACTACATTATTCATGTTAAATGCTAATAAAAAGTCCTGCAAAAGAAATTTATATGTATGGTCACTAATATCAGTATAAATTGCACTGCTGTTGAAGTGTCATGAATGGTATTAAAGACATGTCACTAAGGATATTACTAAAAAGTATTTACACTCTGAAGTATGTAAAGATCTGTTCTGAAGTAATGGGGATTGATTAAAAGTGTATGTTAGGGAATGTATGAGTTATTTAATTTATGGGGACGTACAAGAGAAGTATGTCTGCCACCATAGCTGAGCAGTCAATGCATCTGACTGTCATATAGACGATCTGGGTTCAGTTTGTGATATTACCAGGAATATTTCCTTGATGGGAGAATTCTAACAATGTCTATGAGTATGCAGCTGCATGAGAAGGATTGATGAGCTTTTTGAGTGGAAAGGAACACGTCCAAGGTCTGGATAGCTGACAATGGCTGGGAAAATGGTGTCCGTACCCCATGCCGCTCCGTACGTCGTCCAGATGATGTCTTCAGCAGAGAGTAACATGGTGCCTGGTCAGCATCGTGTGGTCCTTGGATTGTAGAGTTCCTTTTTTGTTTTTGTTTTTTGTCTCTTTTTGTTTTCAAAAATACCAGGTAGCTATAATGAGTGAAATAAAAAGCAAGTGCTGTTGCACATTCAATAGTAGTCACAGTTTTGTTTGAGTATTGTAATGGTCGCCTAGTCATAGATATTGCTATAATTGCACTATTTCACTCCCATTTACGGAGCTTGTTAGCACTTGATGTTAGGTTGGCGCCATTAAAATGCATTGTGGTAGTCGCTGCTGCTTGCTGGATCGCTGCTGTGTCTTGATGCTGATGCTGGCTCTAAATCTGGTTGTCTAGGCGTAAAAAGATGAGGTCCTGTGTTTTTGATGTGCTTCTGATGATAAATAATGAGCGAAACCAACAAATATTTAAACTTCAATTATTTATTACTCTGGTGGCCATCTTAATTCCACTGCCCACCAAAGACAAAGAGACAACACAAAGTAGTACTTCTTTTACATGTTCTTTGCATTGTTTATCCACCTCGAACAATAACACACAAACACACTTTACAAAAGTGACATTCCGATTGCGCTTCCGACCCTTCTTGCTGCTTGTATTTATAACCTTGTCAAAGAACTACTAAAAAGAGATATAGTTTACAAGTCACATGTACATCTGTTATTGTAATTTGTGCAGAAAAGTTATTAATTTATATCAAGTGACATAATTTAACAGTTTATCAAAATGACAGACAGATTTTTTGACTTGACAGAATAATTCTTTGTTACAAAAAGGCAGTTTTTTAGAAGTTTGTCAATTGACTTCTCTAATTTGCATAAATAAGTAAATAACATGAATTATTCAGAATTACATTGGTTTTCGTCTAAAATAGGAGTGTTTACGTGAATACTGAGTGAAAACGATCCTAGTGAACAAATAGGTTTCACTGGGTGATTTTTATTTAAGGAGATCAAAAATACTTGAGTTGGCCACTATTTTTCGTGCTTCATATTAATTATTTACGATGAACTTTGTGTTTTTGCATGATGACATTTGCTGTATCAGTGATCAAGTGATATTAACTTTTGTGTGGGTCAGTTATTCAGTATAATTTAATGGGTTGACTGTTTATGGAGACATGTTATGCAATCATTGTTAACATACACAATAACTTTTCTACAATCATAAATACTGGTTAAACTGGTTCAATTTGGAGGGTATCGCATACTTCGGTAAAGTAAAGTCTTTAATAGGTTCCGTTACAGCATTGAATCCTAGTTACACACTTTCCATGTTTCTAATGCGTTTTGAGAAGGTGAGCTGCAACATCTGGAGGTTGAGGAGTGCCGTAATGCAACTTCCAGGGCACTGGCTGCCTGAAATTTTGTCTTAGTCTCACACAGTGGGACATTTTGCTCTATACTCAGTAAATTTCAACAGTTTATTGGTTTGCAGCTGTGATTACACTGGTGTACAAATCAGCACTTTTTGTTGAACTTTCCAGCCAAAGAGAAAATTATTTGCATGCCACTGCTGTGAAAAATAACACTGCCAAGCTTTTCATATGCATTTCTGTACAAAGTCTTCATTTTAAAACCTGTTTGCTTCTGTGGTAGCCTCATTTTATGTGAAATTAAAGTTATGACTACTCAAAGTAAGTCCATATTTGGACGTTCTTGTACTAACTGCAGTTTCTCCATGGCCTCTATGATACTGCAGATTCTCAAACAGCCTGAATCTTTGAAGTGAAAGTGACTTTATATTGGGTTCACTGTGCTGGTTAACTTTAATATTGATCCAGTTGGCCATTTGATCGACCCTGCCATCTTCATCCTACTGAAGTGCTGCCAAAAAGTGTTAATCAACATACAGTAGTCTAATCTTGCTTTGTGGATCTGCAAATACTCTTGAATTAAAAGTCTTCTTACATACAATGGACACTCAAAAGTTTTTAGCCTTCTAATATAGTAACTATCTTTTTGAAATTCACGCCTGTCCATCTTCTCAAAGTGCTATTCATGGTTTCCTATGTACCAATGCATCAGCTCAAAACACCTGTTGATGACTTCATGGTAGATTTCTTGGGAGGTCTTTTTAAGGTCACTGACAGCTGCATATGGAGCTAAGATTGGTTTACTACAGGTGATTTTCGTTGCTATACGGAATAGGATGACATTGCCTGGAGCTTAATCAGGGCTATAAGATGGATGTGTGGGCCTGAGACTCCTCCATCAGAGACTTTTGTTTTCATCACACAGAAAGCTGGAACATTGTCATGATAGAGCTGGGTTCCACATGGACCTGATTTCAAACATCTATTCCTGAAACCTCAAGTTACCTTTATCCACAACATTGAAAGCAATGCAGTCACTTCTGGCTAAGAATGTTCACAATGTTTGCTTTCTCACTTCTCATGCCCATTTTTCTATCACTGAGTGGGGAGACCAAATGCTTTTCTGCTGTTTTGATTTATGGCTGAATTGGTGCAGCCAAATTTTGTCAACAATTATTAAATTAAATTCAACTTTACCACCTCCAGTGGAAATTTTCTTTCATTTCGGGCAGAATTCATGGTTGAGAAACTAGGAAGTGCACTGTCAAAAGCTGCAAAACTTTTCAGCCCAAAGTTTCTATAGCAAGAATATATAAACCATTGCCAATTTGATCTCAAGGATGCAGTCTTTGTGAACAACTTTCTTTTTCAATAGCGTTTCTCTCATGTCTGGTCTCTCTAATGCAATGGAAAATTGTTGCTTAGGAAGATGAACATGTAGATGTTCCAAATACTAATTAAAATAATAATTAAAATAAAAAAATGACAAATTGGGGAGTAATGATTCCATTTCAACAGCATTGCTTCTTCAGTCTAAAATAAATAGCAAAATAAGTGAAGGATTTGTGGCCCACCTATTAGGCTGAGTAAGCTGAAATTAGGATGACTAACACACACTGGACACCTCTACCATCCACATTTCTTGGGAATCAAACAATGAACAGCAATCCAGGAAATTTCATTTCTAGTCTGTCTGTTAAGGTTACAGTTTAATGCAGGAGGGATAAAGTGATTTAAATTGTGTAGGTTAGTGGCATTGCTTCTCCACTGCTGTTCTAGGAGGTATCACTCTTCTTTTCATGTGGGAGATACTCCTGCACTGCAAAGTTGTCAGTAGCTGCCTGTGGATACTGTCCATATGAGTAATATTTTCACCAACAGATACCACATATTAGAGCAAGGTGAAGTGGTCTTAGACCTGAAGTGAAAGTATTTTTGGTTCAAATTTTTTTTGACATTATTACCTTTTAGGTTAATGCACTTTGTCCAATGTTTTTCCAGTAAGGAGATTCCATCTACAAAATACCAGTAGATGACTACCATAACCATTTCACTGAACTTAAAGCTTTTCCGAGCCAAAATAGTAGGAAGGAAAAGTGTACCAACTCTGGAGAATAAAGTGAATGTTTAAACATGGCATGTTTCAGTTTCAAAGTGTGGCTTGGTTGAGTGAATAAGTGCTAGATTACAAACAGAAGGTCTAGGGTTGCATCCCAGGTCAGTCCAAGGACTTTTTTCTATCACTTGCCACTTACTGACAATAATTTGTTAATTTGAAAAATGTCAGTTTTAACTGTGTGTTGGAGCTCATATTAAGCTGTATGTACTCTTATAACTTGTCGGGTCAGTCAGTTCAAAGGTCGAACTAAGGTAAGGGTCTACCATATTCCCAATAGGACCACACTTGGTAAAGTTCCATGGTGTTCAAACTGATTTTGGGGCAATGACACATGTATTTTCAGTTTTGTAGTCTAAGACCTTCCTGTAGTGTACGGATGTCAGATGTTGAATACCATTGGCCTTGCAAAGTTGCAACCCACTCCCGATTAGTTTGACCGGCCGTACGTTTGGTACGAAAGAACGTATACCTTTTGGCAACTACATTGACAGATTCTTTGAAATATGCATC